>NC_040043.1:19250749-19315337 GCF_003713205.1 Coffea eugenioides
CCCTTTCTAAAAAGCAAAGATGATGAATCATTAACTCCAAAAAAATTAAACAAAAAGGGAACAATTATTTATTCCACAAATTGTTTTATTCAAAGCTTATAATCCATACGAATGTACAACGATAGAAATGATGCATCCTGGTATAAGCATCTTACTTTTCAATATTCATTCATTTTTCCAATCATATTTCTTCTGCAAACCACTGATTGAAAGAACATAAAAACCATCTTGTTTAACGGTCCAAGATTTCGTAACGCCGCTGATTGGGAGTATTAAAAAATTAAGATTTTAAAAAATGCGCATTAAAAAAAGGTTGTTGTACAACAACTATTTTTCATTAATATATTACAGGTAATCAGATCCAAATGGTTATACCACTTCTTTTTAAAAAGGCTTGGTCATGTTGACTAAACCAACTTCCAATAATAAAAAAAAGCTAGGAAAATTGCATTCTATAATAAGTAAAATTTACATGCAATCAGTAAAATCATAACCATACGGGAAAAAGTTAGAAAACTCTAAAATGTACTATTTTTATGCCTTTTCTTTATCTGTTAGAATAATAATCACATATTGAGAAGAAACGATGTATTAATAAAATGGTGTGAACTGTACAAGAACAGTATATCTGTATTTACTTTATAGTCTACTCGAAAATAGGAATACCTAATACAACTAATGCAAATAATAACACCATTTGTGGAAGTCAATCTTCAATCAAGGATTCGAAACTAATGCAATGAATGGGGAAATTAACAAAATACAATGTAGACATTGATACAAAAAATGTGGACATTTTTTGTATCAATGTCTACATTGTATTTTGTTAATTTCCCCATTCATTGCATTAGTTTCGAATCCTTGATTGAAGATTGACTTCCACAAATGGTGTTATTATTTGCATTAGTTGTATTAGGTATTCCTATTTTCGAGTAGACTATAAAGTAAATACAGATATTCTGTTATTGTACAGTTCACACCATTTTATTAATACATCGTTTCTTCTCAATATGTGATTATTATTCTAACAGATAAAGAAAAGGCATAAAAATAGTACATTTTAGAGTTTTCTAACTTTTTCCCGTATGGTTATGATTTTACTGATTGCATGTAAATTTTACTTATTATAGAATGCAATTTTCCTAAATTTTTTTTATTATTGGAAGTTGGTTTAGTCAACATGACAAAGCCTTTTTAAAAAGAAGTGGTATAACCATTTGGATCTGATTACCTGTAATATATTAATGAAAAATAGTGGTTGTACAACAACCTTTTTTGACTCAGAATAACTCATGAAGAAAGTGAATAACATTATAGTTGTTTTACACAAGGAAATTAAGAGATGATCTCTGAGTCATTGCGATTTTAATAAAAATAACTATTTTTATAATATTACTTAATCCCAATAATTATAGATAATGCATATCCTTAAATGGTTTGAGTATTTAATTAATTCTTGTTTCATCCCAAGTCAATGATACAGATTTTTATTAAAAGCAGAAATTTGTTCCAAATTACAAAAAGAATTGAAATTTGACAATGTTGATAAATTTATAGTACAAAATATAACATGTGAAATATATCTTAATGATAGCGCAGTAAAAATTATCAAGTGGGTTAGAAAGACAGTAAAAGTGTGTAAAAGTACTTTATTAAGCGAATCTCAACTCTCAAGTGGGTTATAATCTTTAACGGAGAACAAGGGAAATTATAACTCAGAATTCTGTCCAAGTATTTTGCTTGGGAGAGTAATCATGAGCATTGATGAGGTAAAATCTGCCATTATTTACTATATATACGTAAATGGAATTTTTTAACGGGTGCTCTAGCACACCAAATATTCACCTAACCTACTATATATATATATATATCCTCCTTTACATTTTTCCATTAAATCTTGTCTACCCGCCTTTATATTTATTTATTTTCTCTAATTAATCTTATATTTTCAAAAATATAACACATGAAATATATGTACATAAATAAGTTATACATCGCCCAATAGCATATGTTATGGTTCTTGTTTCTACTACTATTTCTTTCGCCATCTCTAAAGAACTTATTTTCCTCCTCCTCCTTTTTTTATTTCTTTTTTCCATTTTCAAGTTAAAACTTTTGAGAAGTGAGAAGGCCACTCCCTAGTGTGTGGACCACGAAACGTTCTGATTCAATAAATTCAACCAAAACACATTTGGTTCAACTTTTCGATTTGGAGAAAACATGGACCAAGCGATGAAATCTTGTTCATTGTATTGGTGATTGGAGAGAAAATCGGACAAACAAGGTGGGACATATGGACAAGGGATTTTAGGTGCATTGTATTGTCATATCCAAAAGCAAATGATTCCACTTGTGCCACAAGTTGGAACATAAAATAAATTACATCACCAGGAATTTACGGATTAGAATTTTAGGTATAAAGAATAATCAAACTACTACGAATTTAAGTTTTCTTTTTGTTGAGTAGAATATTCATATGTATCAGGAACCTCTTAGTTCTCAAGTGACATCGGCTGATTGTTCATTCCTTCATCTGAAAATGTTGCAGTTAGTGACGTAACAATTTCTGGTTTCTGAGTGAAGCTTTAGGAGACAATGGGGGTTTGGACTTCAATTGGTCTTGCTTGACTATGGCGCACCAATCGGTGTTGCTGATGGTGGTCGGATAACTCTCTGGAGTTGGTGGGATTGGTGTTTAGCTTTAGCCTATGGAGATGGAGTTTAACTACTAGATTCTAAAACTTCGATTGTAATTAACGTTCTTTAAGAGAGACGAGAGGCAATTTCCTCTAAAAAGGTGAAAAAGAAAGGTGTTGGAATGCTAGAATACAATTGTGGAGTGCATATATCATCAGCCATATTGTTTACTACAGAAGTAAAGAGTACCTGCAATTGCAAACCAAGTTACGCTCTTGCCATTGTCCTACACTATAATATTCATAGTTATCGTATTTAGTTCTTTTCTCCCCTTTGCAGATTCTAGATTACATCATGAGGAATTTAAGTGGTTAGAGTTTTAGGCATAAAGGATAATCAACCACTAAGTTTTCTTTTTACTATAATTTTAGAAAATTTTGATTTTATCCTACTAATTTGCTCATGTACCCTCACATGCCAAACAAAATAATATAGTTTTAGGTATTGGGCAGTAGAAAATGTTTACCCTGCTAATTTGTAATTTATGCCCTCAATCAATAATTTTCTAGGTAAATTACACTTTATGTCCCTGTGGTTTAGTACTTTTTTACATAACACTCTACAGTTTCAAAAACTATAAATAACTCTCTCATAGTTTGGATTAAAGAGTCAAAATGACGAAATTTACATTTTATAATGGAGTCAACTAAAATATCAAAAATATCCCTATATAAAGTTGAAAATTATTTATTAACCACAAGGGGAATATATTTTGAAAATCATAAGGGGGTTATATGGTAAAATATAAAACTATAAGGGATTAGAGTGTGATGCATATTATGCTTATATATTTTAGTCACTTCAACCATTTTGGTTTTTAAACAAGAATAATTTCGACATTTTCATGGATTTCATTACGAATGATTATTTTCATTATTTAGACATTTTAATCCAAATTATGAGATGGTTACATGTATATTTTAAAACTATAGAGAGGTTATGTGAAAAAAAAACTATACCACAGGAGGGTAAAGTGTATTTTGTCCTAATTTTCTGGCTCTACCGCTGCTCTTTTTCTCATATTACTTGTACAATGATGGACTAAAAGAGAAGGACGCATTCCCTTTCCTCCTTTCCTCGCCATAATGAAGTCAGCAATATTGATATTTTATGTTGTTTTCTTCATATTTAGTTATGATATTTATAGTTAAGCAACTCAATTTTTTTTCCTGTGTTAAATACTAGAAATAATTATGATCTAACCAAGAAAAGAAAGAAAATGAGATTAATTGGAGAATTTTATACTTGATATGACGCATTTAGAAAGAACAACTGTATCTCAAACTGCTCATTTAAAAAATAAAAATAAATAAATAAAATTACACTGATTCATAACTTGCAACAAAATAAAAGGAAGTATATAGGAAATGATGATACAATCTTTTTATAAGATTTAGATGTCATTATTCAATCATCAACAGTATTCAAGTGTGATGTCCACGGGGTACTCAACGATCCATTCCTCCTTGAACAATGGGAGCCATGGTTACTCCAGCGTTCTGTTTATCCATATTCGCTTGCCAGCCTAACGATTCCACATATAAACAAGAAAGATAGTGTTAAACAATAAAATCAAAACTAACATGCAGGCATAGATAGTTCAAGTGAATGTGATATCATGCACCATACTTCAATAAAAAAAACACATACTTCTATTTTGTAATTTCTTGTTGGTTGTGGCCTTTAAATCAAGTATCACATTTATGTTTATATAACCAACTCATTCTCGGAATCAAGCCATAGTTTTTATAATTTTCTAAATGAAAACCGTGAGTTTGACCAATTGACATGACGAATTCAAGTTTTCTAAAGCTAAATATATAAATACACAAACATTAACATGCAAACTCAAGTGCCGAGAAAGTCTTGATCTAAAAGTTAATATTAAGATTTTCAAGAATTAGAGGTTCTGAATTTTAATCCTCTTGTCTCCTCTGTTTCTTATAGCACATCCCTTTCATATTAGGAAATTAAAAATAAATGTGCAAACTCAAGATTATTGATTGGTTTACGTAACTAGCAAAGCTAACGACTTTTCTGCTAGTCAATTATGAGAAATTGACTCTCGTTGTCATCGATTATTGATTGGTTTAAGTAACTAGCAAAGCTAACGACTTTTCTGCTAGTCAATTATGAGAAATTGACTCTCGTTGTCATCAATACAAAATAGCCATTGCGCTTTCCCTAATACTCCTCATATGATCATGAACTAAAAGAGGAGGATCAATTCCCCTACCCCCTTCCCTTGCCATAATGAAATCATGCATCAAAAACTTAAAAAACAAAAAAAAAAAAAATTGTGAGATGGTGCACTTGTGCACCCGATCCATATCAAGAATTAAAAAAGATATTGAAATACTGTTCTTTTGTACTCTTTATGTTATTTTCTTCAAATTATTTATGAAGTTTATAGTCAAGCAACTCAATTTTTTCCTGTGTTAAATACTAGTATTAATAATTATCATCTGGCCAAGAAAAGAAAGAAATGAGATTACCAAGCGACATGTCAAATCCACGATTTTTGAGCTCACGGTGCTCTTGACACAGGGCACATGGTTCACAGAAAAAATGAACCAAACAATCTCCACAGGGGGTTGCAGGCAAATTATATTGCTTCCTCATCCTTGATCGATAGAGGCGAGAGTGTAAGCATGCACAACCCAAAATATTTAGTACTGCATATAATGCTCCACATGCCTCGCGAGCTGTCACAAAAATATGAATTAACATGAAAAACAGTTTCGTAATTTGACGTTTTCTCCATAATCTCTAATTACAAGAACGTTTTAACTTACAGGTTGATCCTCTGTCTACAATCCCTGCAATCCGTCCGAGTGTTACGCATGGACACCACAATGTTAAGCAACCTGCCGAACCAAGGTGGAAAATATATACTTAATTAAGGGTTTCCCGTGGACAGATGGATCTTTTGGTTTTTGCAAATGAGCTGAAAATTACAAGGAAGTTGAAAAAGTAAAAGTTACTAGTATTCTAGAACTATTTAATTAATCAGTTTGTTTTAAAAGTTGTTCAATTTTTCAAGCCTTCTATTTCAATCTCTGAATTTAAAGGCACATTTGTGAGAACCCGTAAAACCCTAATTATTTTCCTAGGGTTTATTTCCCCTTAATTGCATGTTTTCTGCATTTTCTGGCTTAGAAATATTTTCTTAGTGGATTTTATGAGTAATTATAGTTTTTAGATGATTTTTCTAGTATTGGAGAGTTTTTAGAAAATTAAGAATATATATTGGACGTGGGACCCGCTAGTGCGAAAAGTTCGGAAAAATTCGGCCAATAAGGTTAAGTTTCGGATACTGTGTAAAATTTATCGGGTGTTAAGAGATTAGTAGAGAGTGTGAAGTGATTGATGTGAGAGAGAAAAGAAAGATAGGAATGCATTTAAGGAGGTAACAAGTGTCACCTTCTCATTTGATGCCTTTTAAGAATTACTATTCACAATTTTGACTTTTTTGACCAAAGGTTAAATATCTCAAAAAAATTGCACAAAATTCACCATTTTTGCACCCTTGATGGCCGGCTCTCTCTCTCTCAAAGAAGAAGACAATTTCCTAACTTTCAAGCTTCCATAAGCTTCAATCTTCCATGAACAAAGGCTTAGACTAGATTCTACTCCATAAAACCTTATCTTCTAGTGATAGTAAGTTGCTTGGTGAAGTTGTTTTGAAGCTCTAAGGTGGCCAACCTCTCTATCTCTCTTAATTTCTTGGTAAGTGATGCTTGAACACCCTACTACACCTAATGATGGTTATATTATGCTTAGAAGTGGCTTGAGTGTTGGATTATATGATTTATTTCTTGGTTTGGCTTGATTTGGTGAAGTTTTCCATTTTATGATGAATTTTCTGGTTTCATATGATTTTGATGTTTTGGACTAGTATGATGGTTGGTAATAAGGGGCTTTGGCTCTAGTAGGTGTGAATTGTTGTTAAATGCAATCAATTTTGGATTTGGAATGAAATGTGAAAAGTTAGGGTTCTTGAACCCCTATTCTGTCCGAAATTTTAGGTCATAGCTAGAGGCCGAATTGGACTTTCCTCAAAACATGAAAGTTGTAGGTATTGATGAGTTTAGTGTGCCTGCAAAATTTCAGGGCAATTAGCCAAGTGTAGAGTGAGTTATGCCGTTTTTACTGTTGCTGTTTTTGGTGTACAGAAGGTCCGAACTGCGATAGTAATTGCCTGTTTTGACTGGAATTGGTTTGGATTTTGGAGTTGGTGTCTTCTGATGAAATGTAGCTGGATGTCTTAAATAACTTATGCCTTTGGAATTTCGGCATTTGGACTTGTATGGACTGAGATATACCGATTACAGTTTTCTGTGTTTTGCAAACCTGTTTTGGTGATTCTGGTTTAGTGTTTGGCATTTTTGACCTAGTTGGGTCAGGAACTGGATTGAGTGACCTTCTACATTGTTGTAGCCCTGTCCCATAGCTTCGAAACGGTGGGTCTTACACCCCTAACCGATAATTGTAGTGAGAGTTGTGCCATTACCGCATTATGACGTCAAAACCGGTTTTCTTATCAAGGCCAACATTAAAGCCTTTCTTAATTTCTGGTTTGCTTTCATGCTTGTATATGTTTATAAAACCCTATTGGGGTTGTGAATTGGTGTTGTTTATGGCTCGGTATGGTTTCTTGTTTTATGATATTGTGAGCCTATGGAACGGCTCTTGACATGAAATGCTTATATGTGTGTTGTTGGGTTGTGATTGAAGAAAAATAATGAAGCCTTATGGCTGGAAAATTTGGTAAACACAAAGGGCATGCTGCCCGCATTTTTTTCTCGAGATTTAGAAAACTATATTCTCGACTTGAGTAAAGGTTAAGTATTGAACCCTTGAATTTCCATGCATGAAACCCTATTGGGCGATAATTGGTTTGACTTTATGACTCGTTATCGAGTCTTATGGTATTTTTTTACATGTTCTAGGGCGTGACGATAGCTCACGACATTCTCCTGACGGAAGTGCATGAAATAGCACTTAATTGATTGGTGAGTGTACTACTCACTTGTGTGCTATTATATGGCTTTGATATTTGAACTTGAGATGTTGTATGTTAATGGATTGATGTGAGAGTGTACTTTATCACTCTCACTTATTGTTTCACATGTTATTGAAAAGTTATTGGAAAGTTATTGGAAAGTTATATGAACTGATATATGAAATGAAATACATGGCTTGATATCGATTGGACAAGTATCCAACGACTACAAATGTTATCATTGAGCTCAACCCCATTGGTAGTTGATTGAATCGAGCCGACAAGGGTTTGGTCGTGACAATTAATGAGCCTTGGGTAAAGTTATAAGGAGTCTTGTAGTATGAGAGACTCTTGATTCCGGTATACTCGAGTAATACCACAGTGCAAGTGTTTGGAGTGCGGGCCCGGTAGGGGGATGTTTGGTGGAAGGAATGGGAGAGAAGAGGAGTCTACGGTTGGTTACTCTTCAACATTGACGGAGGGTCAATGAGGTTGGATCAAGAATGGAAGCGTGGAAATGGGCTCTTGAGAGCCGTCCGTATCCTTTTAACGATGTGTTTCATTCCTTAATTGTGTACTTGAAATGAAAGGTTATGCTATATGCTCTTAGTTGCTTATGTGGTAGTAACTCACTGGGCTTTAGCTCATCCCGTTCCATTTGTTTTCCTTACAGGGATATAATTACTTTTGGGACTGATTTGGATAGTCAATTGCCAAGTTGAGCTAGTGTAAATGGCATTTGTTTAGCTGGTCGAATGAAACCCTATTGTGTATTGGGTTCATTTTCTTTGATTGGCAAACCGAGTATGTATATTCATGATAGATGGTTTTTTTGGCATGACACTATGGTTGTAAAAGTTGAATTTCAATGTATATATGCTTGGTTGATGTTTGGATGAACTTTGAATCGATTTGGATTTCAAACGGCAAAAGTTAAATTTTGAACGAAAAGTCACTGGACTGAATCCGGCCAGGAATCCGGCCAGAAACTGGCCGGATTGCCGGCCGGATTGGGAAGGATTTTGGAAAAAATTTTGGATTGCTCTCGGCCTTGTATCCGGCCGAGAATCCGGCCGCTAATCCGGCCAGATTCCGGCCGGATTCTGACGTGTCCGTTACTGTTCATCTTCGGCTTTGATTTTCGTTTTTTTTTTATTATTTTGTGATTTTGACTTGTTTGCGTGTTTTGGTATGTTCCGGAACGTTATAGATCGACGTAAACTGTACCGTAGTCCTGGCGAGAGCTGGGCAGGCAGTCCGCTAACCCCTTTGGTTCGCCTTAGGGGAAAGTGGGGCTGTTACAGGTGGTATCAGAGCCACGTCGCGTGGTCTCTGCGCGAAGTGAGACTGGGCCAAGTGGTGTTGTGGTCCTAATTTCATGAATATGTTTAAGTGCTCGTTTGAGCATAAGCTATGAACCTTGAAGTGTTATAGGTCTTTAATCTTTCTCATGATATTTAAGGACCCTAGATAAGTATGTCGGACAGGAATTTTGATTTGTAGATGGTTTACTCTTGGGACTGGCCAGCTCGAGATGTGAACTATCTTATTTCGGATTCTCGTGCCCGAGTACCCCAGAATTGAGGTGATGCAAGCTACTAGGTATTTGAACCCTGTGTTTTGGAAACAAGCCTTGTATTTTGGAAACGTGAACAGGCTTTGTCTGACTAAAATGAGCACAAGAGATCAATGGACATCTAGTTTGGATAGTAAGTGACGTGAGAGACCAGACGGGCGGGTACTGGGATGACTTTGCGACTGTATATTACGCAGTCTATATGTACTATGTTATATGTGCTTACTTGCTTATCCATCTTTTCATATAACGTGTTATATGCACTATGATATAACGTGTTACTTGCTTATAACGTGTTATAACGTGTTACTTGGTATGATAGATTTTGTTATGTTAGTCCATGTATTGCATTCATGCATGGAAGTACCCCTTTTGGAAAAAAAAAAAACCCGCGGACATGGTCATAGCAGTGACACAAAACGAGACCAAGAGTCAAAGAGAAGAAAGGGAGGAAACAACACCTAAACCGAACATGGACCAAGAGTGCTACTGGTATTCAAGACTTTCTTATGACCCATTGTTTTGCCAACAGGCTACCATCTGAGGTCCAGCAACTCTGTAAAATGGCACGTAGGGTTGAGATGTATAATGAAATCGGGGGTCTTCGAGACGAAATAGAAGTCCAAAAGAACCTAGTCGCATACTGGGAAGGGCGCTGGAAGCACGAGTATACAGAGAAAATTGAGCTCCTGCACAAAAACTTAGAGCTAAAAAGGAAATATGAAGGGATTTCCGAGGAGGCCCTGGAAAAGGCTCAATGCATCAAGAATGCAAAGGTGCAAGTGAAAGTTTCCCAAATACGGAAAAGGGGTGCAGTGGGTAGCGTGAGTAAGGAACCTAGCGAAGCAATAACACCTTCTAAAGTACAGAAAGTGAACCAGTTATTCGGGCCGCCATGGATAATGGGGCGGTAAGCAAAAAGATGACTGTCCACTTGACTTGTGACTATTGCGGAAAGGCCAATCACACTGAGAATGATTGCTGGAGAAAAGGGAGTAGATGTCTGCGCTGTGGGAGCATCGAGCATCGAATTGCATATTGCCCGATTAAAGTGCGGAAAAAGAAAAGAACTCAACAACCAACCCAGACCGACCCTGCACCGTCAAGTGGAGAAGGGACTGGAACGAAGAACCTCGTTTCTTCTGACTCTGAAGACGGAGAAGGTACAGGCCATTGGTTACTTTAAATTTGAAGGAAAATTTCGAGGACGAAATTCTTTTAAGGGGGGGAGAGTGTGAGAACCCGTAAAACCCTAATTATTTTCCTAGGGTTTATTTCCCCTTAATTGCATGTTTTCTGCATTTTCTGGCTTAGAAATATTTTCTTAGTGGATTTTATGAGTAATTATAGTTTTTAGATGATTTTTCTAGTATTGGAGAGTTTTTAGAAAATTAAGAATATATATTGGACGTGGGACCCGCTAGTGCGAAAAGTTCGGAAAAATTCGGCCAATAAGGTTAAGTTTCGGATACTGTGTAAAATTTATCGGGTGTTAAGAGATTAGTAGAGAGTGTGAAGTGATTGATGTGAGAGAGAAAAGAAAGATAGGAATGCATTTAAGGAGGTAACAAGTGTCACCTTCTCATTTGATGCCTTTTAAGAATTACTATTCACAATTTTGACTTTTTTGACCAAAGGTTAAATATCTCAAAAAAATTGCACAAAATTCACCATTTTTGCACCCTTGATGGCCGGCTCTCTCTCTCTCAAAGAAGAAGACAATTTCCTAACTTTCAAGCTTCCATAAGCTTCAATCTTCCATGAACAAAGGCTTAGACTAGATTCTACTCCATAAAACCTTATCTTCTAGTGATAGTAAGTTGCTTGGTGAAGTTGTTTTGAAGCTCTAAGGTGGCCAACCTCTCTATCTCTCTTAATTTCTTGGTAAGTGATGCTCGAACACCCTACTACACCTAATGATGGTTATATTATGCTTAGAAGTGGCTTGAGTGTTGGATTATATGATTTATTTCTTGGTTTGGCTTGATTTGGTGAAGTTTTCCATTTTATGATGAATTTTCTGGTTTCATATGATTTTGATGTTTTGGACTAGTATGATGGTTGGTAATAAGGGGCTTTGGCTCTAGTAGGTGTGAATTGTTGTTAAATGCAATCAATTTTGGATTTGGAATGAAATGTGAAAAGTTAGGGTTCTTGAACCCCTATTCTGTCCGAAATTTTAGGTCATAGCTAGAGGCCGAATTGGACTTTCCTCAAAACATGAAAGTTGTAGGTATTGATGAGTTTAGTGTGCCTGCAAAATTTCAGGGCAATTGGCCAAGTGTAGAGTGAGTTATGCCATTTTTACTGTTGCTGTTTTTGGTGTACAGAAGGTCCGAACTGCGATAGTAATTGCCTGTTTTGACTGGAATTGGTTTGGATTTTGGAGTTGGTGTCTTCTGATGAAATGTAGCTGGATATCTTAAATAACTTATGCCTTTGGAATTTCGGCATTTGGACTTGTATGGACTGAGATATACCGATTACAGTTTTCTGTGTTTTGCAAACCTGTTTTGGTGATTCTGGTTTAGTGTTTGGCATTTTTGACCTAGTTGGGTCAGGAACTGGATTGAGTGACCTTCTACATTGTTGTAGCCCTGTCCCATAGCTTCGAAACGGTGGGTCTTACACCCCCATCCGATAATTGTAGTGAGAGTTGTGCCATTACCGCATTATGACGTCAAAACCGGTTTTCTTATCAAGGCCAACATTAAAGCCTTTCTTAATTTCTGGTTTGCTTTCATGCTTGTATATGTTTATAAAACCCTATTGGGGTTGTGAATTGGTGTTGTTTATGGCTCGGTATGGTTTCTTGTTTTATGATATTGTGAGCTATGGAACGGCTCTTGACATGAAATGCTTATATGTGTGTTGTTGGGTTGTGATTGAAGAAAAATAATGAAGCCTTATGGCTGGAAAATTTGGTAAACACAAAGGGCATGCTGCCCGAATTTTTACTCGAGATTTAGAAAACTATATTCTCGACTTGAGTAAAGGTTAAGTATTTAACCCTTGAATTTCCATGCATGAAACCCTATTGGGCGATAATTGGTTTGACTTTATGACTCGTTATCGAGTCTTATGGTATTTGTTTACATGTTCTAGGGCGTGACGATAGCTCACGACATTCTCCTGACGGAAGTGCATGAAATAGCACTTAATTGATTGGTGAGTGTACTACTCACTTGTGTGCTATTATATGGCTTTGATATTTGAACTTGAGATGTTGTATGTTAATGGATTGATGTGAGAGTGTACTTTATCACTCTCACTTATTGTTTTACATGTTATTGAAAAGTTATTGGAAAGTTATTGGAAAGTTATATGAACTGATATATGAAATGAAATACATGACTTGATATCGATTGGACAAGTATCCAACGACTACAAATGTTATCATTGAGCTCAACCCCATTGGTAGTTGATTGAATCGAGCCGACAAGGGTTTGGTCGTGACAATTAATGAGCCTTGGGTAAAGTTATAAGGAATCTTGTAGTATGAGAGACTCTTGATTCCGGTATACTCGAGTAATACCACAGTGCAAGTGTTTGGAGTGCGGGCCCGGTAGGGGGATGTTTGGTGGAAGGAATGGGAGAGAAGAGGAGTCTACGGTTGGTTACTCTTCAACATTGACGGAGGGTCAATGAGGTTGGATCAAGAATGGAAGCGTGGAAATGGGCTCTTGAGAGCCGTCCGTATCCTTTTATCGATGTGTTTCATTCCTTAATTGTGTACTTGAAATGAAAGGTTATGCTATATGCTCTTAGTTGCTTATGTGGTAGTAACTCACTGGGCTTTAGCTCATCCCGTTCCATTTGTTTTCCTTACAGGGATATAATTACTTTTGGGACTGATTTGGATAGTCAATTGCCAAGTTGAGCTAGTGTAAATGGCATTTGTTTAGCTGGTCGAATGAAACCCTATTGTGTATTGGGTTCATTTTCTTTGATTGGCAAACCGAGTATGTATATTCATGATAGATGGTTTTTTTGGCATGACACTATGGTTGTAAAAGTTGAATTTCAATGTATATATGCTTGGTTGATGTTTGGATGAACTTTGAATCGATTTGGATTTCAAACGGCAAAAGTTAAATTTTGAACGAAAAGTCACTGGACTGAATCCGGCCAGGAATCCGGCCAGAAACTGGCCGGATTGCCGGCCGGATTGGGAAGGATTTTGGAAAAAATTTTGGATTGCTCTCGGCCTTGTATCCGGCCGAGAATCCGGCCGCTAATCCGGCCAGATTCCGGCCGGATTCTGACGTGTCCGTTACTGTTCATCTTCGGCTTTGATTTTCGTTTTTTTTTTATTATTTTGTGATTTTGACTTGTTTGCGTGTTTTGGTATGTTCCGGAACGTTATAGATCGACGTAAACTGTACCGTAGTCCTGGCGAGAGCTGGGCAGGCAGTCCGCTAACCCCTTTGGTTCGCCTTAGGGGAAAGTGGGGCTGTTACAATCATCAAAACCAAGAATAACAACAAGAACTTTAAATAGTAAGGACTAATTGTTGTCACTAACTCTGAAATGGTAACCCCATTGTGGCGACATTGTAAGTTGTCACTGTAGGATCCATTTCAGTGACAACGTTTTTCAAAGTTATCACAATGGTGATTTCCCACCGCACCGGCCAGTTGCGTGCCACCCATATTGTGACGACTAATCCCGTGTTGTCACTGATGACGAGTCTACCCTCAGTCAACTATGACGACATCAAAAGTCGTCACTGAATTTGCTCAATTGTGACAAGTTTCTCTATTGTCACTGATAATGTTGTCATAAAAGGCCAAATTTCTTATAGTGAGTGGACCGTCAGGGCCAAAACCCTATTAACCAATTTGGAAACCCTGGGAATCATGTGGAAGGGAAAGATAGAGCCCTCGAACAATTCCAAAAATTCTCTCCACCAAAATTTCTTGGAGGAACTGATCCTGATGTAGCTGAGAGATGGTTGAAAAAAATGATCGATATCTTTGCAGCACTGCATTATACTGAAGATAGGCATATGAATTTCGCTGTGTTTCAGTTAGAGGGAGTAGCCCGTTCTTGGTGGAATGTGATATGAATGAAATGGAAAGAGAGCAAACCCTGAGGATTTGGGTAAATTTTATGAGGGAGTTTAATGCGAAATACTTTTCGCCTTTGATTCAAGAGAAAAGGGAGGATGAATTTATTAGACTTCGTCAGGGAATTCAAACCGTTGCTGAGTATGAAACTCAATTCACCAGACTATCTAAGTTTGCCCTTGAGCTAATAGTAACAGAGCACGAATAAGGCGTTTTTTGTACAAGGGCTGAATGTCGAGATTCAAAAGGATTTAGCAGTAGCCCAAATCAATACGTTTAGTGACGCTGTGGAGAAAACCTAAAGGGTGAAAGTGCGAGACTTCAACTTAGAACTTTTCAAACAAAGAAACGGAGTGGAAGAGGTGCCTTACAAGGAGACTCGACATCAGCTTTTCGTGTCTTCTGTAGATACTATGGGAAACTGAACCATACGGAGGAAGGAAAGAAAATATTTGCGGTGTGGAAGTACTGAGCATTAGATTGCTAACTATCCAGTCCCGCCTCGAGAAGGAAATGGGACCCAACAGTCAAATAAGACAAACCTTGGGCAGACTATGATGGAAGGAAATAGACCGAAAATGCGGGCTCGGATATATGCAATAGAGCAACACCAGGTCCCTGATTCATTTGAGGTTATAGAAGGTACAATCCTTGTATTTCACCATTTAGCTAAGATTTTAATAGATCCTGGTGTTACCCATTCCTTTGTCAACCCTAGACTACCATATGATTTGAAAGTTAGTACGCCTACGGGTGACCAACGTTTGATTACTAGTATGGTTTATAAGAACTGTGAAATTTGGGTTGGAGAACGAAAACTATTGGAAGATCTAATAAGCTTAACCATTAAGGGGCATGATGTCATCTTAGGTATGGATTGGTTAGTTCAATATGATGCTCAACTAGATTGCAAGAGAAAAGTGGTAGAATTTTGCATACCTAGGGATGCAACCTTAAGGCTAGATGTGAGAGGTAGGTTAGCCTCATCTGCACTCATTTTGGAGATTCGAATTAGGAAATTGTTGAGTAAAGGAGTGCAGTGTTACTGTGACAGCCTCACCTCTCCCTAGGGTGAACCCTAGGATATCAGCGGACTGCCCGTCCAGCTCTCGCCGGGGCTCGATCGATCAAAGAACAAGCAACTCAAGAAAACTGATGAAATGTCTTCAAAACAATGAATGTAAACCTTAATGGAAATATAATCGCTACGCTAACTTTCCAAACTTAGAATATAAAACTAAATGTCAAACTTACCACTCCACACTTAATTTACATAACATACGTCGAACTTATAAATTCAAACTTACAAGAGTCAAAAGTAAGGCCTTCTAAACAAAAGGTTACAATCCAAAGTACAAGTTCAAAGACAAGAGTTAAACTATGAAAGTTCTTGACCATAAGTCCATCCCCGATCTGTTAAGGAAAACAAAAGGAGTGGGGTAAGTTAAAGCTTAGTGAGGTTCCAAATAAACATATAAGCACATAGCCAAATAAAAACATAATATAAACAAGTAAACACCGTATTGTACTATAACAATTTAATCACAGTTCAATTCAAGGATACGGGTGGCTTCCAAAAGCCAAAATCCTCTTGAGTTTGATCATAACAAGAATCCATTCACTCTCCGTCAACATTTGTGTTCAAAGAATATAATGTCCGTAGAACACCACTTTCTCTAATTCCCGTCCACCAGTCAACCCCCTTACTGGGCCCAAACTCCTCAAATAGTAAGTAGGTAATACTCGAGTATACTGGTTTCCAGTTTTCAGTAAACAGTCCTCAGGGTTTATCGGTTTTCTCGACCAAGTCCTTGCTGGCTCGATACAACCGACTCACCTATGAGGTTGGGTACCCAAACAGTAGCAGTAGTTGATGGGGCATCACCCAAACAACTCATACACAGTCACATATAGAGAAATCACATCTCATAATAGTAGTATACAGAGCCTCAGTGGAATCGAGGGAGGTCACATGCTCGCCTCAATTTTTATCAAAACAATGTTTGGCTCAAACAGTCGCAAATCAAGTATTCAGATATTTCACATAGATAGTTAACAGACAGTGGAACACTCACCTGTCAAGCAATGCAGTGATCAAACGTCAAGTCCTTTGGTTACGATCACCTCCATTTCCCAATTCTAGGGCAACGAGTGAAATCATTAACAATTTACCGCTCATTTCCAATCCAAATGTGAGCTTATTAGGTGACCAAGTGAGTGGTTAAATCTACTCAATTCACCATGCAAGTTAGGCCCAAAATGCATTGAAAGGTCATAAGAAAACAAGTTTGACAAGTGCAAGAAAGTTGGGCAAAAGAAAATTTTCATTCAAGTTCAAAGTCTTCTTCGCGGGTAAAACAGTCATGCCCGCGCAGTCTCGGGAAAACTGTCATATCTCACTGTAGGAAGGTTGGAATTAGGTGCTGTTAGCGGCATTGAAAACAAGACTCGAAGGGATTTCCAACAGTACCAAATGAACACTCTAGTTCATCTCCTATCAGTACCAGTGATCCAGGGAAGTTGGCTGATTTTCCAATTCTGATCAGCCCTAAAACCCTTGCAAAGTTACACTACTTCTTGTTGCTAACTTCACTTGTTTTGGTTCAAATTCATCCAAATCAACCTCCTAGAGTTCATATACAGGGGAGAAAGTTAACTAGTACCATCGGAGCTCAAAATGTAACACCATAATTGATTAAAAGAGCCAAAACAGTCCAGTCAACCAAAGTTATCAAAACAATCCACTACTTGCTCAAAACAACCACTTTTCTTGCTTCATTTCCATTTTAACTCACACCAAACCTTAAACCAATGTTTAGCCAAGTTTCTTAGGCTTAATTAAGGTGCAAATGAACCACAAAATCAAGGAGAAACCTCCTCTATCAAACCAGTCAGCCAAGGGGAAGAAAAATAGTCCACTAGTTCACTTATCTCACCAACCTTCATCCTTTCATTGTAGTTAACTTAAACATCATACCAAGTGTTATCCTTAACTCAAAAAGGGTCAAAAACATGTAAAAATATGAAGGAAAGCTATGAACAAAGCCCAAGCAATTCATCAAACACATGGTATGCAAAATAACCAACCCTACTACCACTTGTTTAGTTCAAGAATTTTAACCACAACCAACATCTATTTGACTCCTAGTTTGCCATCAAAACTTCAAATACTTGATATAGTACAAGAAAGTTAGGATTTAAGGTTCACATACCTCATTTATGTGAAGCTTGAAGCACCAAAACAAATCACCAAAACCAAAGCTCTAGGCTTGAAATACACTCTAGGGTTGAAGGTGGTTCACTCACTAACTTAAGTTCCTTCTCTTATGATTTTTGCTCAAGATCAAACTAGGGTTTTAAAAGCAAGAAGATGGAGTTTTCTTCTTTCCCTTGGAAGCTTAAGGAGATTCAGCCACAAGGAGAAATAATGAAGCCAAGTTGGTTTAAAAATCCTCTAATCCTTTGGTCAAACAAGGTGGATTGCTAGGGTTTGGCCACATAGCCCAATCTTGGCCCTTTCTTCGTTTAATCTTTGACTAATGAAGTTTCTACACTCCAAATGTTCCAATGTCCATTTAACATCTCTAAACTATCATATAAAGTCCCAACCACAATAAAAGAATATTTGGATATAAAGTATGTGATGAAATAAAATAAAGCCAACTCAAGGAAATGTTACAATTCAAGTAAAAGCAATAATATGCAATGCATGGAATTGTTATAAGAGATTTAGTCTTAGGATAATGCAAGTAATTTTTTGGGAGAATTCATATTTTTAAGTGAGGGTTCTCACACTCTCTCCCCCTTAAAAAATTTCATCCTCGAAATTCTCATATTGATTACTGAATAGCTCAGGACATTTTGCGCGAATATCTTCTTCCACTTCCCAAGTAGCTTCCTCTACCTCATGATTTCTCCACAAAACCTTTACCAAGGGTATCTGTTTAGTTCTTAACTCTTTTACTTTTCGATCTAAGATCTGTACTGGCCTTTCTTCGTAAGTCAGCGATTCGTCAATGTCAATTTCTTCTGGCTTCAGTACATGAGTGGGGCCAGGATGATACTTCTTCAACATAGAAACGTGAAACACGTCATGGATTTTGGATAGACTTGCTGGTAACTCCAACCGGTATGCCACATTCCCTACTCGTTGAAGAATTTCGAAATGTCCTACATATCTCGGTTGAAGTTTCTTTCCTTTTTCCGCCGTGAGACTTCGAAGTGGTGTGACCTTTAGAAATACCTTGTATCCAACTTCAAACTCCAAATTCTTTCATCGATTATCGGCGTAGCTCTTCTGTCGACTTTGCACTGTTTGAAGCCTCTGACGTATCACTTTCACCTTCTCATATGCATTCTCGATCCATGGTACTGCAGTTGGGTCTAAAACCTTTCTTTCCCCTACTTCATTCCAGTATATTGGTGATCGGCACTTTCTTCCATAAAGAGCTTCATACGGTGCCATTTGTATGGAGGAATGATAACTATTATTGTACGCAAATTCTACTAACGCCATATACTGTCCCTAGCTTCCACCAAAATCCAAGATACAAGTCCTTAGCATGTCCTCAAGTGTCTGAATGGTTCTTTCTGATTGTTCATCGGTTTGGGGATGATAAGTAGTACTAAAATTTAACTTGGTCCCTAAAGCTCCTTGTAACTGTTGCCAGAAGCGAGACACTAACCGTGGATCTCTATCAGAAACAATGGTTACTAGAATACCATGCAATCTCACTATTCCATCCATGTATAGCTGGGTCAATTTCTCCAAGGAGTATCTCATATTTATAGACAAGAAATTAGTAGACTTGGTCAACCTGTCTACTATTACCCAAACGGCGTCATGACCTTTCTGGGTACAGGGTAGGCCTGATACGAAATCCATGATAATGTGTTCCCATTTCCATTCAGGAATTTCAAGAGGTTGTAGAAGACCTGAGGGTTTCTAATGTTCAACTTTCACTTGTTGGCACACTAAATACTTTTGGACAAACTGAGCAATTTCCTTCTTCATTTTATCCCACCAATACAGTCTCCTCAAATCTTGGTACATTTTACAGCTTCCAGGATGTACTGTATACTTGGATTCATGTGCCTCTTCCAAAATGACTCTTTTTATCATTTCATCTTGCGGTACCACTATCCGATCACGAAATTTCAAAATACCCTCGGAACTCACATTAAAGTATGAGATTTCCCCTTTTTGCACCTTTTCTACCCATTTTTGCACCTTTTCTACCCATTTTTGCACCATCTGGTCATTCTTCTGAGTTTCTTTAATTCGGTCCAACAACTCAGATCTCACCGTAATATTGCCCAAAATCACTCTCTGTCGGTCCAACCGTGGGTTCCATTCACCCACCTTTTCCAATAAATTCTACTCCATGACCATTAATCCAGCTACTTGAACTTTTTGACTTAAGCATTCGCTACGACATTTGCCTTTCCCGGGTGGTAGTTAATGGTACAGTCATAATTCTCAAGAAATTTCACCTACCGACGCTGTCTCAAGTTTAGCTCCTTTTGAGCGAATAGATATTTCAAACTCTTATGGTCAGTATAAATCTCAAAAATCACCTCATATAAGTAATGCCTCTACTTCTTTAGGGCAAAAATTACAGCAGCCAATTCCAAGTCGTGAGTTGGGTAATTCCGCTCATAGGGTTTTAATTTTCTGGAGGCATAGGCAATCACACTTCCATTCTGCATTAGAACACATCCCAATCCTTCTCTTGAGGCGTCAGTATATACAGTGAAGTTGTCTTTCCCGTTTGGTAAGGCTAAGACGGGTACCGACGTTAACCGTTTCTTTAATTCTCAGAAACTAGTTTCACACTTGGAATTCTAGACAAATTGACCATACTTTTTCGTCAGGTCGGTTAAAGGCCCTGCTAATTTGGAGAAATCCTTGATGAACCGACGATAGTATCCTGCCAATCATAGGAAACTACGGAGCTCAGTTGGGGTTTCTGGTTGTTTCCACTCAGATACGACTTCTACTTTCACTGGATCCACAAAAATGCTATCTTTGGATATTATATGCCCTAGAAAAGAAATTTGCTCCAACCAAAACTCGTACTTGCTAAATTTGGCATAGAACTGATGTTCTCTTAAAGTCTGCAAGACTATCCTCAAATGTCGTTCGTGATCCTCTCGAGTTTTAGAATACACCAAGATATCATCTATGAACACTACGACAAATTGGTCCAACTAGGGTTTAAAGACTCGATGCATCAAATCTATAAATGCAGCAGGAGCATTTGTTAAACCAAAAGGGATCACTGCAAACTCGAAATGCCCATATCTGAAATTAAAAGCAGTTTTCGGTATGTCCTCCTGCTTAATTCGTAACTGATAGTAGCTTTGCCTCAAGTCCAATTTAGAGAAAATCACTACTCCTTGCAACTGGTCAAATAACTCATCAATTGCGGCAAAAGATATTTATTTTTTACCGTGACATTATTTAAGCCGCGATAGTTAATATAGAGTCTCAAACTACCATCCTTCTTTTTAACAAATAGAACAGATGCTCCCCAAGGTGATTCACTTTTTCGAATAAACCCTCGCTCTAACAAGTCATGTAATTGCAGTTTTAGTTCTTTAAGCTCGGCAGGGGCCATTCGGTATGGTGTTTTCGCAATAGAAGCGGTTCCAGGCACAAAATCAATCTTAAATTCTATTTCCCTCTTGGTGGCATTGACTTCAGCTCATCAGGGAAAACATCGAGAAATTCATTTACTACTAACACATCCTCCAATTTCACCTTGTCTCCAGGAGTATTAATCAAGAAAGTTAAGTAATCCTGCGTCCCTTTATTCAGTAATTTCCTTGCTCGAATTCCCGAAACAAGTGCAGATGAGGCTAGTCTACCTCTCACATCCAATCTTAGGGTTGCCTCTCCGGGTATAGAGAACTCCACCACCTTAGTCTTGCAGTTTAACTGAGCATTATAATGAGCCAACCAATCCATGCCTAATATCACGTCGTATCGCTTGAGGTCTAAACTTATCAAGTCTACTATCAACTTCCGTTCTCCTACTCAAATCTCACAATTTTTATAGACCATATTGAGAATTAGGATTTGATCCCCAGTAGGTGTTCTAATTTGTAAGTCATAAGGCAATTTAACGGGATTCACATCAATTCCACACATAAAGGCAGAATTTACAAAACAATGGGTTGCCCCAAGGTCAATTAAAAGCGTAGCTAAGCGGTGGAATACAGGGATCGTACCTTCCACTACTTCAAAGGACTTAGGGGCTCACTGATAGTCCTAGGCAAAAACCCTAGCAGAGGCTTGTCGGTCTACTCCTACTAGCAATTGGTTGTTTAGAGTTTGACTTCTTTGGCTGCACATCCTTATTTTCTTCACGGTTTTTAACAGGACAGGTGGTGATCTGATGCTCGGAACTTCCGCAACGGAGACATTTCCTTATTTTGCGCCAACAAGCATCCTCAGTGTGGTTTGTCTTACCATAACATCCACAACTTGCTCGAGGAGCAGGTGCAGGACCTCCTTAGGAGACCGTCCTCTGTTGTCTCCTTCCATTTAGAGCCTCTCTGGATGGAGCTCCTCTCGGTGTTCCTGAGATTCGAACTTCATCCGTACCTCTTCCAAACTTAGGAGGTGGTATACTTTGATTGCCTCGTCCGGAAGTGCTACCAGATGTACCTCGTCTTTTCGCTTGAAAAGTTCGAACTTGAAATCGAGCTTGCTCCACTCGTTGAGCTTTCTCAATAGCATCTTTAAACGTGTCGATTTGAGCTGCAGCTAAGTTTTTTTGAATCTCCACATTCAGACCTTGTATAAATCGCCTTATGCGTTTCTGCTCATTAACCACCAGTTCTGGAGCAAATTTGGAGAGTCTGGTGAACTGGGTCTTGTATGCCGCCACACTCGAAGTGCCTTGGCGTAGTTTGATGAATTTATCCTCTCTTTTCTCCTGGATTAAGGGCGGGAGGAACTTCTCGTTAAACTCCCTAGTAAAGTTAAACCAAGTACGGGGACTTTGCTCCCTGTCCCACTTTGCCCTCACTACATTCCACCAGGAACGGGCAACGCCTTCCAATCAGAAAACGGCGAAGGTTACTTGCCTTTCCTCTGTGTAGTGCAACGCAGTAAAGATGTCCACCATTCTTTCAAACCAGTTCTCGACAACTTCGGGATCTGATCCTCCAAGAAATTTAGGAGGAGCGAACTTTTGGAACCGTTTCAGGGCCCTGTCTTCACCAACTTTAGGGTCCTTTTGCTGGTTACCAGGTACTTGACCTTGCTGGTCAACCAATCAGGCTAATAAATCAGTCATACGATTGATAACTGTAGCAACCTGGTCCCCTCCTTCACCTCTAGATCCCTAGTTCTGGTTTGCTACTGATCCTTGTTTCTCCTCTTGGTATTGGGTTTGCCTAGGTCCATGTCTACGGCCCCGACCACATTGTCGTCTATCTTCTATTATCACTCACTGGTCTAGGGTCCAAATATTATAACTAATGGGTAAGCAAGTATTGGAATATAATATATACTTATTCATAATCAAAAGTCAAAGAAAAATGAAGTCGAAATCACGATAAGTAATGGAAAACACAAAGCAGTTAAATGCCAATTCGAAATAAAGTCAAGTCAAAGTCAAAGTCAAAGTATTATACATTCAAAGGCTCATAGCAGTCATTTACAAGCTAACAAGGCCAAAAGTATCAAGTACGAGTCTCAAAAGTGCAGACACAGTTCATCAAGTCATATCATGCAAAAGCCAATGTACGTAGTCAAAGAAAACTGTACAACCACCAAGTCACCACATCCCCTATCCTTTCTGTTTACAAAGGTCAAAATTATCCAAAAGTGTAACCTAACAGTTAGGACTCAGTCCGCCGCAAGACTAGTTTACCCCCCATCCTGGGCAGGTTCAGCTCCTGCCTCATCTCCGATGTGGGAAGCCTTATCGCTCAAATCTCCAAGTAGGTCATCACAAATATTCAGAATCAACGCAGCTCTATTCCTTACTTTCATGGCCCCCTTAACCATGTGCTCCTGACTTTCTCCAAGCTGCGCACAGAGGTCATGAAACCTTACTTGACCTTCAACCACATCATACGCAAGTTCTTTGATCCGATCGGCTTGCATCTTAACAGTTTCCTTTAACTGATTCACTTCAACTTCAAGTCTAGCGTTATCCTTTGCTAGAGCCTTTCTCTCCTCCACCACAGCCAGAACTGTGATGCCCCCACTTCTCCCTAAGGCGAACCAAAGGGAATCCGCGGGACGCCTGCCTAACTCTCGCCAGGACTCGGTACAAATTCCGTTCAATCTTAATACAATACTAATCATTCACGACAAAATAAAGTAAGATAGTGCGGAAACCTTCAACCTTATCAATATATAACAATTATCACAAGCCTACTAAAGAAAAGTCATTTCCACAGTTGAATATCCAAGTCTTACATCAAAATCCCAAAAGATACATCAATTTTCCAAAATATACAAC
The DNA here is from genome assembly GCF_003713205.1 of Coffea eugenioides. Classification (NCBI taxonomy): domain Eukaryota; kingdom Viridiplantae; phylum Streptophyta; class Magnoliopsida; order Gentianales; family Rubiaceae; genus Coffea; species Coffea eugenioides. The sequence continues at coordinate 19,274,579 of NC_040043.1, forward strand.
AGCCAGAAAGTCTAGTCATTTCCATTGGAAACCCTATTACAAAAGTACATCAACAGGGTTCCTCCGAGTTTCATTCCCTGTCCATTCCTGTTAAGGAAAACAAATCTACGGGGTGAGCATAGCTCGTGAGGTCAAGAACACACATGCAAGCACGTTGTCCACATAACAATCCCAATCAACAGGAAAATGATAATATACGAGTAATAAACAATTCCAGTGAAATGTAAACAGAAACAATTCAAGGATATGGTAGCTCTCAGGAGCTAATTTCCACTTGTTTTGCCAATCTCATTCGTATATCTTTCCACGATGACTCTCCGTCAACCGGGTTGATATTTCCAATCAATAGATCTCCACTTACTTCTCATGTCCGTCCACCGTACACCGCACCGGACCCGCACGATATTTATAAGGTGATACTCCACGAGTATGACAAGCGAGATCTCTCCAATAGATCAAGCTTATCAGGTAATTCTCATAGCTCACCGAGGTTCCCGACCAAGCCTATGCCGGCTCGAATCCCAAGGTCGGCCTATGAGTTTGGGCATCCCCCATATAACATTTGTGAGTCGAGGATATTCACTCCAGCGACGTATGCAGCCATAGCATACCATTTCATTTCATTCAAGCATTCAATCATTCGTTTCATTCAATCAAGTCATTCATGAGTCATTCATTTCATTTCAAGCAATTCAATCATGGATCATTCATTTCAAATGAGAACGAGTGCGGTAAAGTACAAACTCGACTCCATTTTCAAAATCTCTAATCATTTATAACAGGTAAGCATGCATCAAGTACTCATACACTTGACACTCACCAAATAATCAAGAAGCAAGTACAAGTGTTTGTTTTAGGCATCTCCCATGAGATCCTCTTGAAGGTCCTCTTGAGTGTCTGAGTAATTAATAATGAACTATCACTTACAAACCCCAATTATCAAGGAAGATAGCACACTTGTACAATCTAAGAAAATTTCATGAAAATGAGCCTTAATTACTCGTAAATCGAGACTCAAAAGTGGAGTTTTAAAAAACAAGCGAAATCTGATTTTCATCTTTGAAATCAAGTGTAAAACGATCAAGTGATATCAAAGGAAAAAGATGAGTTCTAAAAACTCAATCTCCTTTAAGTCTGGAAATTTCGGGTTTGTCAAACAATCTTGGAAAAATTGTATCTCACTCTCTACAAGTCCAAAATTGGCAAACTTGGTACCGTTGGAAACTTCTTCCAAAGTACTAAAAGTTTATAGAAGACACTTTTCCATGATTACAAATGGAAGACATTCAAAATTTGGCTCAAAGTTGCTGTTTTAGGCTATCGAGACAGTTTCAGGATTGGTTTTTGGCCAACTTTGGAAATTCGGCAGAATTTACAGAATGTGAACTAGCCTCTCAAATTTGAAACTCAATTAGAGTTACAATCAAAGTTTAAAACACAACAAGCAGAACAAGAATCAGAGTTTTGAGCACCAAGATATAGTAGCTCAAAGTTGCTGAAAAAGTGAGACGGTTAGGCTAATTTCCAGGTTTAAAACATAGACTTTGAATCTTTGGTTGAGCATCGAAATGCATTCGGAATGAAACCAATTTTGTATGATTACACTACCATATAAGAGCTGTTCCTGATACGAAATATGGGCCGCTTATGGGCCATGTTTTGGGCTGCAAGAGATTGAATCTTTTAGTAATAGTTAGTAGTTTATTTTCTAGATTTCTATTTTATTTGCTAGGAATAAATTCGGTCCAAGACCTCATGTTGAGTTGGATCCGATTTATAGAGTCTAGACTCACTATAACTTAAGTTGGTTAATTAGCTTTTATTGGGTTATGTTGGGCCAGCTTAAAGCCTTCATTGGATCAATTATAAGCTGACCATTAGATAGTGGATTTGAGTAGTGGAATCGGGCCAAAGGCCTAGCCTAGCCGAGTTAGGGTTTTGTCTTGTAAGGCTATATATAGCCTAGGTTTTCATTCATTAGGGAAGAATTCAGATTTTATAAAATATATGTGAGTTATTTCACTCTCTCTTGCCTCAAGAGAATTTCCTTTGAATACTTGAGAATTAATCTCAAGTTGTTCATCGAACTTATCAATCAAGTAGTCTCCTTGATTGTGGCGTTCTTCTATCCATACTTTTGGTTCACTAAATTTGCTAGTCGTGGGTTAAGGAATCTCCTTAGTTCGTGGCTCGTGATTCTAGAAGGGTCAAAGTTCCGCCAATCATCCCAACTTGGTGTTCGTCTAGATCCGTCTCACATCAGTTGGTATTCAGAGCTAGTCGACGACATCAAGTATATCCCGTTGAGTTTGTTCGTAAGCTTCCTAGTCAATTTTATTTTGCAAATCTGGTCGTGTCTCTCTTTGTGTCAAGTCCGATTGTTATTACAAAAAAAAAAAATTCTGTCCGCCTTTGTTGTCTTGTTGAGTCACTCTTTGATTTCTTTTGCTTCGTGTCCACTTTGTGCATTACTTGTTGTGTGATTCTGTCTTGAAGCCTGCCTTCAAGTGTAGCCGTGTTTTGTTCGTTGCATATTCTGTTTCAATATCAAAAAAAATAAAAAAAATTCTGCGACGGCTAGGGTTTTCACTTGCAACTAGGGTTTCCTTGGGCGTGAGTTTCTTGCCAATCTGTCCAAACTTTAGTTTATTCCACCAAGTTGTTTTCATTAGTTTCCTAAACTGATTTTTGTGGTTAAACTTGTTTGGGGTTGGAATCTTGAAGAGGGACTACAATAATCTAGGGTTTCTTGAGTTTCTTGAAACTAATCTTGAAGTCTTGAAACTTTGATACATGTTTTGATCATTATTGGAGGATTGAAAGAGAACATTGGTTTGACATTTACATTCTGGAATTTTACCCAAAAACAGCCGAGTAATTGTGTGTTTTAGAGTTAAAAAAAAAAAAGAGGAAGAAAAGAGAAAAGGCATTCGGGTAGCAAGCAACAAAGAAAGAAGCCGAAATTTTATTGACCAAGCTGTCTTGTTACTCCTTGTTCCAAACCAAACCAGAAACTACACCAGAAAAAAAAAAAGAAGAAAAGAAACTCAAAAATTCTGTCCAACCTCTTCTTGAAAGTCTCGAACACCTTGCGTCTTGATCACTTGAACAACCCTTGCTTGAGGTTCTTGATTATCTTGGGCCTTAAAAACTTGCACTTGCCTTCGTATAAAAAGTTTCTTGTACGTTCTTGCATCCATACGGGGCTTCCTTGGTTTAGGAGTAAATCTCTTGGGAATTTCTTGAGCAAGCCGCTTGGGGGACTCTTGAGTGACAATACTCTCGTTGTCTTGAGAAGCCATTTCCTTAAAACAAGAAACAAAACTGCCGTGGCCTTGTCTAAGGAAGAGAGAACAGAATTGTGTGTTGCGTCTTGAAGGAGAAAGGCCGAATTGTTGGCAAGCTAAGGGCGGCTGGAGAGAGGAAATTTTAGTGAGGGATAGTCGACTTTTTGAAGGCTTCAAGAAGACAAGAAATCTGGAATTTTTTCGTGGAAGCAATTCTGATTTGATAAGGTAACAAATCTGGAAATTTTCAGCGGTTAGGAAGCTACCAAATTCTGTTTTGCAGCCGACTTTGGAAGGTTTAAAAGGAGCAGAAATCTGGAAATTTTTAGCTACCAAATTCTGTTTTGCAGCCGACTTTGGAAGGTTTAAAAGGAGCAGAAATCTGGAAATTTTTTAGCTACCAAATTCTGTTTTGCAGCCGACTTTGGGAGGTTTCAAAAGAGAAGGAAATCTGGAAAAATTTTGGTAATAATTCTGATTTGTTATAGCCGACTTTAGGAAGGTTTTTGGAGAGGGAATCTGGAAAAATTTTGGAAGGTTTTTGGAGAGGGAATCTGGAAAAATTTTGGTAAAAATTCTGTTTGGTTAGCCGACTTTAAGGAAATTTCCAAATAAGTCCAACACCTAACTTGTTTCCAAAAATCAATTGGGCAATTAAATAAAGCACTTGGGAACTCCATCATCGTACTTGGACTTTCTTTTTCTTTGTACATCAATTCTTTCCTCTTCCATTCCTTATTCATTACTTGAGCTTTCCATTTCTACTTTTTGTTTCCTTGTTCCTTTGATACAATTGGGAGCTATTTTGATTAAAGTTTGATTGAACTTCCTTGAGAAAATTTCTGATTTCTTCAAAGGAAACAAACAAGTGGTTTGAGAAGTGAATTGGTGAGATCATTAGAGTGTTTTAAACACTTGAGCAAAACACGAGAGTGAGCGAAACACGTAAGGGAGCGAGTGAAATCCTTATTTGATGGTGTTAAAGGTTTAGTATAGGATGGTAGGACTTATGAAGAAGAATTCTAGCTATAACTTGGTACTTGGATGGTGAATTTGTGGCTTTTAGACTACTATGCCTTGTTATCCCCTAGATCACTACTTATACATGAGTTTTCACTTAAAACGAGGGTGTTTTAAAGAACGAGTGACTTTTCTTCCCGAGTCGCTTGTTGAACGTTTTGACAAGAGTAAACGTATATTACCTTACCATATCCTTGCCTCATTTGAAACCTTATTTTGTCCCATTTAAATTTGTATTTTTTACTTTAGCGTCAAAAGTTTTCCCTTGTGGTTTGAGCAAGGATAGGTGATACTTTTGGACTAAAAACTTGCACTTGGGGGTTCGACTACATTATCCAAATATTTTAAAACGGTGAACTTCTTTAGTTCACTTACCTTATGCTATGAACCCGCCCGAAGGTATACACTCGTATCCCACCAAGCCCTGGATTTAAACGAAGAACACAAGTTGGAATACGGAATCTTGACCCTTCTAAAACCCCAAGCTACGAACAAAGATGAATCTCGACCCACAACTTGGTATTTTAACGAACCAAAAGTATTGGTAGAAGAACGCTACAATCAAGGTGTATACTTGATTGATAGGTTCAAGTTGAATAACTTAAGAAAAATTCTCAAGTATTCAATAAAAGCTCTCTTGGACAAGAGAAGTGAATAAACTCACAAGTTTGATGAAAAAATCTCATTCCCTAAACGTCTAAGAGGTTAGGCTATTTATAGCCTTACATGACTTGAAAACCTAATGTGATTTGGAAATCACTTACTTGAAAACCTAATGTGATTTGGAATCACTTATTTGGCTAAGACACCAACTAAATTTCGGCCTCTTGAAGACTAATTTTTGGCTGAATATTTCAGCAATTAAATTGACAATTAAAACCCTAACTAATGCTACTAATCAAACAACACAACTTCTAATGGAATAACTTAACTAAACTAATTTGCTTCTAACTCTTCATGTGTTTGAATGGGGATTTGGATCTTCATGCTCTCATCATTCCCCTCATCTTGAAAGCAATTTGCCCACAAATTGAAGCATCAATGATGACAAGAAGAGTTGCATGCCTTCGAGTCAATCTTGTTATGATGATTACAAATTTCATCCAATGCAAAAATCACTTGCTAAGTTGGAGAATAACCCTTATTGAACCTTGAATCTCACGAACCAGTTTCAATGTATGCTCAACTTGATCGATTGTGGTCATGAGGTACGGATTCTCAAAATGGTGTGAAGTGTATCATATGAAATCGAACTCATGCTCGATTACACTTGCAAGACACCAAGGCAGATTTGGTGAAGTTGGAGCTTCACGTGGACTAAGGGAAAGATGACAATTGTAGTTGCAATGATCATTGAGGAATTCATTTTTTAAACGAACCCTTGTACACAACCAACTCCAAAATTTGAAATGTTCCCTTCAAGATGAGCTCGAATTAACTCTCCATTGATGTGGACAGATTTGAGTTGACATTGTTCCATGAATTGATACCATACAATTGACTTTGGAATTGAACATGCCAAGATCAACTCTACTTGACTTTGCTTAATCTGTATAAAAGAAGAAATACTAAACAAAGTAAAGGTAAGTTTGTTCGGAAAACAACAAGCCCTCACATTTTTGCTCAAAATCAGCTCACTTTCTCTCTTTTCTTCCTTTTTACCACTCCTCTCATCAGATTTTTCCATATCTTTTTCTAGCTCAATACCCTTGATTGTTTCCTCATTATCAACCTTCTCAACAAATGGCTCGATAGGATGACATACTCCTTTGTTAGGAATAGACTTGGCTACCTCCTCCTTAGAAGACTCACTTTGATGGCATCTATTTGGTTCCATTTGTTTTTGGTGTAGAAGACGTTGATATGTCTCCCAAAATGACTCTTCATCAGATGGTTCAACTCTAGGTTTAGGCCTAGAAGATGTTGAATGAACCTTCATATCACCTCTTGTATAAATCAGCTTTAAAGAGGTAGATTGAATGGTACCTCTCCTCTTGAGAGATTCATTCTCACGCTTAGGTTTATGTTTGTGTTCTCTCAACCTTTGTTCCCAATCTTCAAGCTCGGTGTCTACATTTGAATCACTAGACTTGTGAGGACCCGCAAAATTTTTTTATTTTATATTATTTCTTCGCATTCATTTTCTTTACTTTGCCTTATTATATTAATTTTCCAGAGATTTTACAAGTGAGTACAGCTTTTAAATTATTTTTTTGGTGTAAGTTAGCTCATGTTAAGTCTGAAGTGCAATATGGACGTGGGACCCGCTAGTGCGGTAAATGCGATAAAATTTTGTCGATTAGGTGAAGTTTTGTATAAGGGAATGTTAGTTTATAAGGTGTTAAGGGTTAATTAGAGGTTAACTAGATAGATTAACCATTGGAAGACAAGAGAATGAGGTTAAACCCTAGTGCGCCATTTGTCCCGAAGCCAATGGATGTTGGACTTTGACCAAAGCCTTCATACCTTTACTAAATCAAAAATTTGACCAAAATTTTCTTCATTTTGCTCTTCCTTTGGCCGGCCATCTTGAGAGAAAAACAAGAGAGAAAATTTCATTTTCTAACTCCCAAACTTGCTTGAATCTTGAGTTTTAGCCAACAACTTTGCAAACTACTCCATAAAAGTGCTAACTAAGGTAGATTCCAAGGTGTTGGTAGAGTGATTTTGGGGGAAGAAGAACTAAGCTACCATCTTTCTTGAGATTACTAGATAACTTTGCCAAGAAATCCCTCTTTACTTCTAATACTAGCATACTTGTGGTTTAGGGTTGCAAAACTTGTAGTTTTATGAGACATATTATGGTTTGAAGTGGTGTGATGGAAATTTTCAGTTCTTATGTTGAATTTTCTGCTCATATGTGATGCTTGAGAGTTGTCCATGTTTTGATAGCTTTGCTATATGTAATATTGAAGTTTTATAGGTTAGTTTAACTTGCCTAAAGAAATTTCCAACTTGGGTGCATAAATTTCAGATTAGGGTTTCCAATTTTGGCTTTATTGTGGTTAGTTTTTGGAGCTACCAATTGACTATATATGAAGGGTACTGTGGCCCTAATTAAGTGTGTTTAATAGCTTATGATTTATATGTGCAATTTTGGCTGAATTTGTGAGAACCCGTAACTTTCCCATTTTCTAGGTTTTATTATCTTTCAAGGTTTTCTTATCTTCAATGGCTTGTTTTCTGCACTTTCTGTATCCGGAAATTTTTCTAGATAATTTTTATGAGTAAATATAGTTTTTAGATGATTTTTCTAGTATCGAATAGTTTTTGGGAAATTAAGAGCATATACCGGACGTGGGACCCACTAGTGCGAAAAGTTCGGAAAAATTCGGCCACCTACGTTAAGTTTCGGATACTGGGTTTAATTTACCGGGTGTTAAGAGATAATTAGAGGAAGCTATTTGGATTGATGTGAGAGGGAACAAAGTGATAGACTTGCATTAAATAAGTGACAAGTGTCACCATTTAATTGGAGGAACTTGTAAGACCACTATTCATTTTCTTACCATTGACCAAATAAATAAAAAATTCACCAAAAATTCCTCATTTTTGTCTTCCTCTTGGCCGAACCTCTTCCTACAAGAAAAGAAAGAAAAGCTTCCAAGTTTCTTGCTCCAATCTTGCCCAATCTCACAAACTAACCGTTTCATCTTGAATTCCTTCCATAAAACCTCTTCAATTAGTGTTAGTGAGTTGATTTGTGGAGTTATTTGGAAAGCTAAGAGGACCTATTGCTCTCTCTCTCTTGTTTCTAAGGTGAGTTGTGAAGAACCACCCTCCTCCCTTAATTGATGCTTAAATCATGATTAGTGGTAGTATGAGATGCAATATTATGGATTATTTCTTGATTTGTGGTTGAAGTGATGAAGTTTTATTATTTTTGGGGATTTTTCTGTTTTAATATAAGCATGGTTGTGTGGCTATCTATGATGATTGGAAATGGTATATAATGATTCTAGAAGGTGGAAAAAGTGGACAATTGCAATCAATTTCTGTTTTGGAAGAAATTTCAGAAAATTAGGTTTTGTGAAGGAACATTCTGCCCGAATTTTTAGCTCCTAGTTAGAGGCCTAATTGGCCTTGGCTTAAAACATTAAAGTTGTAGGGAATGACATTTTAGAGGTGTCTACAAAATTTCAGGTCAATCGGAGTAGCGTAGAGTGAGAAAAGTCCAAATTTCTATTGCTGTTCTGGTTTTACCCGAATGTAAGAATTGCGCCTGTAATTGGTTGTTTTGGCTGGAATTGTTTCCGAATTGGTTGTTGAGGCCTTCTGATGAAATTTATCCCTGTATCTTATCTTTCAGCTGGTTTTGGAATTTCTGGATTTGGACTTGGAGAGCCTGAGTTATGATGTTTCCGCTAGAATGCATTCTGTGAATCTGTTTTTGTGATTCTGGTATAGTATCTTACATTTTTTACCTGGTTACACTCGAAACTGGGTTGAGTGACCTTCTGTAATGTTGTACCCCTATCTCTTAGCTTCGAAATGGTGGGTCTTGTACCTTCATCCGATAATCGTAGTGCCTTTGGCACCATTACCGCAAAATGAGGACAAAAACTGTTTTTTCCAGGGCTAAAGCTAAATCATTTCCGGATTTTTCTGGTTTCCTCTATTGTTTATGTATGCTTAGGGAACCCTGTTTTGGTAGTATGTAGAATTGGTTTATGACTTGTAATCGAGTCTTATTGTGTTTATTTGAATAGTTTAGGGCTTGACTTTCATATCCGGTCATTTCCTAACTAAATTTTGTACTTGAATGCCATTAAGCCTAGTGAACGGCTTTTGGGAATGAGATTATTTTTGTACGAGATGTTGGGACTGATTTGAGGAAATAATGAAGCCATGATGGCTGGAAATTAGGTAAACACAAGGGATATGCTGCCGAAATTTTACTTGAAGGCTAGTTGGATTTACTTGTGATTTGAGCGAAGGACTTTTGGGTTGTTTGAGCCTAGGTCTTCATTTTACCTTTTCGTTTCCAAAAATTCATGTTTTGCACCCTTTCTTTAATCATTATTTGGCGAGGCATACGACTTGTAGTCGAGCCTCACATGTGCATTCTGTATACTCGATTTTGAAAGTGGAACCTTCAATTGTTTTCTTTGGATTATCTTAGGGTTTCTTGGTGATTAAAGCTCTCTTTTGGGAGGTATCTGTACTGACCCCGGTGAGTGTTCCACTACCTGCTACCCGTTATGTAAAATATCTGAATATCTGAATACTTGATTAATGACTGTTGGAGCCAAATACTGTTTTGATAAAAGGGAAGCGAGGGTGTACTTTATCACACTCATTCTCTGGTCTGTTCATATGCCAATTTTGAACGCGTATCTGAATCTGCTATCTGTATCTGTATCTGTATCTGTTATCTGTATCTGGATCTGTATCTGTTCTGACGTCGTTTGGAAGCTTGTGTCCAACGACCTTTCTGTGACCTCTGAGCTCAACACCTGTGGCCAGTTACTCGAGTCGGGCCGGCAAGGGCCTGGTCGATTAGATAACGAACCACGGTAGTCTGTTTTGGGATCTTTGGGTGTTGAGACCCTTGATTCCGGGTATACTCGAGTATTACCATTTCTGATCTGATTGGATTTCGGGCCCGGTGGGGTATGTGAGGTGGAAGGAATCGAAGAAAGTGGAGTCTACGGTATTGGTTACTCCTTTAGCGTTGACGGAGTGTCAACTATTATTTCGATCAAGCTTCGATGATGCTAATGGGAATTTGGCTCCTGAGAGCCACCTGTATCCTTCTGATTTAAATCATTGGTTCATTTACTTTACATCTGGCATGTGTACCTGATTTGTTAAATTTGAAATGCCATGATTTTACTGCTATATGTCTGGTACCTCATTGAGCGCAAGCTCACCCCTTTCTGTTCCTTTTTGTTTTCCTTACAGGAAAATAAATACTTTTGGACTGGATTTGACAATTGGCTGCCAAATTGAGCTAGTTGAACATATCTTTTGTATAGCTCATGTATTGAAACCCTAAATGTACTTTTGGGACCGTTTTCCTTTTGATTTGGCAAACCAGACATGTATCCACTTTTGAATACTTTTGCATGCCACTTTGGCTTGTAAATGCTAAGTTTCAAGATGTGAATGTTTGCTTGATATTTGGTTGGGTTCTGACGGGTCGGTTACTATTCATAGCCGACTTCACTTTCATTTTTTTTTATTTTAACATTTTGATCTGTTTACCCGCGTTGGTAAGCTCCGGAATGTATTAGCTCGTTCTATACCGAACCGTTAGTCCTGGCGAGAGCTGGGCAGGCAGTTTGCTAACCCCTTTGGTTCGCCTTAGGGGAAGGTGGGGCTGTCACAGGTGGTATCAGAGCCATATGCCGACAGTTGGGACTTTAAGTCCTTCGTCTGGAAAAGCCCCGAGCCTCTCGTTCGTGAAGAGTCACAAAGTGAAACTCTCCGTAGGGGATGCCCGCGTGCGGGTGGCAAGCTGACAGGTACCCCGTGATGTGACCCTGAGAACTGTCACAGGTGGTATCAGAGCCACTTCGCGTGGTCTCTGCGCGGAGTGAGCTTGGGGCCAAGTGGTGTTATGGTCCTGCTTTCGTGAAAGGTATAAGTGCTCTTTTGAGCATAAGCTATGAACTGTGCATGTTATAAGAGTAAGGATCATTATCATGGGACTTGAGGAAGCTAGGTATGTATGTCGGGTAGGAATCTTTAATATGGATGATTTACTCTTGGGACCGGCCGGCTCGAGTTGTGAATTATCTTATTTGGGATTCTCGTGCCCGGATACTAATTCAATGAGAGCCTAGGTTAGAAAGGACTTAGGCGAACTAGAAAGGCGATTCTATGGAACTTCATATGGTCTGTTCGGGTGTGGTTAAGCGTGATCAACCTTGATTAAGATATAAATGGTGTTGTTCTCGTGGATGTTGGATAGAGCCCTGGGGGGGAAAGAAAGTTTTTCGTGAGTTCTTTTGTACTCGTGACCTAGTCTGTCTATAGTACTTTTGGAGGACCCTTTTGTTTTATGGGATGACTTTGTATGTACCTGACTGACTGTTCTGTATAATTGTTGATCCTGTTATGTGTTCTCTGTATATGTGTTATGTGTTTACATGCTCTACGAGGGAGTTGTGTAGTTAATTGTTCTTGTTTACTGGTTCCTGTTTAATGCTACGAAAAGGAGGGTTAGGTGCCCTTTAACAGTATATTTATTTTGTGATCTAGATCGACTTAGATTTAATGGAAGGCACACGTAGTGGCCGGGGACGTGGGCGCGGGAATAGGCAACCTACGCCTGAAAGGGGCACTGGGGAAACCTCCTCTGGACCTAACCCTGAACCGAGAGTTGACCCCAACGTGCAGATAGCTGCTGCTATGCAACAAATGACCAACCTGCTATCACAAGTGGTGCAGCAACAAGGCCAAACCCCAAACCCTAATCCTGGAAACCCGGGCAATCATGTCGAAAGCGACGATAGGGCACTTGAGAGGTTCCAGAAGTTCGCACCACCGAAATTTATTGGGGAACCCGATCCGGATGTCGCCGAAAGGTGGCTCGAGAAAATGGTAGACATTTTCGCTGCCCTGCACTACGCCGAAGAACGGCAGGTGACTTTCGCCGTTTCCCAGTTGGAAGGGGCGGCCCGTTCCTGGTGGAACGTCATACGGCAAAAATGGGAACGGGAACAGACGCCCAGGACTTGGGTGAATTTTATGCGGGAGTTCAACGCGAAATTCTTCCCTCCTCTAGTCCAGGAGCGGAAGGAAGATGAGTTTATCCGACTTCGCCAAGGGGCCCAGTCTGTCGCGAAATACGAGAGCCAGTTCACCCGCCTATCCAAATTTGCCCCTGAACTGATCATGACCGAGCAGCGGCGAATAAGGCGTTTTATCCAGGGTTTGAACGTAGAAATTCAGAAGGACCTCGCGGTGGCCCAGATTAATGCTTTTAGCGAGGCCGTAGAGAAGGCGCAACGAGTAGAAAATGCTAGGCTGCAGGTGAAAAACTTTCAAGCCAAGAAAAGGGGCTTTCCTGGGAGTAGCTCTGAGCAAGAAGGTACAAGTATGCCCCCTAAGATGGGAAAGGGAAACGGAGGAGTACGACAACCAGGGGTGTCGCGTGATATCCCTCAGGGAGGACCGGTCTCTGTTACTCGTGATCCCTGTGGATATTGCGGAGGGCCAAATCATACGGAGGCAAATTGTTAGAAGAAAGAGGGAAAATGTCTGCGCTGCGGAAGTGCCGATCATCGGATTGCTGACTGCCCAATTCGATTGCGAAAAGGAAAAGGGACCCCGCAACCAACAAAGACTAACCCTGGACAGTCGGAAAAGGAAGGGGACTGGATCCAAGGCACCGGCTCAGGTGTATTCTTTAGAACACCATCAGGATCCTGACTCGTCTGAGGACGTAGAAGGTATGGTCCGTTGGGTACCATAGATTTTGATAGATTCCGTTGATAAGAAAATTTCGAGGGCGAAATTTCTTTAAGGGGGAGAGAGTGTGAGAACCCGTAACTTTTCCATTTTCTAGGTTTTATTATCTTTCTAGGTTTTCTTATCTTCAATGGCTTGTTTTCTGCACTTTCTGTATCCGGAAATTTTTCTAGATAATTTTTATGAGTAAATATAGTTTTTAGATGATTTTTCTAGTATCTAATAGTTTTTGAGAAATTAAGAGCGTATACCGGGCGTGGGACGCACTAGTGCGAAAAGTTCGGAAAAATTCGGCCACCTACGTTAAGTTTCGGATACTGGGTTTAATTTACCGGGTGTTAAGAGATAATTAGAGGAAGCTATTTGGATTGATGTGAGAGGGAACAAAGTGATAGACTTGCATTAAATAAGTGACAAGTGTCACCATTTAATTGGAGGAACTTGTAAGACCACTATTCATTTTCTTACCATTGACCAAATAAATCAAAAATTCACCAAAAATTCCTCATTTTTGTCTTCCTCTTGGCCGAACCTCTTCCTACAAGAAAAGAAAGAAAAGCTTCCAAGTTTCTTGCTCCAATCTTGCCCAATCTCACAAACTAACCGTTTCATCTTGAATTCCTTCCATAAAACCTCTTCAATTAGTGTTAGTGAGTTGATTTGTGGAGTTATTTGGAAAGCTAAGAGGACCTATTGCTCTCTCTCTCTTGTTTCTAAGGTGAGTTGTGAAGAACCACCCTCCTCCCTTAATTGATGCTTAAATCTTGATTTTTTTTTATTATTTTTTTAATATAACTATATATATATATATATATATATTTTTTTTAGCTTGAAGTTTTTATTTTATTATAGCAAATCCACGAACCCAACAAATGGGAGTACATGCATATTCAAACGACTACGGTCTAACCCTTCTAACCATAGGCATCCCCCAAGCATCCATTTGACAATCCCCTCTAACCAACAATGGAAGTAAAGCCAACGTCTCATAAACCCTATCAGAGCCAGAGTCAGCTCCAACATTAGACAATCTGTCAGCCACCCTATTGACCTCTCTAAAACAATGAGTCACCGCATGTAAATGATGCCGGAATGCAATCAGCTCCTCAAACTCTCGTCGCAAAAACCAAGGAACCCTGAGCTCCCCTCGCACCATCCGGACCAAAAGCAAAGAATCAGACTCCACATGAATAGGAATAATGCCGCGTTGCACACACAGCTTCACTCCATATAGCATAGCTCTTAGTTCTGAATGCAAACTAGTCACATCGCCAGAAAAGCAAGAGAAAGCAAAGACAAAGCACCCCGCCGTATCCCGCAAAATACCACCCCCGCCAGATGTACCAGGATTACCCCTCGAACAACCATCAACATTCAATTTGGGAAGGGGAATAGGCGAAGTCCTCCATTTTACCCAACGTACCGTACTCGCTCTACGACACCTAGAAGCCAACCCAATAAGCTCCTCCCAAGACAACCTATGACCCGCCAGGCAAGGAAAGCGGGAAGAGAGAATATCTCGGAGCTCCCCCACAACCCTCAAATGAATGAGATGGGAGGAAATTCCCTTACCTTCAAAAACCCTCAAATTACGAGCCCTCCAAAGGTGCCAGCAAACCAAACAAGGAAGAAATTGGAAAATCAACCGCAAACAAGGATTAGACGTGGGATGAAGCCACCATACCGCCAGCGCATGCCGCACCGTGGAAACACAGGAACGCCCACCCACCCCACTTGTAAACGAATTCCAAACTCGTTTGGGCAAATCCCCATTGCAAAAAATATGATCTAAGGTTTCTTCCGCAGGAGCTTCACAGCAGGAGCACCGAGAGGGGCCATGCACCGCAAAACGGCGAAGCGTCTCCAAGACGGGGAGCCGTGCCGCAACCAACCGCAACATGAAAAAAGACACTTTAGAGGGAAGTAACGTATGCCAAATAGCCGCAGAAAAAGCCGACCTAATAGCAGGCTGCCGCACCAACTGATAAGCAGATGCAATTGAAAACACACCCGATTCGGTTAAATCCCAAACCATCTCATCTGGCCGCTGCGAGACAGGAGGAGAGATACCCAGAATGGATGAAACAATAGCAGGAGGGAGCCAATGACGCAACATAGAAATATTCCAACGACCTTGGTCAACAAAGTTCGCCACAGAGTGAGTCCCAAAAATCTCAACCTTGTCGCATAACGGACCAGATCCCATCCAATTCTCATGCCAAAAATCCACTGCTCCATTGCCCAAAACCCAGCGAACATGAGAATCCGCTAACGATTTGACGCCAACCAGCCTTCTCCAGATACCAGACTGCTCCCGAACCACATCTGCCTGACACGGGAGCCTGTCACTGAGATACTTAGCGTGCATGAAGGACGCCCATATGGAGGTGTTACAGCAAAAAGACCACCAAAGCTTTAAAGAGAAAGCATCAAAAATCGACTGTAGCGATCGCAATCCAGCTCCTCCTTCCTCAACAGGCTTAGTCAGGGCTGCCCATTTAATCCAGTGAAACCGAGGGCCGAAATCCGAGTTACCCCATAAGAAGCTACTAAAGATTTGTTCCAATTGGCTGACTACCCCTTTAGGGACCATAGAAGCCGCCATAATATGAATAGGAATAGAGGAGAGGAGAGAACACTTTTGATCAGAACCAACTTACCACCAGACGACAACAATCTACCAGACCAGGATAACACACGCCTCGACACCAAATTGCAGAGCTCTGAGAAAAAGTACAGTTTCGCCCTCCCAACATACAACGGACACCCCAAGTACTTAATGGGAAACGACCTCTCCTGAAAACCTGTAACCCGAGCAATAGCTCGTTTACGCGCCAAAGGCAGTTTCCGATCAACAAGAAAGCAACTCTTGTGATAGTTCACCTGCTGGCCCGATATACTGCAATAGGCATCCAAAGTACGCAGGATTACTTGTAAAGAGGCCTTCAAACCGCTACAAAAAATGATGACATCATCTGCATACGCCAGATGGGTAATCGGCGGGCAACCCCTAGGAACTTTGAATGGAACAAACGCTCGAAGACCCAGTAAAGCATTTAATGACCTAGACAACACCTCTGCACCCACAACAAACAGTGCCGGTGAGATAGGATCGCCCTGCCGTAATCCCCTGGTCGACTTAAAAAACCCCTTGGGAGATCCATTAATGATCACCGAGAACCACACATTGGACACCAACCGCCAGATCATATCAATCCACCGTTCACCAAATCCAAATCGACGCAACACTTGCATTAAAAAAGGCCACGAAACCCTGTCATAGGCCTTAGCCATGTCAAGTTTGAGAACAACATTACCTCCTCGACAAGGCCTCTGAATGCCAGAAATTAACTCCTGAGCTAATAAAAAATTATCGGCCATTTGCCGACCTTGAACAAAACCACTCTGGTTAGGAGAAATAATACCCGGCAACAGCTTAGCTAGTCTCCTCGCCAGTAATTTAGAAATAATTTTATTCACAAAGGAGCACAAACTAATTGGGCGAAACTGCGAAAAATCCTGAGGAGAGCTAACTTTGGGGACAAGAACAATGGATGTGGCGGTAATACTTTTCGGTAACTCAGCTCCACCAAAAAACCGACAAACAGCTGCAAAAACATCCTCCGCAACAATCTCCCAAGCAACCACAAAAAACTTCCCGGAGAACCCATCAGGACCAGCCGCACTATCCGCATCCATGGAGAAAACGACTTCCTTAACTTCCTCTAGAGAAGGGAATCGTTCTAATTCATCATTGTCCCGCTCAGTCACCACTTTGGGGATCACATCTAACCCATGAAAATTATTCGTACCCGACTGATCCGAAAACAAGCCCTGAAAAAAACTAACAGCCTCTCTCCCAATATCCTCTTCACTGCAAAGCCAATCCCTGCCAGAAGATTTAATACGATGAATAACGGATTTACTCCTACGTTCAGCCACCGTTGCATGAAAAAATTTTGAATTTTTATCCCCATCCGCTAACCATCTGATTCTCGCCTTCTGCCGCCAAAACGAATCCTCATTTGCCTGCGCCTGAATCAGCCTAGCCCGCCGCTCACTTAAACAAATTTGATGCTGAACCGAAGGGTCCTCATCAAAACAGTTTTCCGCCTGTATCACCTCCTGCTCTGCCACCTTAACCATCTCAAAAATATCTCCAAATTCATGCTTAGACCATTCCCGCAGCACTTTCTTCAACTTTCGCAGCTTAGCTGCCAAGACATATAGAGGGTCACCCATAAAATCCACCTGCCAATTATGCTGAATGACCTCCAGGAAACTCTGATGAGACGTCCAACAATTCAAAAACCGAAAAGGCTTGGGCGAGTTATCCAAACGAGAAGACGCCGCCATCAATAAAGGTGCATGATCAGAAGGAGCCCTACCCAAGTGCAGGACCTCGTACATAATCCCCAAATCCAAAGCAAGTTGATCATATAGCAACCTGTCTAACCTTTTCCAAATACGAGCCTGACCCTGTCTATTATTACACCATGTAAATCTGGACCCTGAAAAACCCGCATCCAACAAGCCAGCAGAGGACATAAACGTCAACAAATCACCCCCCTCCCAATTTCTAAAAGGACGACCCCCTCTCTTTTCATCATCTGCCACAATCACATTAAAGTCACCCACCACAAACCATGGAAGTGAAACAGATCTATCCTCTAGCAACCCAGCCCAAAGCGCTTCACGGTCCACCACCGTCCATTTAGCATGGGCAAAGAAAAATATAACGGGAGCCACAAATAAAGTAGACTGAATTTGAACCGACACATGCTGATCCGACTCCCCTACTACATTACAAGAAACTGATCTATCGTAGAAAACCCATACCGAACCACAACTATTAACTATAACCGAGTCCATACTAAGCTTCAACTTAATAGAGTTTACATTAGATGGGGTAGGAGCCAGTTTCGGCTCACACACAGCAACCACCGGAATGTTGTACTGACGAATTAAATGTTTTAACCTACGTAAATTAGGAGCGCGAGACACCCCACGAATATTCCAAAAAAGGTAATTAATCATCAGATAGTGCAGAAAAAGAGTTAGAGGAAACTTTACTCTTAGAGCGCAACTGACGGTCAGACGGAAACATAGCACGCACACCCTTGTGCTTCCGATGAGAAACCAACTGGAAATTCTCCTCATGCTGCAAATCTGTTTGGACCTTTTGAATGATCGGGTCCAAGTTGAATATATCCACAACCAGGAACCCATGTAGAGCTTGAATGTGGTCGGAGCTTTGCCGCGGAGACAAACTCCCTCCTACAACTTCCGCTTGCCTAACCTGCACCTCGTCTATCACCTCATGCAGCTCAAATTTCTGCAGGTCACCAGCCCTGTCATCAGCCAACGGAACCTTCAGCATAGCCGACTCAGCAGCCTGCTCCTCCATCACCCCACCTGCTGGAACATCCACTGACACACTAGCACCAAGGCAAGGCTCCGCCCCAATCACCAAAGGAGTCAGACCAGCCCCCGACTGTTGCACAGGAGAGTCCGCAGCTCCCCTGACCAATTGCGAGACTCCCATATCAGCCGTCCCCACAAGTTGCTCATCAGGCTCCAGGGGAAGAGAGCTAGATGGGAAATCCCCCGCCACTTTAGAACCCACACCTGGTGAATTCCCCCCAAGGGCAGGATCCAAAGGACGATCCTCCATGGTGGAGTTCTTCTTTGGACGGAACTGCAACTGCACAGGCCGCTTCTCTGCACCAGACTTGACCACATCAGGAGGCCTTTGTTTTAGAGCTGGGTTCAGAACATGACACTCAGCTTGAGTATGTCCCTGCCGAAAGCAATGGCAGCAGTACTTGGGGAGGATTTCTGGGATTAACGTTTGCCAAAACCCATCGCAGTCACCATTACCAATCCACACTCGCGGAGGCAGCGGTTTGAGCAAATCAATCTCTACACACACTCTTGCAACACTTGGGCGAGACCCAGCCATAGTAGCAGCATCCATAAAAAGGGGAATCCCCAGGACACTCACAATCTGAAAGAGGCAATCTTTGTGGAAGTAATGCAAAGGCAGTTTAGGAAGTTGGAACCACACCGGTACCACCGAAGGCTCCTTGTCCACATGGAAGGATGGTGCCCACTTAAAAACCCTCATAGGAGACCCAGAAACATACCAGACCCCTCTAGACCACATTCTATGAAAGTCAGCTTCGTTTCCCATCTTGAGCAGAACATGCCTGGAATCTAGCAGACCAACAGAGGCCATCTCCTTCAAGTCTAGCGTTTTCATGAATTTTCGTAAGTTCTCCATGGACGGACGTCCCTTGGAGAATTTCCCCACCAAAGCAAATTCATATGGAAGTGCAAGGGAGGTGAGATCTGCTTGAGAGAAAACCACAGCCGGTTCCCCTCGATGAGTCGTCTGCGATGCTCTAACCGAGAGAGCCGGCCTATCCGAAGAGTTGTGGAAGAGATCAGAAAAGGACTTGCGCGGGAACGAAGGAACGGAGGAGGGTTGCCCCCCAACCTCAGGCTGGAGGGCAGCCATATTGTCCATAGAAGCAGGAATAAACCCTAGTAATGCAGCGGAAGAGAACGGCGCACTACCACTAATATCCGTTTCAAAGCTTTGTGCTTAAATCATGATTAGTGGTAGTATGAGATGCAATATTATGGATTATTTCTTGATTTATGGTTGAAGTGATGAAGTTTTATTATTTTTGGGGATTTTTCTGTTTTAATATAAGCATGGTTGTGTGGCTATCTATGATGATTGGAAATGGTATATAATGATTCTAGAAGGTGGAAAAAGTGGACAATTGCAAACAATTTCTGTTTTGGAAGAAATTTCAGAAAATTAGGTTTTGTGAAGGAACATTCTGCCCGAATTTTCAGCTCCTAGTTAGAGGCCGAATTGGCCTTGGCTTAAAACATAAAAGTTGTAGGGAATGACATTTTAGAGGTGTCTACAAAATTTTAGGTCAATCGGAGTAGCGTAGAGTGAGAAAATTCGAAATTACTATTGCTATTCTGGTTTTACCCGAATGTAAGAATTGCGCCTGTAATTGGTTGTTTTGGCTGGAATTGCTTCCGAATTGGTTGTTTAGTTCTTCTGATGAAATTTAGCCCTATTTCTTAGATTTCAGCTGGTTTTGGAATTTCTGGATTTGGACTTGGAGAGCCTGATTTATGATGTTTCCGCTAGAATGCGTTCTGTGAATCTGTTTTTGTGATTCTGGTATGGTATCTTGCATTTTTGACCTGGTTACACTCGAAACTGGGTTGAGTGACCTTCTGTAATGTTGTAGCCCTATCTCTTAGCTTCGAAATGGTGGGTCTTGTACCTTCATCCGATAATCGTAGTGCCTTTGGCACCATTACCGCAAAATGAGGACAAAAACTATTTTTTTCAGGGCTAAAGCTAAATCATTTCCGGATTTTTCTGGTTTCCTCTATTGTTTGTGTATGCTTAGGGAACCCTGTTTTGGTAGTATGTAGAATTGGTTTATGACTTGTAATCGAGTCTTATTGTGTTTATTTGAATAGTTTAGGGCTTGACTTTCATATCCGGTCATTTCCTAGCTAAATGTTGTACTTGAATGCCATTAAGCCTAGTGAACGGCTTTTGGGAATGAGATTATTTTTGTACGACATGTTGGGACTGATTTGAGGAAATAATGAAGCCATGATGGCTGGAAATTAGGTAAACACAAGGGATATGCTGCTGAAATTTTACTTGAAGGCTAGTTGGATTTACTTGTGATTTGAGCGAAGGACTTTTGGGTTGTTTGAGCCTAGGTCTTCATTTTACCTTTTCGTTTCCAAAAATTCATGTTTTGCACCCTTTCTTTAATCATTATTTGGCGAGGCATACGACTGGTAGTCGAGCCTCACATGTGCATTCTGTATACTCGATTTTGAAAGTGGAACCTTCAATTGTTTTCTTTGGATTATCTTAGGGTTTCTTGGTGATTAAAGCTCTCTTTTGGGAGGTATCTGTACTGACCCCGGTGAGTGTTCCACTACCTGCTACCCGTTATGTAAAATATCTGAATATCTGAATACTTGATTTATGACTGTTGGAGCCAAATACTGTTTTGATAAAAGGGAAGCGAGGGTGTACTTTATCACACTCATTCTCTGGTCTGTTCATATGCCAATTTTGAACGCGTATCTGAATCTGCTATCTATCTGTATCTGTATCTGTTATCTGTATCTGGATCTGTATCTGTTCTGACGTCGTTTGGAAGCTTGTGTCCAACGACCTTTCTGTGACCTCTGAGCTCAACACCTGTGGCCAGTTACTCGAGTCGGGCCGGCAAGGGCCTGGTCGATTAGATAACGAACCACGGTAGTCTGTTTTGGGATCTTTGGGTGTTGAGACCCTTGATTCCGGGTATACTCGAGTATTACCATTTCTGATCTGATTGGATTTCGGGCCCGATGGGGTATGTGAGGTGGAAGGAATCGAAGAAAGTGGAGTCTACGGTATTGGTTACTCCTTTAGCGTTGACGGAGTGTCAACTATTATTTCGATCAAGCTTCGATGATGCTAATGGGAATTTGGCTCCTGAGAGCCACCTGTATCCTTCTGATTTGAATCATTGGTTCATTTACTTTACATCTGGCATGTGTACCTGATTTGTTAAATGTGAAATGCCATGATTTTACTGCTATATGTCTGGTACCTCATTGAGCGCAAGCTCACCCCTTTCTGTTCCTTTTTGTTTTTCTTACAGGAAAATAAATACTTTTGGACTGGATTTGACAATTGGCTGCCAAATTGAGCTAGTTGAACATATCTTTTGTATAGCTCATGTATTGAAACCCTAAATGTACTTTTGGGACCGTTTTCCTTTTGATTTGGCAAACCAGACATGTATCCACTTTTGAATACTTTTGTATGCCACTTTGGCTTGTAAATGCTAAGTTTCAAGATGTGAATGTTTGCTTGATATTTGGTTGGGTTCTGACGGGTCGGTTACTATTCATAGCCGACTTCACTTTCATTTTTTTTTATTTTAACATTTTGATTTGTTTACCCGCGTTGGTAAGCTCCGGAATGTATTGGCTCGTTCTATACCGAACCGTTAGTCCTGGCGAGAGCTGGGCAGGCAGTTCGCTAACCCCTTTGGTTCGCCTTAGGGGAAGGTGGGGCTGTCACAGGTGGTATCAGAGCCATATGCCGACAGTTGGGACTTTAAGTCCTTCGTCTGGAAAAGCCCCGAGCCTCTCGTTCGTGAAGAGTCACGAAGCGAAACTCTCCGTAGGGGATGCCCGCGTGCGGGTGGCAAGCTGATAGGTACCCCGTGATGTGACCCTGAGAACTGTCACAGGTGGTATCAGAGCCACTTCGCGTGGTCTCTGCGCGGAGTGAGCTTGGGGCCAAGTGGTGTTATGGTCCTGCTTTCGTGAAAGGTATAAGTGCTCTTTTGAGCATAAGCTATGAACTGTGCATGTTATAAGAGTAAGGATCATTATCATGGGACTTGAGGAAGCTAGGTATGTATGTCGGGTAGGAATCTTTAATATGGATGATTTACTCTTGGGACCGGCCGGCTCGAGTTGTGAATTATCTTATTTGGGATTCTCGTGCCCGGATACTAACTCAATGAGAGCCTAGGTTAGAAAGGACTTAGGCGAACTAGAAAGGCGATTCTATGGAACTTCATATGGTCTGTTCGGGTGTGGTTAAGCGTGATCAACCTTGATTAAGATATAAATGGTGTTGTTCTCGTGGATGTTGGATAGAGCCCTGGGGGGGAAAGAAAGTTTTTCGTGAGTTCTTTTGTACTCGTGACCTAGTCTGTCTATAGTACTTTTGGAGGACCCTTTTGTTTTATGGGATGACTTTGTATGTACCTGACTGACTGTTCTGTATAATTGTTGATCCTGTTATGTGTTCTCTGTATATGTCTTATGTGTTTACATGCTCTACGAGGGAGTTGTGTAGTTAATTGTTCTTGTTTACTGGTTCCTGTTTAATGCTACGAAAAGGAGGGTTAGGTGCCCTTTAACAGTATATTTATTTTGTGATCTAGATCGACTTAGATTTAATGGAAGGCACACATAGTGGCCGGGGACGTGGGCGCGGGAATAGGCAACCTACGCCTGAAAGGGGCACTGGGGAAACCTCCTCTGGACCTAACCCTGAACCGAGAGTTGACCCCAACGTGCAGATAGCTGCTGCTATGCAACAAATGACCAACCTGCTATCACAAGTGGTGCAGTAACAAGGCCAAACCCCAAACCCTAATCCTGGAAACCCGGGCAATCATGTCGAAAGCGACGATAGGGCACTTGAGAGGTTCCAGAAGTTCGCACCACCGAAATTTATTGGGGAACCCGATCCGGATGTCGCCGAAAGGTGGCTCGAGAAAATGGTAGACATTTTCGCTGCCCTGCACTACACCGAAGAACGGCAGGTGACTTTCGCCGTTTTCCAGTTGGAAGGGGCGGCCCGTTCCTGGTGGAACGTCATACGGCAAAAATGGGAACGGGAACAGACGCCCAGGACTTGGGTGAATTTTATGCGGGAGTTCAACGCGAAATTCTTCCCTCCTCTAGTCCAGGAGCGGAAGGAAGATGAGTTTATCCGACTTCGCCAAGGGGCCCAGTCTGTCGCGGAATACGAGAGCCAGTTCACCCGCCTATCCAAATTTGCCCCTGAACTGATCATGACCGAGCAGCGGCGAATAAGGCGTTTTATCCAGGGTTTGAACGTAGAAATTCAGAAGGACCTCGCGGTGGCCCAGATTAATGCTTTTAGCGAGGCCGTAGAGAAGGCGCAACGAGTAGAAAATGCTAGGCTGCAGGTGAAAAACTTTCAAGCCAAGAAAAGGGGCTTTCCTGGGAGTAGCTCTGAGCAAGAAGGTACAAGTATGCCCCCTAAGATGGGAAAGGGAAACGGAGGAGTACGACAACCAGGGGTGTCGCGTGATATCCCTCAGGGAGGACCGGTCTCTGTTACTCGTGGTCCCTGTGGATATTGCGGAGGGCCAAATCATACGGAGGCAAATTGTTAGAAGAAAGAGGGAAAATGTCTGCGCTGCGGAAGTGCCGATCATCGGATTGCTGACTGCCCAATTCGATTGCGAAAAGGAAAAGGGACCCCGCAACCAACAAAGACTAACCCTGGACAGTCGGAAAAGGAAGGGACTGGATCCAAGGCACCGGCTCAGGTGTATTCTTTAGAACACCATCAGGATCCTGACTCGTCTGAGGACGTAGAAGGTATGGTCCGTTGGGTACCATAGATTTTGATAGATTCCGTTGATAAGAAAATTTCGAGGGCGAAATTTCTTTAAGGGGGAGAGAGTGTGAGAACCCGTAACTTTTCCATTTTCTAGGTTTTATTATCTTTCTAGGTTTTCTTATCTTCAATGGCTTGTTTTCTGCACTTTCTGTATCCGGAAAGTTTTCTAGATAATTTTTATGAGTAAATATAGTTTTTAGATGATTTTTCTAGTATCGAATAGTTTTTGAGAAATTAAGAGCGTATACCGGACGTGGGACGCACTAGTGCGAAAAGTTCAGAAAAATTCGGCCACCTACGTTAAGTTTCGGATACTGGGTTTAATTTACCGGGTGTTAAGAGATAATTAGAGGAAGCTATTTGGATTGATGTGAGAGGGAACAAAGTGATAGACTTGCATTAAATAAGTGACAAGTGTCACCATTTAATTGGAGGAACTTGTAAGACCACTATTCATTTTCTTACCATTGACCAAATAAATAAAAAATTCACCAAAAATTCCTCATTTTTGTCTTCCTCTTGGCCGAACCTCTTCCTACAAGAAAAGAAAGAAAAGCTTCCAAGTTTCTTGCTCCAATCTTGCCCAATCTCACAAACTAACCGTTTCATCTTGAATTCCTTCCATAAAACCTCTTCAATTAGTGTTAGTGAGTTGATTTGTGGAGTTATTTGGAAAGCTAAGAGGACCTATTGCTCTCTCTCTCTTGTTTCTAAGGTGAGTTGTGAAGAACCACCCTCCTCCCTTAATTGATGCTTAAATCATGATTAGTGGTAGTATGAGATGCAATATTATGGATTATTTCTTGATTTGTGGTTGAAGTGATGAAGTTTTATTATTTTTGGGGATTTTTCTGTTTTAATATAAGCATGGTTGTGTGGCTATCTATGATGATTGGAAATGGTATATAATGATTCTAGAAGGTGGAAAAAGTGGACAATTGCAATCAATTTCTGTTTTGGAAGAAATTTCAGAAAATTAGGTTTTGTGAAGGAACATTCTGCCCGAATTCTTAGCTCCTAGTTAGAGGCTGAATTGGCCTTGGCTTAAAACATGAAAGTTTTAGGGAATGACATTTTAGAGGTTTCTACAAAATTTCAGGTCAATCGGAGTAGCGTAGAGTGAGAAAATTCGACATTACTATTGCTGTTCTGGTTTTACCCGAATGTAAGAATTGCGCCTGTAATTGGTTGTTTTGGCTGGAATTGCTTCCGAATTGGTTGTTGAGGCCTTCTGATAAAATTTAGCCCTGTTTCTTAGCTTTCATCTGGTTTTGGAATTTCTGGATTTAGACTTGGAGAGCCTGATTTATGATGTTTCCGCTAGAATGCGTTCTGTGAATCTGTTTTTGTGATTCTGGTATGGTATCTTGCATTTTTGACCTGGTTACACTCGAAACTGGGTTGAGTGACCTTCTGTAATGTTGTAGCCCTATCTCTTAGCTTCGAAATAGTGGGTCTTGTACCTTCATCCGATAATCGTAGTGCCTTTGGCACCATTACCGCAAAATGAGGACAAAAACTATTTTTTTCAGGGCTAAAGCTAAATCATTTCCGGATTTTTCTGGTTTCCTCTATTGTTTGTGTATGCTTAGGGAACCCTGTTTTGGTAGTATGTAGAATTGGTTTATGACTTGTAATCGAGTCTTATTGTGTTTATTTGAATAGTTTAGGGCTTGACTTTCATATCCGGTCATTTCCTAGCTAAATGTTGTACTTGAATGCCATTAAGCCTAGTGAACGGCTTTTGGGAATGAGATTATTTTTGTACGACATGTTGGGACTGATTTGAGGAAATAATGAAGCCATGATGGCTGGAAATTAGGTAAACACAAGGGATATGCTGCTGAAATTTTACTTGAAGGCTAGTTGGATTTACTTGTGATTTGAGCGAAGGACTTTTGGGTTGTTTGAGCCTAGGTCTTCATTTTACCTTTTCGTTTCCAAAAATTCATGTTTTGCACCCTTTCTTTAATCATTATTTGGCGAGGCATACGACTGGTAGTCGAGCCTCACATGTGCATTCTGTATACTCGATTTTGAAAGTGAAACCTTCAATTGTTTTCTTTGGATTATCTTAGGGTTTCTTGGTGATTAAAGCTCTCTTTTGGGAGGTATCTGTACTGACCCCGGTGAGTGTTCCACTACCTGCTACCCGTTATGTAAAATATCTGAATATCTGAATACTTGATTTTTGACTGTTGGAGCCAAATACTGTTTTCATAAAAGGGAAGCGAGGGTGTACTTTATCACACTCATTCTCTGGTCTGTTCATATGCCAATTTTGAACGCGTATCTGAATCTGCTATCTGTATCTGTATCTGTATCTGTTATCTGTATCTGGATCCGTATCTGTTCTGACGTCGTTTGGAAGCTTGTGTCCAACGACCTTTCTGTGACCTCTGAGCTCAACACCTGTGGCCAGTTACTCGAGTCGGGCCGGCAAGGGCCTGGTCGATTAGATAACGAACCACGGTAGTCTGTTTTGGGATCTTTGGGTGTTGAGACCCTTGATTCCGGGTATACTCGAATATTACCATTTCTGATCTGATTGGATTTCGGGCCCGGTGGGGTATGTGAGGTGGAAGGAATCGAAGAAAGTGGAGTCTACGGTATTGGTTACTCCTTTAGCGTTGACGGAGTGTCAACTATTACTTCGATCAAGCTTCGATGATGCTAATGGGAATTTGGCTCCTGAGAGCCACCTGTATCCTTCTGATTTGAATCATTGGTTCATTTACTTTACATCTGGCATGTGTACCTGATTTGTTAAATGTGAAATGCCATGATTTTACTGCTATATGTCTGGTACCTCATTGAGCGCAAGCTCACCCCTTTCTGTTCCTTTTTGTTTTCCTTACAGGAAAATAAATACTTTTGGACTGGATTTGACAATTGGCTGCCAAATTGAGCTAGTTGAACATATCTTTTGTATAGCTCATGTATTGAAACCCTAAATGTACTTTTGGGACCGTTTTCCTTTTGATTTGGCAAACCAGACATGTATCCACTTTTGAATACTTTTGTATGCCACTTTGGCTTGTAAATGCTAAGTTTCAAGATGTGAATGTTTGCTTGATATTTGGTTGGGTTCTGACGGGTCGGTTACTATTCATAGCCGACTTCACTTTCATTTTTTTTTATTTTAACATTTTGATTTGTTTACCCGCGTTGGTAAGCTCCGGAATGTATTGGCTCGTTCTATACCGAACCGTTAGTCCTGGCGAGAGCTGGGCAGGCAGTTCGCTAACCCCTTTGGTTCGCCTTAGGGGAAGGTGGGGCTGTCACAGGTGGTATCAGAGCCATATGCCGACAGTTGGGACTTTAAGTCCTTCGTCTGGAAAAGCCCCGAGCCTCTCGTTCGTGAAGAGTCACGAAGCGAAACTCTCCGTAGGGGATGCCCGCGTGCGGGTGGCAAGCTGATAGGTACCCCGTGATGTGACCCTGAGAACTGTCACAGGTGATATCAGAGCCACTTCACGTGGTCTCTGCGCGGAGTGAGCTTGGGGCCAAGTGGTGTTATGGTCCTGCTTTCGTGAAAGGTATAAGTGCTCTTTTGAGCATAAGCTATGAACTGTGCATGTTATAAGAGTAAGGATCATTATCATGGGACTTGAGGAAGCTAGGTATGTATGTCGGGTAGGAATCTTTAATATGGATGATTTACTCTTGGGACCGGCCGGCTCGAGTTGTGAATTTTCTTATTTGGGATTCTCGTGCCCGGATACTAACTCAATGAGAGCCTAGGTTAGAAAGGACTTAGGCGAACTAGAAAGGCGATTCTATGGAACTTCATATGGTCTGTTCGGGTGTGGTTAAGCGTGATCAACCTTGATTAAGATATAAATGGTGTTGTTCTCGTGGATGTTGGATAGAGCCCTGGGGGGGAAAGAAAGTTTTTCGTGAGTTCTTTTGTACTCGTGACCTAGTCTGTCTATAGTACTTTTGGAGGACCCTTTTGTTTTATGGGATGACTTTGTATGTACCTGACTGACTGTTCTGTATAATTGTTGATCCTGTTATGTGTTCTCTGTATATGTCTTATGTGTTTACATGCTCTACGAGGGAGTTGTGTAGTTAATTGTTCTTGTTTACTGGTTCCTGTTTAATGCTACGAAAAGGAGGGTTAGGTGCCCTTTAACAGTATATTTATTTTGTGATCTAGATCGACTTAGATTTAATGGAAGGCACACATAGTGGCCGGGGACGTGGGCGCGGGAATAGGCAACCTACGCCTGAAAGGGGCACTGGGGAAACCTCCTCTGGACCTAACCCTGAACCGAGAGTTGACCCCAACGTGCAGATAGCTGCTGCTATGCAACAAATGACCAACCTGCTATCACAAGTGGTGCAGTAACAAGGCCAAACCCCAAACCCTAATCCTGGAAACCCGGGCAATCATGTCGAAAGCGACGATAGGGCACTTGAGAGGTTCCAGAAGTTCGCACCACCGAAATTTATTGGGGAACCCGATCCGGATGTCGCCGAAAGGTGGCTCGAGAAAATGGTAGACATTTTCGCTGCCCTGCACTACGCCGAAGAACGGCAGGTGACTTGCGCCGTTTTCCAGTTGGAAGGGGCGGCCCGTTCCTGGTGGAACGTCATACGGCAAAAATGGGAACGGGAACAGACGCCCAGGACTTGGGTGAATTTTATGCGGGAGTTCAACGCGAAATTCTTCCCTCCTCTAGTCCAGGAGCGGAAGGAAGATGAGTTTATCCGACTTCGCCAAGGGGCCCAGTCTGTCGCGGAATACGAGAGCCAGTTCACCCGCCTATCCAAATTTGCCCCTGAACTGATCATGACCGAGCAGCGGCGAATAAGGCATTTTATCCAGGGTTTGAACGTAGAAATTCAGAAGGACCTCGCGGTGGCCCAGATTAATGCTTTTAGCGAGGCCGTAGAGAAGGCGCAACGAGTAGAAAATGCTAGGCTGCAGGTGAAAAACTTTCAAGCCAAGAAAAGGGGCTTTCCTGGGAGTAGCTCTGACCAAGAAGGTACAAGTATGCCCCCTAAGATGGGAAAGGGAAACGGAGGAGTACGACAACCAGGGGTGTCGCGTGATATCCCTCAGGGAGGACCGGTCTCTGTTACTCGTGGTCCCTGTGGATATTGCGGAGGGCCAAATCATACGGAGGCAAATTGTTAGAAGAAAGAGGGAAAATGTCTGCGCTGCGGAAGTGCCGATCATCGGATTGCTGACTGCCCAATTCGATTGCGAAAAGGAAAAGGGACCCCGCAACCAACAAAGACTAACCCTGGACAGTCGGAAAAGGAAGGGACTGGATCCAAGGCACCGGCTCAGAAATTTCGCCCTCGAAATTTTCTTATCAACGGAATCTATCAAAATCTAAGGTACCCAACGGGCCATACCTTCTACGTCCTCAGACGAGTCAGGATCCTGATGGTGTTCTAAAGAGTACACCTGAGCCGGTACCTTGGATCCAGTCCCTTCCTTTTCCGACTGCCCAGGGTTAGTCTTAATGGGTTGCGGGGTCCCTTTTCCTTTTCGCAATCGAACTGGGCAGTCAGCAATCTGATGATCGGCACTTCCGCAGCGCAGACATTTTCCTTCTTTCTTCCAACAATTTGCCTCCGTACGATTTGGCCCTCCGCAATATCCATAGGGACCACGAGTAGCAAAGACCGGTCCCCCTGAGATACATCACACGACACCCCTGGTTGTCGTACTCCCCCGTTTCCCTTTCCAATCTTAGGGGGTGTACTTGTACCTTCTTGTTCAGAGTTACTCCCAGGAAAGCCCCTTTTCTTGGCTTGGAAGTTTTTCACCTGCAGCCTCGCGTTCTCTACTCGTTGTGCCTTCTCCACTGCATCGCTGAAGGCGTTAATTTGGGCTACCGCGAAGTCCTCCGAGATTTCTACGTTTAGGCCCTGGACAAATCGCCGTATTCTTCGTTGCTCGGTCATGATGAGTTCGGGCGCAAATTTGGATAGGCGGGTGAATTGGCACTCGTACTCCGCTACAGATTGGGTCCCCTGATGAAGCCGAATAAATTCATCTTCCTTCCGCTCCTGAACTAGAGGAGGGAAGAATTTGGCATTGAATTCCCGCATAAAATTCACCCAGGTCCTGGGCGTTTGTTCCCTTTCCCATTTTTGCCGAATAACGTTCCACCAGGAACGGGCCGCCCCTTCTAGTTGGAAGACGGCAAAAGTCACCTGCCTTTCTTCGGTGTAATGCAGGGCCGGAAAGATATCCACCATCTTCTCGAGCCACCTTTCGGCGACATCCGGGTCGGGGCCCCCAAGAAACTTGGGTGGAGAAAACTTTTGAAATCTTTCGAGAGCTCTGTCCTCGCTCTCGGTATGGTTGCCAGGATTTCCAGGATTAGGGTTCGGATTTTGGCCCTGTTGCTGCACCACTTGTGCCAGCAAGTTGGTCATTTGCTGCATAGCGGCAGCTATTTGCACATTGGGATCAACCCTCGGTTCAGGATTAGGTCTAGATGAGGTTTCCCCAGCACCCCGGTCCGGCGTGGGTTGCCTACGCCCGCGCCCACGTCCCCGGTCACTACGTGTGCCCTCCATTAATCTAAATCAATCTAGAGGTGCAAAGATAATATTAAAGATAATTATAAGCATGAGGTACACACAGATCAAAAGCATATATCACACAACTGGACCGAACCAGTCACACAGTAGCAGTCAATCAGATACAAATATGAGAGATCCATGAAAGTAGCGGGATCATCCGAAATTACTATAGACAGACTAGGTCACGAGTACAAAAATAACTCACGAAGAGCTTTTCCCTTCTCGAGCTCTATCCATAATCCACGACAACAACACCATCTATATCTTAATCAAAGTTGATCACGCTTAACCACACCCGAACAGACCATATGAAGTTCCATAGAATCACCTTTCTAGTTCGCCTAAGTCCTTTCTAACCTAGGCTCTCATTGAGTTAGTAGCCGGGCACGAGAATCAAATAAGATAATTCACAACTCGAGCCGGCCGGTCCCAAGAGTAAATATCCATATTAAAGATTCCTACCCGACATACATACCTAGCTTCCTCAAGTCCCATGATAATGATCCTTACACTTATAACATGCACAGTTCATAGCTTACGCTCAAAAAGTACTTATACCTTTCGACGCATTCACGAAAGCAGGACTATAACATCACTTGGCCCCAAGCACACTTCGCGCAGAGACCATGCGAAGTGGCTCTGATACCACCTGTGATAGCCCCACCTCACCCTAAGGCGAACCAAAGGGTTCGGCGGACCGCCTGCCCAGCTCTCACCGGGACTCAGTCGTTCCGTTTAGAATGATCTAATACGTTCCGGAACATACAAACGCGCTTAAACAAGTCAAAATCACAAAATAATAAAAAAAAATGAAAACAGAGTCGGTTATGAATAGTAACCGACACGTCAAAATCCAACTAAACGTCAAGCAAATACTTACATCTCGCAATTTAGCATATACAACCCAAAGGGGCATACCAAAGTGACTCAAAAGTGGATACATGTACAGTTTACCAAATCCAAAAGAGAAACGGACCCAAAAGTACATTTAGGGTTTCAATCAATGAGCTATACAAAAGATATGTCCAACTAGCTCAATTCGACAATCAATTGTCAAATCCAGTCCAAAAGTATTTATTTTCCTGTAAGAAAAAACAAAAGGGAACAGAAAGGGAGTGAGCTTGCGCTCAATGAGGTACCAGACATATAGCCGCAAACTCATGGCATTTCACAGTTAACAAATCAGGTACACATGCCAGATGTAAAGTAAAGGAACCAATGATTCAAATCGGAAGGATACAGGTGGCTCTCAAGAGCCAAATTCCCATTTGCGTCACCGAAGCTTGATCGAAATAATAGTTGACACTCCGTCAACGCAAAAAAAATAACCAATACCGTAGACTCCACTTTCTTCGATTCCTTCCACCTCACATACCCCTACCGGGCCCGAAATCCAATCAGATCAGAATGGTAATACTCGAATATACCGGAATCAAGGGTCTCAATACCCAAAGATCCCAAAACAGACTACCGTGATTCGTTATCTAATCGACCAGGCCCTTGCCGGCCCGACTCGAGTAACTGGCCACAGGTGTTGAGCTCAGAGGTCACAGAAAGGTCGTTGGATACAAGCTTCCAAACGACGTTAGAACAGATACAGATCCAGATACAGATAACAGATACAGATATAGATAGCAGATTCAGATACGCCCTCAAAATTGGCATATGAACAGACAAGAGAACGAGTGTGATAAAGTACACCCTCGCCTCCCTTTTATCAAAACAGTATTTGGCTCCAACAGTCATAAATCAAGTATTTTAGATATTCAGATATTTCACATAACGGGTAGCAGGTAGTGGAACACTCACTGGGGTCAGTACAGATACCTCTCAAAAGAGAGCTTTAATCACCAAGAAATCCTAAAATAATCCAAGGAAAACAATTGAAGGTTCCACTTTCAAAAATCGAGTATACAGAATGCACATGTGAGGCTCGACTACCAGTCGTATGCCTCGCCAAATAATTACTAATGCAAGGGTGCAAAACATGATTTTTGGAAACGAAAAGGTAACATGAAGACCTAGGTTCAAACAACCCAAAAGCCCTTCATTTCTACCAAAAGGCAATTCAAACTTAAAGGAACCAAACGGCCTAGAAAATTGGACAGCATTTCCCCTAAATTTGCTTACTTTTCCAACCATCATGGCTTCATTATTTCCTCAAATCAGTCCCAACATCTCGTACAAAAATAATCTCATTTCCAAAAGCCGTTCACAAGGCTTAAAGTCATTCAAGTCATTTAGCTAGGAAAATGACCGGAAAGGAAAGTCAAGCCCTAAAATATTCCAATAAGCACAATAAGACTCGATTACAAGTCATAAACCAATGCCAAATACTACCAAAATAGGGTTCGATAAGCATACATAAGCATTAGAGGAAACCAGAAAAATCCGGAAATGTAGTTAAGCGTTAACCCGAAAAAAAATAGTTTTTGACGTCATTATGCGGTTTTGGTACCAATGGCACTACGATTATCGGATGAAGGTGCAAGACCCACCGTTTCGAAGCTAAGAGATAGGGCTACAATATTGCAGAAGGTTACTCAGCCCAGTTTCGAGTGTAATTAGGTAAAAAATGCAAGATACTACACCAGAACCGCAAAAACAGGTTCACAGAACGCATTCTGGCGCAAACATCATAAATCAGGCTACCTAACTCCAAATCCAGAAATTGCAAAGCCATCTGAAAGCTAAGAAACATGGCTACATTTCATCAGAAGATCTCAACAACCAATTTGTGAGGACTCGCAAATTTCTTATATTTTTCTCAAAAATACCCTTGTATTTGGAAATTATTATTTATTAAAGCCCTACTACCCAATTATTCGACAATAAGTGTAAATAAACCTAGAAAGTAGGGTTTCACTTTTGGTTTCAAGATTGGAGCAAAATTAGGGTTTTCGCGATTTTTCGCCGGATGAATTTTCGGTTCTGAGCAAGGATCAAATTTGGTGATTAAAAGTGACTTTTAAGTGAGAAATAATATATGATTAGGAGCAATGATATAGAGTTGATGAATAGGAAGTGAAAACCCTAGTACATGTGTTTTTAAGAAAAACGGTGCGAACCGACGGGTACCGTGCACTACCGATAGAACGCACCACTTGACCATCATTTTGTATATACTTAATCTCTTTAATATTAGAGCCAAACATCAGCTATAAAGCTGAGCAAGCTGGCCAAATTTTTTGACCAAAAACAACAAGGAAAAAGGAAAAAAAATTAAGAATTAAGAACCAATCTTGAAGCAACAAGTGGTAGTCTTTCCTTGGTTGGTTGACTAATGAATTTACATCATATTTATCCCTAAAACCAACACCAAAGCTCTTCATTTCTGCACCATCACAGCCGAGAGAGAGAGAGAGAAAAGGGAGAGCAAGAAAAACAAGAAAAACAACCATTTCATCTTGAGTTTGATCAACCAAGTGAGAAAGAAAGGAAACTAAACCGATTAAAGTGTTAGTTGGTGAGTGGGGAAGCTAGAGGAACTAAGAAATTTCAAAGGGGGTGAAGTATCACTCTTCCAAGCCTTGTCTTTGAGGTATAAAAATCTGATCATGATCCTTGTTCCTTTAAATTTTGGTTTAAGATGTTATTTAGATCATGTTTTAGCTTGATTACAAGATAAGTAAGTTGTTGTGATGATTCTTGGATGAGATATGCAAGCTAGGGTTTGATTAATTTCTACCTAACCTTGTTTTATATTTAGTATATGTTGTATATAAGCGTAGATAAGGGGCTTTGGTAGAATTGGAAGCAAGAAAATGGAAGGATTGACTTGAGATTTTAAAAATTCCAGATTTCTGGAATTTCAGGATTACATTCTGTCCGATTTTAATACTCATAGTTAGATGCCAAATTAGGCTTGGCCTAAAACATGAAAGTTTTATAGAATGGTATTTTATAGGTGCCTACAAAATTTCAACTCAATCGGAGCAACGTATCCCGTGAAAAGACCAAAATACCCTCACTATTTTAAGGTTTTTCCCAGTAGTCCGTTTGGTCAGTTTATCCAGTTTATCACGTTTATTCACTAGGATCCGTACTGATTTAGCTTTTTGCCAAAACATGAAAGTTTTAGTATTCTGACTTAGCTTTAAACGCCTCCAAGAACACCTTAATCGGACCTTGGTAACCTGAGATATGACCATTCCAGTACAGTGCGGTTAAATAGCCGACTAGTTGGATTTTGGTTCTGTAAATTGAGGATTTGACTAGGTTGCATTGGAAACTGGACTAAGTGATCTTCATGAACATTGTAGCCCTGTGTCTTAGGTTCAAAACGGTATAATTTGCGCCTCAATCCGATAAGCGTAGCCTCGGATGTGTTATTTCCGCAACCACACGTCAAATCTGTCTTTTGCTAGATTGTATTTCCGCACTTGTTATTACTTTGATTCTTATTCTTATGATGTTATGAGCCTATGGAACGGCTATTGACTTGCATTTATGATATATATGACTTTGGGATTTGGCTGAGGAAAAATAATGAAGCCTAAATGCGGGAAAATTAGGTAAACACAAAGGGCATGCTGCCCAAATTTACGCTCGAGGACTAGAAAACTATACTTGCAACTTGAGTAAAGGTTAAAAGTGATTATCACTTGAACTATCGAGGGTTATATGTTTAGGACTTGGCCGAACTCGTACTCTTAGGGAAAACGATATGAATCACTATGAAACCGTTTTACTTGCACTTTTGACTCAAAAGTCATCTCCAAGCAAACATGTTATCAGATTTTTCAGTTTGAAAAGCGAGCAACTATTTCACAGCTATTTCTCAAGTAAATTTCACTTTCTTGATTCTTATTGAACGAAACGCTTAAGTTTCGAACCTTAGTTGATTTTCAAAGTTCTCAAGTTAAGTTTTATCGCAGATTTGGACTCCAAACCCAGAGTACCACCCAGACACGAGCACTAGAGGCACTATTTTGGTGAGTGCTTCCAAATATCTGATTGAACTCGATATTTGCCATTTATCTTTGATCAACGTGAATACGTGATATATATATGATTTGATAGAGCAAGGGTGTACTTTATCGCACTTGCCCTATCCAAATTTGTTCTTGTTTATCGACTTTACTTGACTTGCTCTACATGCACATGAATTATATTATGCCTAGAATTCCAGAAACCCTGTGGCTAGTTAATCGAGTCGAGGCGGCAAGGGCCTGGTCGATTAGATAACAAACCCTGGGTCACTAGTAAGGTCGAATGGAGTGTTATCTCCTCGGCAATCCGGTATACTCGAGTATTACCACCCGTGTTTCGTGTGGCGTGCGGGCCCGGAGAAGGGGGTTGATGGGTGGACGGAGACTGGCGAGAAGTGGAGTTTTCTTTCTGGACTAGTTATTACTTGAAAGTTGATGGAGTGTCAACTACTATTCGATCAAGCTGGGATGGAGTCGAGACATGAGAAACTGTATCCTTACTTGTGAACATGATCCACACAATTCTTGACTACTTGAAGTTTTATGTCTTTACTTGAACTTGTTTGCTCGCTATTTCACTATTACATGGTTATTATCTTGTTTGCTGGACAATTTGATATTTGGAACATCACTGAGCTTTAGCTCACCCTATTAGTTTTGTTTTCCTTACAGGGGTACGAGGGGCGCATGAGACGTGTAAAGACTAGCGTAGTCTAGTTATTTTGACTTTTGACTTGTACTCGCGTTATTCCTCGAATAGAATGTTTTGTTATGGGAGTGTATATACTTTGAACTAGTTTGGGTATATTGAGACTTTGTACCCTGATTTCTATCAATGTAAATTATAAGTTTGAATTGTGGATGTTATTTATGGTTCATGGAGGTGTGCACGTGATCCGAGTGAGTGAGTCCTGGCGAGAGCTGGGCAGGCGGTCCGCCGAACCCTCTGGTACGCCTTAGGGGGAGGTGGGGTCGTCACACAATTCGGAAGCATTCCTAACCAAAATAACCCATTACAGAAGCAATTCTCAAATTCGAGTAGAAACAGGGCAGCAAGGGTAATTCCATCTTTTCACAAGCTACGCTGCTCCGATTGACCTGAAATTTTGCAGACACCTTTAAAATATCATTCCCTACAACTTTCATGTTTTAACCCAAGGCCAATTCGGCCTCTAACTATGAGCTACAAAACCGGGCAGAATGTAGGAACATGAACCCTAGTTTTCCAAATTTCCTTCCAAAACAGAAATTTCCAGCAATTAACCACCTTTTCCACCTTCTAGCTTCATTCTAGATCATTTCCAATCATCATACATAGCCACACCATAACAATCATATGAAATCAGAAAAATTCATGAACAAAAGAAAAATCCATCAATCTCACCCATAGGTCATGAAATCATCCATAAAATGACATGCTATACCACTAGAAATCCTTAATTGATCATTATTAGCATGAGAGGGAAGATATTTAATACCTCACCTTTGCAACTCCTAGAAACAAGACAACTAGAGCTTGTTCTTCACAAATGGCTCCACTCTACACCTTAAACTAGCTTAGCAACTCACTTTTGTGGAGAAATTTGGAATTTAACCGGTAGGTTTGCAAGATTCAAGCTAGAAATGAAGGAAAATTGAAGAAACTCTCTCTCTCTTTCTCTCCTCCATGGCCGGCCAAGAGCAAGGGAAAATGAAGTAATTTTCGGTAAGTTTTTAGTTTATTTAGTCAATGGTAAAACATGGAATAGTAGTCATAAAAGTAAGTCCAATAGCTAAGTGACACTTGTCACTTTATTTAATGCATTCCTATCTTTTTGTTTCCTCTCACACCAATCCAAATAGCACCCTCTAATTATCTCTTAATGTGACAGCCCCACCTTCCCCTAAGGCGAACCAAAGAGGTTAGCGGACTGCCTGCCCAACTCTCGCCAGGACTAACGGTGCAGTATAGAGCGATCTATTGCGTTCCGGAACTTATAACGCGCGTAAACGAGTCAAAATGGCAAAATAACCCAAAATAAAAAAAAATAAATCCGGAGTCGGTCATGAATAGTAACCGACCCGTCAGAATCCAACGAAATAGCAAGCAAACATTCACATCTTGAACTTGAGCAGTTACAATCCAAAGTGACATACAAAAGTTCTCAAAAGTTAATATATACACGGTTTGCCAAATTGAAAGTGAAAACGGCCCTAAAGATACATTTAGGGTTTCACTTCATATACAAAACAAAAGAGATATACATCTAGTTCAATCGGCAACCATCTATCAAGATTCATTCCAAAAAGTGTCATATTCCTGTAAGGAATACAAAAGGAACGGTGTCAGCTAATTGCCCAGTGAGATACTATCACTTACGCACCCAAGTGCATATAAGTATCAAGCTTTCATTCAATATAGTAAAAATAAGCAAAGACACACGTCAAATATGGTGATAAAAGGATACGGATGGCTCTCAAGAGCCCTTTCCTCGTTTGCATTTCTTGATCGGACGTCATTGACTCTCCGTCAATGTTCAAAAGTACCAACCGTAGAATCCACTTTACTTCCACTCCTTCCACCTAACATACCCCTACCGGACCCGAAATCCAAACACGTGCACTTTGGTATTACTCGAGTAAACCGGAATCGAGAGTCTCTCATACTACAAGATTCCAAAACATTTCCCCAAGGCACATCAATTGGCACGACCAAGCCCTCGCCAGCTCGATTCAATCAACTACCAATGGGGTTGAGCTCATTGATAACAATTGTAGTCGTTGGATACTCGTCCAAACGACACCAAGTCATGTATTTTCATTTCAAGTAACACTTCGTGTAACATTTCAATCACATGATAGCAAGGATATAAGGCACATAGTGAGAGTGATAAAGTACACTTTCACTTCAAGCAATTAACATTCAAAGCACCAAGTTCAAGTATCAAAGCCATATATTAACATACAAGTGAGTAGTACACTCACCAAGCTAGCAAATGTGGTTTCATGCACTTCCGTCAAAAGAATGTTGTGCACCACGGTCACGTCCTAAAACATGCAAACAAAGACAATGAGACTCGATAACGAGTCATAAACCAAGGCCAAATATGACCCCAATAGGGTTCCATAAGCATATACAAACATTAAAGGAAACCAGAAATTTCGGAAATGTAACTAGCTTTGGCCCTGAAAAAAAATAGTTTTTGTCCTCATTTTGCGGTAATGGCACCAATTTCACTACGTTTATCGGATGAGGGTACAAGACCCACCATTTCGAAGCTAAAAGACAGGGATACAACATCACAGCAGGTCACTCAACCCAGTTTTGAGTGAAAACAGGTTAAAAATGCAAGATACTACATCAAAAACGTAAAACAGATTCGCCAAAACGCATTCTAGCGGAAACATCATAACTCAGGCTCTCCAAGTCAAAATCCAGAAATTCCAAAACTCGATGAAAGATAAGAAACAGGTATAAATTTCATCAGAAGACTTCAACAACCAATTCGGAAGAAATTCCAGCCAAAACAACCAATTACAGGCGCAATTCTTACATTCGGGTAAAACCAGAACAGCAAGGGTAATTTCGACTTTTCTCATTCTACGCTACTCCGATTGACCTGAAATTTTGTAGGAACCTCTAAAATGTCATTCCATACAACTTTAATGTTTTAAGCCAAGGCCAATTCGGCCTCTAACTAGGAGCTATAAATTCGGGCAAAATGTATTCATCATAACCCTAACTTTCCAAAAATTCTTCCAATTCAGCAATTGTTTGCAATTAACCACTTTTTCCACCTCTTAGAGTCATTATATACCATTTCCAATCATCATAGATAGCCACACAATCATGCTCATATTAAAACAGAAAAATCCCCAAAAATAATAAAACTTCATCACTACAACCACAAATCAAGAAATAATCCATAAACTTGCATCTCATACTACCACTAAGCATGATTTAAGCATCAATTAAGGGAGGAGGGTAGTTCTTCACAACTTACCTTAAAAACAAGAGAGAGAGGGCTATTGGTCACCTTAACTTTCCAAAAAAATTCACACAACAACTCACCAACACTTCCTTAAGTGGTTTTATGGAGCAAAATCAAGGTTGGATGGTTGGTTTTGATGATATGGAACAAGATTGAAGTGTTTTCTTCCTTGTGCTTGGAGTAAGAGAGACAGAAAGAGAGAAAGAGAGGGCCGGCCACTTCTTGATGAATTTTGAAGATTTTTGGTCATTTTTAAGCTATTTTAACCAAATTGATAAAAGGGTGAATAGTGTTCAAAAAGGTCAAACCACTCCTATGGTGA
Organism: Coffea eugenioides; assembly: GCF_003713205.1. Classification (NCBI taxonomy): domain Eukaryota; kingdom Viridiplantae; phylum Streptophyta; class Magnoliopsida; order Gentianales; family Rubiaceae; genus Coffea; species Coffea eugenioides. The sequence continues at coordinate 19,314,307 of NC_040043.1, forward strand.
CACTTGTCACCTTTTATTAAATGCTCACCTACCTTGTCTCTCTTATATCAATCCACTTAGCACCCTCTACTTATCTATTAACACCCGGTAAATTTATTCCAGTATTCAAAACTTAACCTAGTTGGCCGAATTTTTCCGAACTTTTCGCACTAGTGGGTCCCACGTCCGGTATACGCTCTTAAATTCTCAAAATCCATTCGATACTAGAAAAATCATCTAAAAATGATATCTGCTCCTTAAATTATCTAGAAATTTTTCTAATCACGAAAATGCAGAAAACAAGCCATGAAAAATCCTAAAACCTAGAAAATAACAAATTACGGGTTCTCACACTCTCTCCCCCTTAAAAGAATTTCGCCCTCGAAATTTCTCACCTTAACTCACAAAAAGGTTAGGGTATTTCGTTCGCATTTCTTCTTCCACTTTCCAGGTAGCTTCCTCTACCCCATGGTTTCTCCACAGTATCTTCACCAATGGAATCTGCTTATTTCTTAGCTCTTTGACTTTCCGGTCAAGCACTTGGACAGGTTTTTCTTCGTAAGCAAGCGATTCGTCTACGTCGATCTCCTCTGGTTGTAAGACATGGGTTGGGTCGGGATAGTACTTCTTGAGCATTGAGACATGAAATACGTCGTGGATTCTCGAGAGACTTGACAGCAGTTCTAGTCTATAAGCTACCGCACCTATCCTCTGTAAGATCTTGTAAGGTCCGACAAATCTCGGTTGAAGTTTCTTTCCTTTGCCTGCTGTGACACTCCGTAAAGGGGTGACTTTAAGAAATACGTGGTCTCCAACCTCGAACTCCAAATCTTTTCTCCGGTTGTCGGCGTAGCTCTTTTGCCGGCTTTGAGCTGTTTGGAGTCGTTGCCGTATCAACTTGACCTTTTCTCGAGCTTCCTCCATCCAAGGAATAGTGGTTGGATCTACGACCTTCCTCTCGCCAACTTCATCCCAGTAAATTGGTGATCGGCATTTTCGTCCATATAGTGCTTCATATGGAGCCATTTGAATCGACGAATGGTAGCTATTGT
>NC_040043.1:19323265-19595910 GCF_003713205.1 Coffea eugenioides
AAACAAGTGTCCAGTTCAATCGGGTATTTGGAAGCACTCACCAAAGGTCTAGTGCCTCTCAAAAGTCACGTTCAGGTCCAACTCCTTGGTTGGAGTCCAAATCTACGATAGAATATCATTTGTGAATGTAAAACTCTCTAGAGTTCGAAACATAGGAGTTTCGCTTCAAGAAAATCAAGTAAATGCAACTCGTTTAAGTAGTATTCAAGATACTTATCAAATTCCAAAAAATTCATGCTCGCTCTTAAACCTTTGAAACTTTGAAGCAATTAAACTTTGAAATACCATTTGAGTCGAAGAAATGGAGAAAACATATTTCTATTAGTCGTAAATTTCATTTTTCCAAGGGTAAAAGTTTCGGCCGAATTCTAACTTATATACCTTGATAAAAGAAGATGCAAATATCCTAGATGGTTCAAGTGGTATCCGTCCTCAAATCCTTACTTAGTCCTCGAGTGCAAATTTGGGCAGCACGCCCTTTGTATTTACCTATTCTCCAGCCATTTATGGCTTCATTCTTTTCCTCAATCAGGCCCCCAAAATCACACACAAATAATCTCATTACAATACCCGTTCAATAGGCTAAAATTCATTCAATTACAAAACCAAGCTAAAGAAGTGACCGGAAATAAGGTTTAAGGCAAAGAACAAAAAGACAGGTTCGATGTCTCTTAGCGTATTGGTCATAACCGAAGCTACGCTTATCGGATTGGTGTAAAATTTATACCGTTTCGAAACTGAGAAAAAGGGCTACAACTTTCATGAAGACCACTCAAACCAGTTCTGTGACAGCCCCACCTCCCCCTAAGGCGTACCAAAGGGTTCGGCGGACCGCCTGCCCAGCTCTCGCCGGGACTCAGTCATCCACGTCAATCCTCAATCGAAACCAGAATAACCCTACAAGACTAAACATAACAATGATCCAAAACTTAAAGAAAAACTTATATACATTGCTATCTCAAAAGGGAGTACAAACATCGAATATACAAAGGTTCTCAATTTACCATACATCCAGCCCGTGCCGAGCACTAGGGCGAGAACCATTACAAAACCAAAGAAACCAGTCTAGGCTAGACTCTACCGAGCTCTCGTCCTTGCTCGCCGTCCCTTGTTAAGGAAAACAAAACTAAAGGAATGAGTAAAAAGCTCAGTGAGGTTCCGAACACATAGGCAACAAGAAGTTCAATGCATTCATTACATATAACCAATAATTCAAGATACAAATACAAATTAAAGCGATAAACACATTCATTAAAAGGATACGGGCTCACAGGGAGCCATATATTCGTTCGTTCGTTCGTTCTCCTATCATTCCCCTTATTCCTCCGGTCAATTAAATAAAATGCATTTTTGGTAAATAAAACCCTCGTTTGTTCTTTCGTTTCGTTCACCCCCTCCTGGAAATTGGCCCGGCTCCACCAGACTACAAGGTAATACTCGAGTATACCAAATTCACCCAGGGTCACCATATCGCCCGACCGAGTCCGCTTCTGGCTCGAGTCGATCAGTAACGAAGGGCAGGGCCTAGTTCAGCCAAAAGGCTTACATCATGCGCAACTAATGTAGCAAGCATTAAATCATTGAAAATTTCACGTTTCATTTAGGTCGAGCGCGGTAAAGTACACGCTCGCCTAGAAAACTCGTTTTAAAAATCCTTGAAAGCACTTAACACATTATCAAACAAGAACACAAGTCATGAAGTCAAGAAAAATATAGCAAACAAGGAACACTCACCTATTTACGCAAAACAACGTGCAAATATCCTTCCGGATATTGCCTCAGTCATCGAGAAAACCTAAGAGTAAATGAGAAAGAATATTACAGTCTATCTAGCACAAACAATTAGGTGAAATCGAAGAAACCCAACAATTGATGAATAAAATGTATAGAAATGACTTTAAAGTGAAACGAGGGCATTTGGACCGGTGGACGGAAATAGCTAGGGTTTCATAAACTAAACGCAAAACCAAACAAAAAGGGGTATAAAATTTCCAACGGAAAACACTTGAACCAAAGACATGTCGGAATCTAACTATATAGACTAAGAAATATTATTTTCGGGATCGTTTGTATGGTTCAAAATCATCTCATATTCAAGTAGATATTATAGACTAAATGTCTTAATGAAATTTATGTAAAAGGGAGGACAAAATACCCAAGAAAACCCTAAACCACTCCTTTTTATTTGGTAAGCGTAAGTAAACATTTGGAGTTTCCAATTGAAGAAGGATCATGTTTTAAGATGGAAAACGGTCATAGTATTTGCCAAACGAAAATATACAAATTCAAATAGAAACTTAGCCCTCGAGCGAAAATTTGGGCAGCACGCCCTTTGTATTTACCTATTTTTTCAGCCATTTATGGCTTCATTATTTTCCTCAATCAATCCCAAAGTCACACACAATATCATCTCATTTCAATAGCCATTCCATAGACTCAAAGTCATATAAGTACAAAAATCAAGCTAACAACATGTGCGGAAATGAAGTTTAACAAAAGACAGATTTGACGGGTTTTGCGTAACGGACACATCCGAATCTACGCTTATCGGATTGTGATGTAATTGATACCGTTTCGAAGCTAAGACATAGGGATACAATTTTGATGAAGACCACTTAGTCCAAATTCCAGTGTAACCTAGTCAAATTCCCAATTCCCAGAACCAAGTTCCAACTAATCGGCTAATTAACCGTACTACATTTAAATGGCCATATCGCAGGTTACCAAAGTCCGTTTAAGGTGTTCTTGGAGGCGTTAAAAAGCTAAGACAAAGACCTATAACTTTCATGAAGACCACTCAGTCCAGTTCTCACCGTAACTAGGTCAAATGTACCAAAACAACTCCAGATTTTCCAGTTCAAAATTCACTGCAGAAATCAACTAGTAGTCCTGCTTTATTCACTCATCTCTCATCACACACAACTCCAATTCAGGTAATTCCAAATCCATTTGAAAGCTAAGATACAAGGCTATAATTCTTAAGAAGACATCATCAACCAATTAGGTAATATTCCTGGTCAAACTAACCACTTACAGAGGCTGATTTTCATTTTCGGACAGAAACAGGGCAGCAGGGGTATTTCGGTCTTTTCATAGGGTACATTGCTCCGATTGAGCTCAAATTTTGTAGACATCTATAAAATATCATTATATACAACTTTCATGTTTTGTGTCAAGCCTAATTCGGCTTCTAACATAGGGCACTGAAACCGGACAGAACTGAAGCATACAATTCCAGAAATCTGGAAATTTTGGGATTTCAAGGGCAATCTCTTCATTTTCTTGATTCAATCACTACCACAACCTCTTATACAAGCCCATATACATCATATACCACTCCTACAACAAGTATAAGAATGAAATCAGTCACACCCTAGCTTACATACATTACCCCAAAATCATCACAACAACTTGTATAGTTACTAATCTAACCAAAACATGAGTTATATAACAACTTAAACAAAAATAAAAGAACCAAATCCATGGGTCAGACCTTATACCTCAACAAAAGGGCTTGCAAGAGTAATACTTCACCTCCTCTTGAAATTTTTGGTTCCCTTAGCTTCCCAAGTTCACAACTCACAAGTTAATCGGTTTAGTTTTCCTTGGTTGCACTCAAATGGTTGGATTCAAGATGGATTGAAGGTTTTTCTCTCTTTCTCTCTCTCTCTCCCTTGCTCGGCCAAAAGACAGAAAGAATAAAGGAAAATAAGCTGAAATGAAGGATAAAAGAACAAGGAAAAAAAATTAATCAAAGAGCCATAGGGTGGTGACACTTGTCACCACCAAAGCCATGCAAATTTCTCTTTCTTTCCCTTGCATTTTTGGCCACAAATTTTGGCCATATGGATGAGTATGAGGGGGGATATTTTGCAAAAATATCAAGGGTATGTGGTGGTAAGAAAGTGGTGGTCAAGTGGTGAGTTCAATCGGTAGTGATCGATACCCGTCGGTTTGACGCGATTTCTCTTAAAGCGCGTATACAAGGGTTTTTTAGCTTATAATCACTAACTTATTATTATCACTTCTAGTCATATAGTATTCCCTCATCCAAAAGTCACTTTTACCTATCAAATTTGATCCTCACTCCGTACCGAATAATCATACTACGGGAAAACATGAAACCCTAATTCGCTCTTAACTTGGAAACGAAAAGTGAAACCCTAATTCCTAGGTTCATTTGCACCTATTGAGGAATGATTGGGTATTAGGGCCATAATAAATGATAATTTCCAAATAAAAGGCATTTTTAAGAAAAACGTGAGGAATTTTACAATTCCAGTGATTAAAATTAGGGTTTCAATTAAAATATGAGGGATTTAAGAAAACAGGTTAGCCACAAGTAAATTAGGGTTTTTGATTAAAATTTTAGGGTTTCTAGTCTTTTAAAACAAAATAAGGTTTTAAATCAAACCCAAAGAAATACACTTTAGTATTTTCTTTACAAACAACCTCCTAATTTTCGGGGTATCACGAGTTAACAATTGATCTAGGTCAAAAGTACAGATTACAGAACCAAAAGGTCCTTGTCAGTACGGTTGTCAGTACTGAATTCAAATGACAATAACTCAGGCTACACAATTTCATTTGAGGTGTTTTCAGATGCGTTGGAAAGCTGAAACATAGGGCTAAAAGTTTTGTGTTTTAGCCTTTGGCCAATTTGTGAGACCCCGATTAGTCCTTAAGTTTGATAGTAGGTGAGGTGAAATATTTGTGCGGAAAAATTGGGCTTTAGGGCTAATGAGAAAACCCTAGTTAGGGTTAGGATTGAAACCCTAGCTTTTGTAATAAGCACAAGATCGAGTTGTAGTTAAGTTAGCTATTCTAGTGTGTGTTTTGGAGTAAGTAAATATAGGATTCGATTTCTTTTATATGGGGTAAGGAAGTTTAAAAGTTAGAAGAACCTCCCACGAGTAAACCCTCTAGTGTTCCCATAGATTAGAAAGCTTAAATTGGGTTTAAAACCCTAATTTTGCCAATGTTATAAAGGTTGTTGTTTAGTGGGTTCTATTATGCATAAAGTATGATTAAGTATAGGTGATTAAGATAAGAAAGTGATTAGTGAAGCAATTAAGTGTGATTACATGTTTCGGACTAGATTAAGTTTATAACTTGCGGAGTAAATTGAAAGAGTTCCAAATGTTTAAGGGCAAGAGTGGATCAAATGCAAAGTTGAATGTGTAAGGGCTTGAGAGCAAATTGGGAAATTTTATGTGATTGGTGGGAGTAGAAAATATCTTCCAAGGCTTGACTAGTCTTATATATCATAGGATTTGTGGGATAAGCTTAAGAAATAAAACAAAACAAACCAAGGAAGAGAGAGAGAGAGGTGGCCGAACCTAAGCTTGAGAAGGGAGAAAAAATTTCCTTCAAGTTCTTCATCTTCTAGCCTTCCATCTTGCTTTTGGAGCTTAAGGGATCAACTTGGGTACTTGATTGTTGAGGTTTGATCAACTACAAAGCCTATTTGAAGGTATATCATCTTACTTGGAAGTTAAATTTTGGGGCTTTAATTTTGAAGTTATGGAAGTGATGCTTTTGTTGTAATTATGCATTTTATGGGTTGTATGATGATTATGGAGTAGTTTTATGGTTTATTTTGATGGTTATATTGCTGATTTTGGTAAAGGCTAGGAGGAAAAGGTAGGGTTTCTTGATTCATGATTCATAGAATTGGTTTGGTTGAATTTTGGCTTGTTAATGGCATCTTTGATGTATTAATTTCACTTGTATGATTGGTAAGTAGCAAATTCCAGATTAGTCATGAAACCCTAATATAAATGGAAGTTAGTTTGGTTGAGTTAAGGCATAGATGATTAGGGTTTGATTGGATAGGTTGAAGGGTTAGTTGAACTTGTAGGATTAAAAGCATAGAATATGGTTAGTGTTTGTTAGGTTTTGAGGTTAATTTGGAAGAGCAAATTCGAACCTTTTGTGAAGCTATTAGAAGCTGGTTTATGTGTGTGTTTATTTGGTATGAGTTTGGCTAGAAAGCTTGTATGAGAACCATAGAAACGGACTGTGCGGTTGCGACGTTCGAAACCGGCTAAACTGGAAACAGGGCAGTCCACAAATCCGAACTTGGGTTCTGTTTTTCTTTATGCTGCGTGCAGATTCAGAGGTTTCTCAAAACATGAAAGTTGTAGCTTCTTAAGTAATTAATGTCCCTGAAACATTTCAGGTTAAACGGATCAGTGTAGCCCGAGTTATAGCCAAAAAACTTGCACCTGTTTTGAACACTGGATTGTGTTACGCTTTTGGATTTAGCCTCTGACCATGCTCGGTTCGCCTGGATAACGTGCGAACTGGGTGTTAACCCCTTCATAAGAAATGTATATCTTGGTTTTATCTTCAAAACGGTATAAAGTACATCCAAATCCGAGTTCCGTAGCTCCCGTTATAACCAAAACAAGATCGGTTGTCAGAACTGCCTTTGAATTTGGACAGTTCTGACAGGAACTTTGGACCCATTTTTCACCCTGCTCTGTATGGATTCAGGTTTTATCCAAAACATAAAAATTTTAGCATTATGACGTAGCTTTCTAACGCCTTTGGAATTTCTTGATTTGGATTTCCGATCTGTGAGCTATGGTCCGGCAAACAGACCCTGTCCGTCACCCTAAAGTGCAACCTTCTGGTACTGTTTTCCATAATTTCGACCTACTTCCATTCAGATCTAGATTTAGGTGTCTTCATGAAAATTGTCACCCTTCCTCTTAGCTTCGTAATGGTACCACATGCACTTTGATCCGACACTCGTAGCTTCGATTTTGTGTTCAAAACAATTTTTGACACCAAAATGGTTATGCCGGCCGTTTCCATTTCCGTTTGCCGATTCCACACATGCATGTGCCAATTTTACCGTTTTGCTTGTTTTAGGCATGTTAGTAGCCGTTTGTGATATTATGTGATGCAATCTTTTATTTCAGACGGTGGTGAGCTAGACGGAACCGGTGGGGCCTACTAGTTATCCTTCGCGACGCGATTTTCGTACTTTTGCTATCTTTGTTCTTTCAGTAAGTATTCAGGTCATTTTTGTATATAACTTGTTTATGTGTTTTGAGGTGAATGAAAGGGTACCTAGGGGAGGGTGTACTTCGTCGCACTCGACCTAAACCCTAATTTACATGCATATTTATACATGACATGTCTATACGAATTATTTTGGATTTGAACCCCTTGAGCTTGTAGCTAGGGGTGACGTTTGTAAGTTGGGGTTGATCTTCCGACCTAGATGGACTATTCGAGCCGGTCAGGGCTTGGTCGAAACCAGGCCAACCTAGTCTGAGGTCACCAAGTTTGTAAATCCTATTCGCCGAGAATGTGAACCAAGTTTGTGAACCGAGCTTGTGAACCAAGCTCAATTTCGTTCGCTCGAGCAATTTTGTGAGGTGACTGGCCAGTGAGGGTGATAAGGTGTACGGTGAGAGTACAAGTGGAGCTCTACGAACCATTATTTGTGGTCGACGGAGTGTCGGCAGGAGGTCACACATGGCAAATGATTTGGCTTTGGAGCCAACCTGTATCCTTCATTTGTATTGTTACTTTTGCACTTGACTTGACATTTTTGTGAAATACTTGTTTATCTTAATGTGAAATTTACGCTTTTACCCTCGTTTACTTACTAAGCATTTATCTGACCCCTTTTCCTTTGTTTTCCATAACAGGGGACGACGCGGAAAAACCCTTTTGCACTATCACTAGTATAGTTAGGTTTGGTTTGTAATGGTTGGACAACTAAGATATTACTTTTACTTTGGTGATCTGTATAAAGAACCCGTCTTCGGGTCTACTTTTGCTCTTGGTTCTGTAATAGTCTCGATAACTCCTTTTGAGGATGTAAATACTCTTTTGGGATTGAATATATTGTGAATAGTACTCTTTTGGTTTATATAGTTTTATTTGCTTTGTGTTTTGAGTCCTGGCGCGAGCTACGCAGGCGTCCCGCCGATACCCTCGGATTCGCCCTTGGGAGAAGTGGGGGCGTCACTGGTGGTATCAGAACGCCTAGGTTAGAGGACTTGGGCAATTGTGGGACATACGTGATAGCCATTAGGAATACGTGAATATCTTGAAAATGAATGATATATTTTAGGCCGAAATGCCGGTGAACTGACGAATTAATGTTTTGTAGGTATGGATCCGGGCAGTTCTAGTGGTGCTGGACCGGGACCGAGACCTCCGAGTGCGAAGGGCCCGGAGGACAGGGTGTTGCGTAGGCTGGTGATCCGATATCGGAGGAGGCTTGGGGAGCCCTACACTTCGTATTCCCCCTTTGGTCAGGTGTTGCGCCGACCCTGTGAGTGTTGTTATACGTATGGCTACCCTGACGAGGTCGTCCTGGCTGTGGACGACGAGCGACACAGCTTGGGAAAGGCTTGCGATCGTTTGACTAGACAGTTAGAGGAGGCTAGAGAGGTTGGCCACGGGCAGGCGTTGCGCATTAGGGACTTGGAACGGGGTCTCCGAGATGAGGTGGAAAGGACGGATGCTTTACGTCGTCAGCTTCACGACACACACCAGCACCTCTTCGCAATGAAGAGGCAGCTGAGAGAGAGGGCTCGAGGTATTATGCTGGACTGTGAGGTCCTATTAGATGTGGTCCCGGAGGTGCCACCACGAGCTACCTGCCCAGAGCGGATGGACGAGGTAGATACTTTAGGTTCTGTTGGGGATGGGGGCCCTAGGGGAGGCGCGTAGGGTCGTTGTTGGGATTTTCTTTGACTATCTGACATGTTTGTTTTGTTATAACCAGTATGCCTTGTTTCTTTTGTTATTTGGTGGTTGGTTACATTTTTGGAACCGGAGTACTCATGTATGTAATGGGTTTTGTTCCGATCGGATGTCGGATAACTTGTATATCTTTTTGGTGTGACTTTGTAAATATATGTATATATTTGAGCATAATCTTTTGAACTTATCTTTTACGAGTCTTTGTGTATATGCTTTGTATTCTTTATTTCGTTCATGGTTTGAATAATAAGTACACGTTATGTTTCAATTTATAGACTTTTGAACCGAAATGGACTCCGGTGGTAGAGGTAGAGGGCGAGGAAGAGGCCCCGAAGGAGGAAATGAGAACGAGCAGGATCAAGTAGCTATAGCCATTCAGCGAATGGCTGATCTATTAGAACGAATGGTCAATCAACAGGATCAGGGCCAGGGAGGTAATGCAGGAAACCCTGGAAATAATATGGGTAATCACGAGGGAGAGGACCGTGCTTTAGAACGGTTCCAAAAGTTTGCACCCCCAAAATTCATAGGTGAGCCCGATCCTGACTTAGCGGAAGGTTGGCTGGACCGTATGCTAGATATATTTGCCGCGCTTAGGTATTCGGAGGAGCGGCAGATATCTTTTGCTATCTTTCAGTTTGAGGGGGCCGCCCGAGCCTGGTGGAATGTGATTAGAGCCAAGTGGGAACGGGAATAGACCCCCTGGACATGGGTCAATTTTACACGAGAATTTAATGAAAAATATTTACCTCCCATTGTGCAAGAGAGACATGAGGATGATTTTATCCGCCTGTGCCAAGGGGCAGCCAGTGTGGCGGAGTATGAAACCCAGTTTACAAAACTCTCTCGCTTCGCTCCGGAATTGGTGCTAACGGAGCAAAAGCGAATTCGCCGTTTTATCCAAGGCTTCAATGTGGAGATCCAAGAGGCACTAGCAGCTGCTCAGTTGGACACGTTTAGCCAAGCGCTAGAAAAAGCACAGCGGATTGAGACTGTTAGGGGACAAGTAAAAGCTTTTCATGATCGGAAAAAGAGGCAACCCGATTCGAGCCATTTTGTGACCGGACAGAGTTCGAGAAGTGAGCCACCTTTTAAGAGGGGTCGAGGAACGGATGGTCCCCAACCCGCAGGAACCCTAAACCAGGATAATTTTGGGAGAGGTTGTGACAGCCCCACCTCCCCCTAAGGCGAACCAAACAGAAATTGGTTGCAATTAACCACTTTTCCCACCTCCTAGAGTCATTATATACCATTTCCAATCATCATAGATAGCCACACAATCATGTTCATATTAAAACAGAAAAATCCCCAAAAATTATAAAACTTCATCACTTCAACCACAAATCAAGAAATAATCCATAAACTTGCATCTCATACTACCACTAATCATGATTTAAGCATCAATTAAGGGAGGAGGGTGGTTCTTATTCACGTGACTGGATGGCATATATCTTGTACAGTTTGGATTTGGAATCATTTTATGTATAGTTGGGAATTGTTTCCGCTTCGCTTATGACATGTAATTATTGGAGAACATGTTGTAATATTTGAGATTTATATTGTAATTCATTTGAGGACTGTAGTGAACGACTGAGTCCCGGCGAGAGTTGGGCAGGCGACCCGCCGAACCCTTTGGTTCGTCTTAGGGGGAGGTGGGGCCATCACAGAGGTCGAGTAGGACAAGGGCCCCAGAGGGGTGCTCAGCGTGGTGTATTAACTGCAGGAACTAGGCCAACCGGTGGTTTCTATGGGGCCAATCACACCGACGAAAACTGTTGGAAGAACAATTCGATCTGAAAATGCTATAAATGTGGTAGTACAGAACATCTGATCGCCCAATGCCCCAAGATGCTGAAAGAGGGACTTAAGCCGACAAATACAAGGGAAAATCGACCCAAAGGACCAGTTAGAGTATATGCAATGGGTCAACAAGAGGTACTGACCCTTCGGCAGTCATCGAAGGTACGCTCTCTCTTGTCAGCGCACCGCAAGTGTTTAACAGACCCTGATGACACGTACTTTTTGTAAACCCTGCAGTTATGGTTCACGAACAAAGGTATCAATTTCGGGGACGAAATTATTCTATGAGGGGAGGTTGTGAGACCCCGATTAGTCCTTAAGTTTGATAGTAGGTGAGGTGAAATATTTGTGCAAAAAAATTGGGCTTTAGGGCTAATGAGAAAACCCTAGTTGGGGTTAGGATTGAAACCCTAGCTTTTGTATTAAGCACAAGATCGAGTTGTAGTTAAGTTAGCTATTCTAGTATGTGTTTTGGAGTAAGTAAATATAGGATTCGATTTATTTTATATCGGATAAGGAAGTTTAAAAGTTAGAAAAACCTCCCACGAGTAAACCCTTTAGTGTTCCCATAGATTAGAAAGCTTAAATTGGGTTTAAAACCCTAATTTTGCCAATATTGTAAAGGTTGTTGTTTAGTGGGTTCTATTATGGATAAAGTATGATTAATTATAGGTGATTAAGATAGGAAAGTGATTAGTGAAGCATTTAAGTGTGATTACATGTTTTGGACTAGATTAAGTTTATAACTTCTGGAGTAAATTGAAAGAGTTCCAAATGTTTAAGGGCAAGAGTGGATCAAATGCAAAGTTGAAGGTGTAAGGGCTTGAGAGCAAATTGGGAACTTTTATGTGATTGGTGGGAGTAGAAAATATCTTCCAAGGCTTGACTAGTCTTATATATCATAGGATTTGTGGGATAAGCTTAAGAAATAAAATAAAACAAACCAAGGGAGAGAGAGAGAGAGGTGGACGAACCTAAGCTTGAGAAGGGAGAAAAAATTTCCTTCAAGTTCTTCATGTTCTAGCCTTCCATCTTGCTTTTGGAGCTTAAGGGATCAACTTGGGTACTTGATTGTTGAGGTTTGATCAACTACAAAGCCTATTTGAAGGTATATCATCTTACTTGGAAGTTAAATTTTGGGGCTTTAATTTTGAATTTATGGAAGTGATGCTTTTGTTGTGATTATGCATTTTTATGGGTTGTATGATGATTATGGAGTAGTTTTATGGTTTATTTTGTTGGTTATACTGCTGATTTTGGTAAAGGCTAGGAGGAAAAGGTAGGGTTTCTTGATTCATGATCCATAGAATTGGTTTGGTTGAATTGTGGCTTGTTAATGGCATCTTTGATGTATTAATTTCACTTGTATGGTTGGTAAGTAGCAAATTCCAGATTAGTCATGAAACCCTAATATAAATGGAAGTTAGTTTGGTTGAGTTAAGGCTTAGATGATTAGGTTTTGATTGGATAGGTTGAAGGGTTAGTTGAACTTGTAGGATTAAAAGCATAGAATATGGTTAGTGTTTGTTAGGTTTTGAGCTTAATTTGGAAGAGCAAATTCGGACCTTTTGTGAAGCTATTAGAAGCTGGTATATGTGTGTGTTTATTTGGTATGAGTTTGGCTAGAAAGCTTGTATGAGAACCATAGAAACGGACTGTGCGGTTGCGATGTTCGAAACCGGCAAAACTGGAAACAGGGCAGTCCACAAATCCGAACTTGGGTTCTGTTTTTCTTTATGTTATGTACGGATTCAGAGGTTTCTCAAAACATGAAAGTTGTACCTTCTTAAGTCCTTAATGTGTCTACAAAATTTCATTTCAAACGGATCAGTGTAGCCCGAGTTATAGCCAAAACACTTGAACCTGTTTTGAACACTGGATTGTGTTACGCTTTTGGGTTTAGCCTCTGACCATGCTCGGTTCGCCTGGATAACGTGCGAACTGGGTGTTAACCCCTTCATAAGAAATGTAGATCTTGGTTTTATCTTCGAAACGGTATAAAGTACATCCAAATCCGAGTTCCGTAACTCCCATTATATCCAAAACAAGATTGGTTGTCAGAACTGCCTTTGAATTTGGACAGTTCTGACTGGAACTTTGGACCCATTTTTCACCCTACTCTGTATGGATTCAGGTTTTGGCCAAAACATAAAAGTTTTAGAATTATGACATAGCTTTCTAACGCCTTTGGAATTTCTTGATTTTGATTTGCTAGCTGTGAGTTATGGTCCGGAAAACAGACCCTGCCCGTCACCCTAAAGTGCAACCTTCTGGTACTGTTTTCCATAATTTCGACCTACATCCATTCAGATCTAGATTTAGGTGTCTTCATGAAAATTGTCACCCTTCCTCTTAGCTTCGTAACGGTACCACATGCACTTTGATCTGACACTCTTAGTTTCGATTGTGTTCAAAACAGTTTTTGACACCAAAACGGTTATGCCAGCCATTTCCATTTCCGTTTGCCGATTCCACACATGCATGTGCCAATTTTGCCGTTTTGCTTGTTTTAGGCATGTTAGTAGCCATTTGTGATATTATGTGATGCAATCTTTTATTTCAGACGGTGGTGAGTTAGACGGAGCTGATGGGGCCTACCAGTTATCCTTCGCGACGCGATTTTCATACTTTTGCTATCTTTGTTCTTTGAGTAAATATTCGGGTCGTTTTTGTATATAACTTGCTTATGTGTTTTGGGGTGAATGAAAGGGTACCTAGGGGAGGGTGTACTTCATCGCACTCGACCTAAACCCTAATTTACATGCATATTTATACATGACATGTCTATATGAATTATTTTGGGTTTGAACCCCTCGAGTTTGTAGCTAGGGGTGACGTTTGTAAGTTGGGGTTGATCTTCCGACCTAGATGGACTATTCGAGCCGGTCAGGGCTTGGTCGAAACCAGTCCAACCTAGTCTGAGGTCACCAAGTTTGTAAATCCGGTTCACCGAGAATGTGAACCGAGCTTGTGAACCAAGCTCAATTTCGTTCGCTTGAGCAATTTTGTGAGGTGACTGGCCAGTGAGTGTGATAAGGTGTACGGTGGGAGTACAAGTGGAGTTCTACGGACCATTATTTGTGGTCGACGGAGTGTCGGCAGGAGGTCACACATGGCAAATGATTTGGCTTTGGATGCAACCTGTATCCTTCATTTGTATTGTTACTTTTGCACTTGACTTGACATTTTTGTGAAATAGTTGTTTATCTTAATGTGAAATTTACGCTTTTACCCTCGTTTACTTACTAAGCATTTAGCTTACCCCTTTTCCTTTGTTTTCCTTAACAGGGGACGACGCGGGGAAACCCTTTTGCACTATCACTAGTATAGTTAGGTTTGGTTTGTAATGGTTGGACAACTAAGATATTACTTTTACTTTGTTGATCTGTATAAAGAACCCGTCTTCGGGTCTACTTTTGCTCTTGGTTCTATAATAGTCTCAATAACTCCTTTTGAGGATGTAAATACCCTTTTGGGATTGAATATATTGTGAATAGGTCCAAGGGGTCTGTTCGCGCTCCCACTTGGTTTTAATCACGTTCCACCAGGCTCGGGCGGCCCCTTCAAATTGAAAAGCAGCAAAGGATATCTGCCGTTCTTCCGAGTACCTAAGCGCGGCAAAAATATCTAGCATACGGTCCATCCAACCCTCCGCTAGGTCAGGGTCGGGTTCACCTACAAACTTAGGGGCGCAAATTTTTGGAACCGTTCTAAAGCACGGTCCTCTCCTTCATGATTACCCGGATTATGTCCCGGATTATGTCCAGGATTCCCAATACTGCCCCCTGGCCTTGTTGATTTGACATTCGCTCTAATAGATCGGCCATCCGCTGGATGGCTGTAGCGACTTGATCTGGCTCTTGTCCTTGTTCCCTTTCAGGGCTTCGTGCTCGCCCTCTACCTCCACCTCGAGTACCGGAGGCCATTTAAATGCAAAAGTCTATAGATCGGAACAGATCGGAGCATTACATATACTTATTATCTAGACTATGAGCAAAAGTACGGACGTAAAGCGTATGCACAGAAGACACACAAAAGATAAGTTCAAAATGCTTTTCAAATATATACATATATTTACAAGGTCACATCAAAAGATTTACACATTACCGACCTCCAGTCGGTACAAAACCTAATGTACACATGAGCACTGGCTCCAAAATCTAGTCAGCCATCCAAATGACAAAAGAAAGTAGTCAGGCTAGTTCTAACAAAAGTCATACACTAGCTAAACAAAAGTACAAAAGCGACCCTAATCGCCTCCCCTAGGGCCCAGGTTCCCAACGGAACCTAACGTGTCCACCTCGTCCATCCTCTCTGGACCGGTGGCTCGTGGCGGTGCCTCTGCGGCTAGATCTAGTAGGAGCTCGCAGTCGACAGACATACTCCGGGCCCTATCCCTCAGCTGCCTCTTCATAGCGAAGAGGTGCTGGTGTGTGTCCTGCAGCTGACGGCGTAAAGCGTCCGTCCTCTCCCTCTCCTCTCGGAGACTCTGCTCCAAGTCCCTAATACGCATCGCCTGCCCAAGGCCAGTCTCTCTAGCCTCGTCTAGCTGTCTAAGCAGGCTGCGTCGCTCGTCGTCCACAGCCAGGACGACCTCGTCAGGATAACAGTATGTGTACCAACATCCACAAGGTCGGTGCGCCACCTGACCAAAAGGGGAGTATAAAGTGTAAGGCTCTCCAGGTCTCTGCCGATAGCGGATCGCCCGCTTACACAACACTCGATCCTCTACGCTTCTCGTACTCGGAAATCTCGGTCCCACGCCACTGTGTCCCGCACCACTCGAACCGTCCGTCAATACACCGGCATTTCAGCTTAAAGTATATCATTCAGCTTAAAAGAATCAAATATGCCT
The DNA here is from genome assembly GCF_003713205.1 of Coffea eugenioides. Classification (NCBI taxonomy): domain Eukaryota; kingdom Viridiplantae; phylum Streptophyta; class Magnoliopsida; order Gentianales; family Rubiaceae; genus Coffea; species Coffea eugenioides. The sequence goes on from NC_040043.1 coordinate 19,338,654, forward strand.
AGTGCCTATCGCGTATGTCCCACAATTGCCCAAGTCCTCTAATCTAGGCGCTCTGATACCAACTGTGACGACCCCACTTCTCCCAAGGGCGAACCCAAGGGTATCGGCGGGCCGCCTGCCTAACTCGCGCCAGGACTCAAAACGTAAAACAATAAAAGCCAGAAAATCCAAAAGAGCACTATATACAATATATACAATCCCCAAAAGTTCTAATTACATTCTCCAAAAGTACTTGCTCATACTATTACATCCTTATAATTACAACCAGAACCAAAGAGTAGACCCCAAGGAGGGTCCTTATACAAATCACCAAAACTAAAACAAACATCCTACTTGTCCAACTATTACATGCAAATCTAACTATACTAGTGTGTGTGACAAAAGTCCCCGCGTCGGCCCCTGCTAAGGAAAACAAAAGAAATGGGGTAAGCTATATGCTTAGTAGGTAAACAGGGGCAAAATCGTAAATTTCACGTAACAACAGTTACATAGTAAGAGTAAAGAAAAAGCAGAAAAGTAACATCACATAATAAGGATACAGGTGGCTCCAAAGCCAGATCGTTTGCCATGTGTGACCTTCTGCCGACACTCCGTCGACCTCAACTAATGGTCCGTAGAACTTCACTTGTACACCCACCGTACACCTTATCACCCTCTTTGGCCAGGCACCTCACAAACTTGCTCGAGCGAACGAAATTGAGCTTGGTTCACAAGCTCGGGTCACAAACTTGGTTCACATAATCGGTGAACCGGATTCACAAACTTGGTGACCTCAAACCAGGGTGGACTAACTTCGACCAAGCCCTAACCGGCTCGAATAGTCCATCTAGGTCATGAGATCGGGACCCAAACTCACAAACTTCACAAAATTTATTCAAAAGTCACCCCGAGCCACAAGCTCAAGGGGTTTAGTTCCAAAAAGATTCATATACATATGTCATGTACAAATATGTGCGCAAACTAGGGTTTAGGTCGAGTGCGATAAAGTACACCCTCGCCTAGGTACCCTTTTCATACTTATCGAAACACATAAACAACTAACACGTAAGAGCGGCCTGAATACTTACACAACGAACAAAAGAGCAAATTTCGAAATTTGTGTCGCGAACAATAGCTAGTAGGCCCCACCGGCACCACCTAGCTCACCACCGTCTGAAATAGAAGATTGCGTCACATAATATCATAAACGGCTACTACTATACCTAAAACAAACTAAACGGCAAAATCGGCACATGCAAGTGCGGAAACGGCATACGGAAACGGAAATGGCGGCCTAGCCATTTTGACGTCAAAACTGTTTTGAACCTAATCGAAGATACGAGTGTTGGATCAAGGTACATGAGGTACCGTTGCGAATCTAAGAGAAAAGTCTATAACTTTCATGAAGACACCTAACTCCGGATCTGAACAGAGATGGGTCGAAAGTGCAGAAAACCGTTCCAGGAATTTGCACTCAGAGTAACGGACAGAGTATGTTTGCTGGACCATAACTCCCAGCTCACAAATAAAAATCAGGAAATTATAGAGGCATTAGAAAGCTGAGACATAAGGCTAAAACTTTGATGTTTTGGCCAAGACCTGAATCCACTCAGAACAGAACAAAAATTGAGTGTCAAAGTACCCGTCAGAACTGTCCTGATTCCAGGCAGTTCTGACGATCGATCTTGTTTTGGTCGTAACAGGAGCTACGGAACTCCGATTTCGACGCACTTTATACCGATTCGAAGCCAAAACCAGGATCTACATTTCTTATGAAGGAGTCAAAACCCAGATCGCACAGGATCAAAACCGAAAAAGTCACAGGCAGAAGCTAAACTAAAAAACGCACAGAATCTGATGGTCAAAACAGGCTTGAGTATTTCGTCTATAACTCAGGCTACACTAATCCGATTGAGGTGAAATTTTACAGGCATATGAAGGACATATAAGGCTACAACTTTCATGATTTAAGGAACTTCTGAATCCGCACGTAACATAAAGAAAAATAAAGCCGAAGTTCGGATCCTGAACTGCCCTGATTTTCCAGTTTCGCCGGTTTTGCGCGCCGCAACCGCACGGTCCGTTTCTATGGTTCTTATGCGAATTTTCTAACCAAATTGATCCCTAACAACCATACTTATATCAGTCTAAGAGTGGTCTAAAGTTCCTTCACAAGTTAGCCCAAGATCACCAAATACTAACCATAATCCTTAGTCTAGTTTTACTTGCACCATAGGACTTGTTCTAATCATCCAAACACACAAACCCTAACTCAATAGCCATAGGCTACACTAAACTAACCTAATGGAGTTTAGGGTTTCTTAACCCAAATCAGAATTTTACTAGAAGCCAACCAATCAAGTGAGGCAAATTATCAAACACAACCACTACAAGGCAATTGCTCAATCAAAACAACTAAGGAAAGCATTAAAGCAAGAAACCCAAATTTTTCTCTCTCTTGACCGAAATTTCCAGCAGCATAAATCACCAAATATTAACCATAAAACTTCAATAAAACATCAAATTCACCATATAAATCCATAATCACAACATACCACATCATTTCCATAGCTTAAAAAGTAAAACCCCAACATTTTAACTTTCAAAGAAGATGATTTACCTTTGATTCAAGCTTTGTAGATGATCACCCACAACAATCAAGTGCTCAAGTTGTTTCTCCAAGATCCAAACTCAAGATTGAAGAGCAAAAAATGATGCACCAAAGCAAGCTTTCCTTTTCTTTTTTTTTTCTTCCTCTCGGCTCTCACCTCACTCTTTCTCTTTGTTTTGTTTTGTTTTGTTTTGTCTTGAGTAGCCTACAAGTCTTAAGGTAATAATAGTCAAGACCATAGGATATTTATTAAGCTTAGCCAATCACATAAAAGCTCCTCAATTGCACTTTTAACCCTTGCACTCCAACTTTCTCTTTCTTATACCTTTTCCCTCATACATTTGATAATCTTTCAATTAACTCCATAGGTCATAACTTAATCTAATCTAAAACATGTAATCATGCTTAATTACTTCACTAATCACTTTCTTATTTTAATCACCTATACTTAAACATACTTTCTCCATATATAAAACAATTAAACAACAACTTATATAATATGGGCAAAATTAGGGTTTTTAAACCCAACTTAAACTTTCTAATAAATCATAACACTAAAGGTTTACTAATCTAAGGTTTGTAAACTAAAACGAAATCCTATTTTTACTCGAGCCAAAACACACACTAGAATACCAAACAGGAACTATAACTTGAACCTACAAATAACACATAAACTAGGATTTAATCATAAGCAAAGTTAGGATTTTCAATCTTAACCGAGATTAGGGTTTCTCCTTAGCCCTAAAACCTTATTTTAACCGCACAAAATAATGAATAACCCTATAATCAACTTACGAACGGACTGGGGCCTCACACATCTGCCATTAGCAAATTAAGTAATTGACCTTTTGTGATGAAAAATTAATTATTACCTATGTCACCACAAGACTCAGGAAAATAATCACAAGAATTATTCGAGATATTGGGTTTAGAAAAATAGAAATGCTTTAGACGCTATGATTTCTTGAGATGATTTTTACTAGTAATGATGAACTCGTTAATGAGGTATTAGAGTATTCCAACCCTTAGCTCGTGAAAAGATTAAGAATGCGTAATTTACGTGATAACAAGTATGGAGTAGGTTTTCAACAAGGAAGAGCAAAATGCAAAAGAGATATCGGGAATGTTTGAAGTAAAGGTTGGAATTTCGAGGATGAAATTCTTTTAAGGAGGAGAGAGTATGACAACTGGAAAATTCGTTCTTATTTTCTTAAAAATTCCCTCTTATTTTGATTAAATTACTTTATAATATATTTACTACTTATTTACTCCCTCAATAGTTGTAATGAATAAGAGATTTAAGAGTTTTACCCTTAGTTTTATAGTTCGGGAAAATTAGGGTTTTCACGTATTTTGGCCGTGTGATCACTTGGTGAGGTGTGTGTACTAGATTTGGTGGTTAAGAGTGATTTTTATATACGAAAAAAGTGTGTGATTAGAAGTGACAATAATAAGTGAGTGAATCATAAGTTAAAACCCTAGTACGTGCGAAATAAGGAAAAACGGCTCAGACCGATGTGTACCGTTCGCTACCGATTGAGTGGATCATTTAAACACTACTTTATTACCTTAATACCCTTACTTTTATTTCAGCTAATTAACCCTAAAATATCTCTTAAACCAGCCACAATCTTTGACCAAAGAAAAGAGAGAAAAAAAGAAAATTTGAGATTCAATCCTATGGTGACACTTGGAAGTCATCCAACCAACTTTGATCCAAATCAATTCCAACCTTCTTATCTTCCCTTGAGCTTCATTTCTTCCTCATTATCCTCCATGGTGGCCAAGAGTTTAAGAGAGAAAAAAGGGAAGAAACACTTCAATTCCAATCTTGATTTTTGGCCTTGTTTGAGTTGAATCCAAAATCTAAACCGATTAAACTCTCACTTAGGAACTTACGAAGCTTTGTGTCATAAAGTTTTGGAAGGAAATGTTGTGGTTTTCTCTTGCAAGCATCCTTGGTGAGGTATTATGTGAGGACTTGTAAAATCCCTCATATTTTTTCTTAAAATTTCCTTTTATTTGGAATCCATTACTTTATAATAGCTATACTACTCCTTTACCTTCCCAATGGTTGGAATAAAGAATAGAATTAAGAGTTTTCCCTTTACTTTCATCGTTAGGGTAAACTAGGGTTTTTACGTCTTTCGGTAGTATGATTGTTCGGTGCGGAGTGTGTACTAAATTTAGTGGTTAAGAGTGAGTTTTAGATATGAAAAAGTGTGTGATTAGAAGTAATAATAATAAGTTAGTGAAATATAAGTGAAAACCCTAGTACGTGCGAGTTAAGGAAAAACGGTGTGAACCGACATGTACCGTTTGTTACCGAGTGAGTACACCACTTGAACACTACTTTATTACCTTAATATCCTTGCTTTTATTTCAGTTAATTAACCCTAAAATATCCTCTTAAACCAGCCACAATCTTTGACCAGAAGAAAAGAGAGAAAAGAAAAAAAATTGACCTCAAATCAAAGTGTGACACTTGTTGGAACATTACTCAACCTTGACCAAACAAATTCCTACCTTCTTATCTTCAAATTGGCCTTATTTCTTCTTCAAATTTCCCTTGGTTGGCCATGAGTTGAAGGGAGAAAAGAGAGGAAGGAAAGCTAGCAACTTCACCTTGAATCCATCTTGTTTGAGTGAAATTTCAAAAATCTAAACCGATTAAACTCTCACTTGGGAACTTAGAAAGCTTTGTGTGGTAAAGTTTTGGAAGGAAAGGTTGTGATTTTCTCTTGCAAGCATCCGTGGTGAGGTATTATGGCTGCCTATCCTTTTTCTCTCCCTTAATCTTGTTTAAGTTTGGATAGAAACTCATATTCTTGGCTTATGATGGTTAATTAGTGAGTTTTGCATGATATGGTGGAATGTTGAGCTAGGGTTTGATATTTTTAGTTGTGATTCTTCTTTTTATCTAGTATATGATGTTGATGGGATAAGGACTTGGGGTAGTGATTCAAGACATAAATGTGATTTTCAAGCAATGAATCATCAAATTCCAGAAATTGTAGGCCAATCTGTCCTATTTCTAACCTGTATATCTGAGTATGATAGAGGCTGAATCAGATCTATGCCAAAACATGAAAGTTGTAGGGAATGGAGTTATATATCTTCCTTCAAAATTTCAGCTCAATCAGATCACTGTAACATGTGAAATGACTAAAATAACCCTGACTGCCGAATGCCCTTTTTGCGGACAGTTTTCTGTGTTCTCTGAGATTGCACATTTTGACCTTAAGAATGCATAATTTGGGTGCTATTGTCTTCATAGGAAATGTATTTCTCTATTTTAACTTCAAAAAGGTGTAAAGTGTACCCCAATCCGATAAGCGTAGCTTCAGTGGAGATTGAAACGCTAAGAGACGTCAAACCTGTAAATTTGGCTTCATTTTTCACTTTGATGCATATCAAATCAGTATTTGGTCAAAACACAAAAATTTTAGTTCTATGTTTCAGCTTTTCAACGCATCTGAAAACGTCTCAATCGGACTTTTGTAGCCTGAGTTATTACAATTTGAATCCAGTGCTGACAACCAGACTGACAATGAAATTCTAGTTCTGTAATCTGCAAATTTGACCTAGATCAACTATGAACTGGGTTGACTTGTCTTCATGAAAGTTGTAACCCTTTATCTTAGCTTTGAAATGCTACCTAGTACACCTTGATCCGATAACTACAGCTCCAGCTATGGTCGAAACCGTACAATCCATTTTCGTACCATTTTCATTTCCGCGCGCGCATGCATTTCTTTGCCGTTTTGGCCGTTTTAGTCCTTATTTCCATTACGATGGTTGTTTGTTTGATAGTTAAGTATAATCTTCTATCATAGGTAGTGACAACCTGGACGGAGTCGGTGGACCCATATAAATTGCCTTGATTTGCATGCTAATTATTTTGGGTGAGTAATTGGGTTTGTTTATTGTCAAAGTGCTTTGTATATGTTCAATGGGTACTTAGGCGAGGGTGTACTTTATCTCACTCGACCTAAACCCATTATTTGTTCTTGATTTAATATGTGAGAATACATGTCTTGTGTTGAGTATCATCCCTTGTGCTGTGTGCTGTTGGGGTGATTACATGATTTGAGTATTTTGATGAGTACTTTGTTAAGAGATTGGATATCTCAGGGCTTGGTTTCAATCTGGTTCCAAGGGTAAACGGACTATTTGAGCCGGCCGGGGCCTGGTCGAAGTTAGTCCTATGCTAACCTTGGGATTTTGTTCTTTGGTAAAGCAAAGTGATTTTGCTTTTGCTCGAGCTATTGTGTGTTGACGACTGGCCAGCAGGGGTTGATAAGGTGAATGGGAAAAGTAAGTGGAGTCTAGGGATTGTGAGTATTTTGGTTGACAGAGTGTCAACAGGTGGTCAACCTCGGGTGATGTTACATTGTGATGTTACATTTTCATTTATTGATGCGAAATATCTTGATTTACTTGTTTATTTGGATGTAATTTTACGTTTTTTACCCCTGATTATTCATTAAGCATATAGCTTACCCCATTCCATTTGTTTTCCTTAGCAGGGGCCGATGCGGGGATCGCTCGGGAAGGTATATAGACTTTTGGTTTATAGAATCGTTGTTTTTGCCCTAGTACTTGTTGTAAGTTGACTAGTAAGATGTATATATTTGTTGTGGTGGTTATAATTAGTAGCTTCTTTAGGGTTTACTTTCTTGTACTAGTGGTGTGTATGGCTTAATGTAGTAGTTTTATGCAACTTTTGAAGACGTAATCGTGGAAATAGAACTCTCTTTTGCGTGAAGTCTATTTTCTCATTTTTAAATATAGAGTCCTGGCGTGAGTTAGGCAGACAATCCGCTAAGCCCTTTTGTGACGGCCCCACCTCCCCCTAGGGCATACCCTAGGGTTCGGCGGGTCGCCTGCCCAACTCTCGCCAGGACTCACTTACTCACATCAAACAAAATAGGGTGCAACCTCAATAATAAACGAAATAACAGTTCCCAAGTTGGAACATACAAATACATTCATTTCTATCTCAACCATCCATACAATCCCAAATACATCAAAAGATTGGAATTCTAAATACATTCAACCCTAATCGAGCGACTTGTGCGAGTACAATTACAAAATTCAAAAACTAGACTACGCTAGTCTGTACCGGTCTCACGCCTCGCTCGTACCCCCTGTAAGGAAAACAAACGGCGTGGAATGAGTTAAAAGTCCAGTGAGGTTCCAAATAGCAAATCGACCATTGTTTACAAGTACAAGTTTCAATGTAGCAAGGTAATGAGCATGAAAAGTTCATAAAAGTGAGCAATAACATTTCAAGTAGCAAATCTCAAAAGAGAGTGCAAAATTTTTCTTTTAAAACGAAACAATAACATGATAAGTACCAATCATTCCAAAGTATAAGGATACGGATGGCTCTGAGGAGCCAAATTCCCATTGCATCACCAGAGCTTGATCAAGTATTAGTTGACACTCCGTCAATTTTCAAGTAAGTAACCAATCCAGTAGAGCACCATTTAAACCACTCTCCATCCACCATCCAAACCCCCTACTGGGCCCAAAATCCTCAATAAACACTGGTGGTAATGCTTGAGTATACCGACTAGTCGAGAAGATGTCACTCCACTAGACAAAACAAAAGACCCAGGGTTCGTTATCCAATCGACCAAGCCCTTGCTGGCTCGACTAGAGTAACTCGCCACAGGGTTTCTGGAATTCCAGGAAGTGCGCACCTTATACACAAATATCCATCGCAACAATAAACAAGTATATATCATATTAGGGCAAGTGCGATAAAGTACACTCTTGCCCGATCAAACAAATTACATATCATTAAATCACATTGGTCAAGTATTGAAAACAAGTGTCCAGTTCAATCAGGTATTTGGAAGCACTCACAAAAGGTCTAATGCCTCTCAAAAGTCACGTTCAGGTCCAACTCCTTGGTTAGAGTCCAAATCTGCGATAAAATATCATTTACGAATGTAAAACTCTCTAGAGTTCGAAACATAGGAGTTTCGCTTCAAAAAAATCAAGTAAATGCAACTCGTTTAAGTAGTATTCAAGATACTTATCAAATTCCGAAAAATTCATGCTTGCTCTTAAATCTTTGAAACTTTGAAGCAATTATATTTCGAAATACCATTTGAGTCGAAGAAATGGAGAAAACGTATTTCTATTAGTCGTACATTTCATTTTTCCAAGGGTACAAGTTTCGGTCGAATTCTAACTTATATACCTTGATAAAAGAAAACGCAAATATCCTAGATGGTTCAAGTGGTATTCGTCCGTAAATCCTTACCTAGTTCTCGAGTGCAAATTTGGGCAGCACGCCCTTTGTATTTACCTATTTTCTAGCCATTTATGGCTTCATTCTTTTCCTCAATCAGCCCCCAAAATCACACACAAATAATCTCATTACAATAGCTGTTCAATAGGCTAAAATTCATTCAATTACAAAACCAAGCTAGGGAAGTGACCGGAAATAAGGTTTAAGGCAAAGAACAAAAAGACAGGTTCAACGTCTCTTAGCGTATTGGTCACAATTGAAACTATGCTTATCGGATTAGTGTAAAATTTAAACTGTTTCGAAGTTAAGACAAAGGGCTACAACTTTCATGAAGACCACTCAATCCAGTTCACAATTGATCTAGGTCAAAAGTACAGATTACAGAACCAAAAGGTCCTTGTCAGTACTGAATTCAAATGACAAAAACTTAGGGTACACAATTCCATTTGAGGTGTTTTTGGATGCGTTGAAAAGCTGAAACATAGGGCTAAAAGTTTCGTGTTTTAGCCTTTGGCCAATTTTGTGATGCCCGAAAGAAGAAGAGAAGGAAAAAAAATTCTGGTGAATAGTACTTTTTGGGAATCCGGCCGCATATCCGACCAGTTCTTGGCGACCTAAATAACTATGCAATTTTCAAGGATTTAATGATTGAAATGCTAGTTGCGCATGAATGTAAGCCTTTTGGCTGAACTGGCCACTGCCCTCGTTACCGATAGACTCGAGCCAGAAGCGGACTCGGTCGGGCGATATGGTGACCTGGATGAACGTTTTGGTATACTCGAGTATTACCTGGAAGTCTGGTGGAGCCCGGCCAATGGCTGGGAAGGGGGTGAATGAAATGAATGACTAAACGAGCGCGGGTTTTATTTACAAAAAGAAAAAAAAATGCATTTTCAAAAGATTGAAGGAAGGAGGAAATGTCAGGAGATCGAGCGAGCGCGGGAATATTTGGCTCCTTGTGAGCCCGTATCCTTTTAATGTATGTGTTCTTATTGTTTTCCATGCTAAATGTTTCTTGAATTATTGATTATTGATGGTTTATGTATTGGCGTTGTTGTTTACTTACCTGTTCAGAACCTCACTGAGCTTTTAGCTCATCTCTTTAGTTTGGTTTTCCTTAACAGGGGAAGGCGAGCAAGGACGAGAGCTCTGTATAGACTAGCTGGTCTAGCTTTTGATTTTTCTTGTAATGGTTCTCGCCCTAGTGCTTGGCACGGGCTGGTTGTATGGTGGATTTGGAACCTTTGTATATTCAACGGTTGTTCTTTTGAGATCGTAATGTATATAAGTTTCGTTTAAGTTTTTGGATCATTGCTATATTTTCGTATGGGCTGGATCTGGTTTTTGCTCGAGGATGGAAGTGATCGACTGAGTCCCGGCGAGAGCTGGGCAGGCGGTCCGCCGAACCCTTTGGTTCGCCTTAGGGGGAGGTGGGGCTGTCACATAAACACATAATAACACATAGACACATAACAAATAAGCATGATATCTAGATGCAAGGCCCTAAGAAAGCGGTAACACATAGCACATAAGCATGCAAATCACATCAAGCAAAGAAAGCAAACCAAACCTATCTATTACATTGGGGGGACGCCCTACTACAATCTAATGGGGGATGAATAAAAAGAAAAGAATAAGCGAATAAACCCCTAACTATTACAACTCGGCATTTAAATGCCTTTCAAATGATCGAAATTGAAAATAACTATACAAAACTAAAACAAATAAAGTGGATAAATAAATAAATAAATAAAATGAAAACATTCAAAAGGCATGCAATTAAGCACATAAATCACATAGACACATAGAGTCAAATAAAGCGAAAACAAGGGATAGAGTGTACCTTCCTTGCAATGGTAATCAAATGAAGGAAAAATAGCTTCAAAACAATAAAAGGGTCAAGGCACCAATTAAATAGTAAAGTATAAACAAAATCACCAAATCCCTCCCAATTGCAGCTTAAATGAAATCAAATAATGCATAATTTCCAAGAAAAGTAAATTATTGATCATATTTCAAAAATAGAAGAACTACCAAGGACCCAATTGCAAATATTAACCAATCACTCAAACCCAATTAACACATTTTGGGAAATTCACGGGTCCAAGAGCAAAGAAGGGGTCAAGTAATGGTTCAAATTGCAATTATTCTAGGATCTAATTGCAAGAAATCAGAACATGATTGAGCCTTTGTAGCATTAGATAGAAATTGGGGGGCCAAAGTGTAAATTTTTCATGCATGCATACGAAGCTCTCTTTATTTCTGCTGGTTTCTTTTATTTGCAACAGGTTGAGCTTCTCAACATGCAATCTCCCATCCTTCCTAACGCAACTAACATCTCCGCCAACCAAACATTCATATTAAACAACAAGACCACCAAACTTTCTTTTCATCTTTAAACACAAAAATCCAGAGAGCAAGAGCATGCAAATCTAGCCAACCAAACTTCTGAGAAAAAGAACGTGAAGCAGGATAACACACAGAGAATTATTTCAACATTCTGCAAATCTCAATGCTTCCCCCTTACCCAAAGCTGAACCCAAAATAAGCAGAAGAAAAGAGCCTACATACACACGAAACTGGTATTGCCTATGAACACCAAATTCTGCAAACCCATCTTTCGGCCAAACAAAATTCCAAACAGGTCAAGAGTAACTAAAGCTACAAGCAAAGTCATTGTTGCGGCTCGCTGATATGCCACTCATTTCAGTTTTTAAATTGCAGTAAATGTACAATAGCTCACCGTCCAATAGGTAAACAGACCCAAACAATACATTCACGCCAAACCAAACCTCAGCCATCCAAAAACCGAGCTTCACCAATGTTGCTGCAACAAACCAGAAGCTTCAAGCTTGCTGTTTGTTGCAGCAAATTTTCATGCACAAATCCCCAGTCGAACACAGCTTGAAACCAAACAACAGGCTTACCAAATACCCTTCTCACTCTTCAACATAAAGCCTTTGAATTTAAGCACCAAAAAAATTCAGAATAAGAACATGCCAAGCTGGAAATTTTCTGGGGGCTTCTTCGGTTTCTTAATCAAGCATAGAAAATCAGTATTATCCGTTTTTGTGATGAGCGAATAATTCATGCACCAAATCTAATCATTCTAATGGGGTTGATGACCGAATTCAGATCACAAACCAAAAGCATGCATCTTCAACTTGAATAAAAATAAACCCCAACTCGAAAGCATAATAGAATACAAGGACGGAAAAATAAGGCAAACATCAAAACCACCCAAGGCATGATTCTCATACTTTTTAGCTTCACACATGAAAACTAGCAGCTTTGATAACCAACATGTTCGTGTCATCCCAGTTAAACAACAAATAAAACAATAACGTCAAACACAGCCACAACTTCAACAACCAAAGAAAGAAAATGATGATTTGCAGTCATCGTCATCAAGCATCGACACAACTTTAGGAAAAGAAAACAAATCATGCATGCAAAGGTTCAGAATCTCTTATAAGAATTGTGTCAAACCAAGATTAAGAAGAGTCCATGATTACCTGAGAGCACTTAGGCAGCTAAATCGAACGGTCCGGCAAGCGAAATCCACAAACTGGGTTGCGAAAAATTCCAGCGCTGATGCAGGGGATGCTAGCCGAAGATCTATTCTTTTTTCTTTTTCTGGTTTTCTTCCCCTTTTCCCAACCTAGCCCGTAGCTACTTTCTTCAGCCTGGAAGCTCTTTCTTTCTCTACCCGAAGCCTAGCTTTCTCAATCCCTCTTGCTTTCTTTTGTTTTCCAGATTCTCCCTCGGCTCCCTTTTTCCATTTTCTTGCTTTTTCCTTCACCGAAAGCTCCTCACTTTCTCCCCTGCTCTCTTTTCTTTCCCTCAGCCGGCAACCCCTTTTTCTACTCTCTTCTCCCTTCGTTTCCCTTTCCAGCCGTCACTCTAATTGTCCAGCCGTCACTCCTTATCCTTCCCTTTTTATCCCAAACCCTGGGCTCTCTTCGTTTCTCTCAAACTCAGCCGCCCCTTTTCTTTCCAAGAAACCCCCGTAGCCTTCTGTTTTTTTTTCTCTCTACCCCCCAGCCGCCAACTCTACTCCTCCCCTCTCTTATGTCTTTGCTCAGCTTTTATATGAGAAACTCACTCCCGAAACCTAGCATCTAAGGCACGGAAGAACTCCCTTTTTTTTGTATTTTTTACAACCTTAGATCTTCATAGTTTCTGATAAACCTTGGATCAAGCCAGGTGTTTTCTATTGAGATCATCAGACGGAGGAGAAAAAAATGAAAACAAAGGAGCTTAACAAAATATTACAAAGCCGAAGAAATTGCAGCACTCTCCGCTGTTTTGTTTTTCGCCTGGAAATATAATATGAAGGAATGGGCTCGGATCCTGTGTGGCTCCTGGTGCATGAGCTTGTTTTTCTTTTTTCCTTTTCTTTTTCTTTTTTCTTCATTTTTCTTTTTTTTTTAAATTAGTTAAATCAAATATAAAGCATATTTTTTGAACAATTTTCTTTTTCCGACAAATCTTACTACTAAAAAGTCTTAAAATAAAATTAAACGACTAAATGAGCAACAATAAATATAAAAAAATAATAATAATCTAAAATACTATAAAATGCTAAAAAAATGCCTGAAGCAAAAATCATGAGATTAGTAAATAAAAATAGATAATAATTATCACTAAAAATAAAAATAAGAATAAATTAAAAATTTGGTGTCTACATTGGGATAGTTAGGAACATAGTAGGACGACACGTTTTCTTTTGTTTTTGACCTTGACGTGTCATGGTGGATGTAAATAAGGATTCTTTTGTTCTATGTTCCTTGGCTAGTATAGCCTCTGACTTGCCTAGGCTGGCATGTATATATGACTTGTTTGTTATGTATATAACGTACTTGTTTATTATGTGTGTTATTGCCTTTATTTAGCCTTTTGCAACGTGTTATACGAGCCATACCTTACTTTGTTTATATATTTATAGTTGATTAACTCTCAAAATATGGAGGGTAGAAGAAGTCAAATCAGGGGAACTAACCGAGGACGCGGTCCTATTCGAGACCGTGGGGGTAGACAAGCACAGGAACCGGTGCCAGAACCGAGAGAGGAGAGAGAGGCAACGATTGAGCCACAACCTGAACCCCAGGCTGTAGGGGGAGATCAATCCAACAGATGACCAATATTTTGGCTCATTTAGTGGAACAACAGGGCCAAACCCCTGTAAATCAACCTAGGGACCCCGATATGGGGTAGGATAGGGCCTTAGAGAGATTCCAGAAGTTCTCTCCACCCAAGTTCTTAGGAGGACCAGACCCGGACGGAGCCGAGAAATGGCTGGAGGCCATGATTAACATCTTTGCCGCCGTAAACTATACAGAGGAGAGGCAAGTACAATTCGCTGTTTTCCAGTTCGAGGGGCCAGCTAGAGCTTGGTGGAATGTAGTGAGGGCCAAATGGGAGAGAGAGGCGACTGCATGGACCTGGTTAAACTTTGTACGGGAGTTTAACGAGAAATACTTTCCACCTATCGTCCAGGAGAAGAGAGAGGACGATTTCATTAAACTCCGTCAGGGAATGTTGAGTGTGGCTGAGTATGAGACTCAGTTTACAAGGTTGTCCAAATTTGCTCCTGAACTAATAGCTACGGAGCAAAGAAAAGTACGGAGGTTTGTGCAAGGGCTGAATGTGGAATTACAAGAAGCCTTAGCAGCAGCCCAAATTAATACGTTTACGGAGGTTCTGGAGAAGGCCCAAAGGATAGAGACTGCTAGGGCACACGTGAGGAATTTTCACGCTAACCGGAAAGGGGTACCTAGTGGAGCCCAAGGGTCAGTGCAGAGTGATCGGAACATGCCACCTGCTAAATCCGGTCGTAGGGCTGGAGGTGGACGGTTTTCGAGCACATCTAGGGGAGGTGCTCAGAGGGGAGGCCAAAGTGGTTGGGGACAAGGTAGGGGTTTTCTGCAGGGAGGCCAAACCTCCACTCCCCGGGTAACGTGTGGATATTGTGGAAAACCAAACCACACAGAGGATGAGTGCTGGAGAAAGGCTCGAAAGTGCCTAAAATGTGGAAGTATGGAACACCAGATAGTCAACTGCCCATTGATCAGTGATACTCAGTCGACTGCCTGGTCAAACCCAAAGCCGACCAATGTCGGAGGGACCAGGTCGAGGGTACCAGCTAGAGTATATTCGCTGGATCAACAAACCGTGCCTGAACCAACAGAGGTAGTAGAAGGTACGATCCCTGTTTTTCACCGGTTAGCCAAAATTTTAATAGACCCCGGTGCTACTCATTCTTTTGTTAATCCTGCATTTATGCTTGGAATTGACCTGAAAGTCGAAAGGTTACCTTATGATTTAGAAGTAAGAACACCTACGAGTAATCAACTTTTACTTGCGAATGAGGTGTACCGAAATTGTGATATTTGGATTGGCGAACGGAAATTAGTAGTCGACCTCATTAGTCTAGCCATTAAGGGGTACGATGTCATTCTAGGTATGGATTGGCTAGTTCATTACCATGCTCGGGTAGATTGTAGGATGAAAGTGGTAGAGTTTTGCATACCAGGTGAGGAAACTTTGAAGTTAGATGTGAGGGGTATGTTAGCCTCATCTGTGCTCATTTCGGGAATAAAGGCTAGGAAATTGCTTAGTCGTGGGGCGCGCGGTTACTTAGCTTTTCTAATTAACACTCCGGGAGAAAAGATTACGTTGGAAGACATGCCAGTAATCAGTGAATACCCGGACGTATTTCCGGAGGAGTTGGAGTCTCTGCCACCCGAAAGGGAGATTGAATTTAAGGTTGACCTAGTACCCGGAACTACTTCTATTTCGAAAACCCCTTATCGAATGGCACCTGCTGAACTTAAGGAGTTAAAGGTGCAATTGCAGGATTGCTAGAACGAGGGTTCATACATGAGAGCGAGTCACCATGGGGAGCTCCAGTGCTATTTGTTAAAAAGAAGGACGGAAGTTTAAGGTTATGCATTGACTATCGAGGGCTAAATGCAGTAACTGTTAAGAATAAATATCCTCTACCCCACATCGATGAGTTGTTTGATCAGTTACAAGGGGCTGTGGTGTTTTCAAAATTGGATCTTCGACAGGGGTACTATCAGTTGAGAATCAGAAAAGAGGATGTGCCAAAAACGGCGTTTAACGCTCGATATGGGCATTTTGAGTTCGCGGTAATGCCTTTTGGCTTAACCAATGCCCCAGCGGCATTCATGGATTTAATGCATCAAGTGTTCAAACCTTACTTGGATAGGTTTGTAGTGGTGTTTATTGATGATATCCTAGTATATTCGAAGTCAAGGGAGGAGCATGAACAACATTTGCGGATAGTGCTGCAAACCCTAAGAGAGCACCAATTGTTCGCTAAGTTCAGCAAGTGTGAATTTTAGCTGGAAAAAGTGGCGTTCCTAGGTCATATAATTTCGAAAGATGGGCTTGCTGTAGACCCGACGAAAGTGGAAGCTGTAGCCAAATGGAAGCGGCCAGAAAATCCCACAGAGGTGCGAAGTTTTCTAGGTCTAGCAGGGTACTACCGCCGATTTATAAAGAACTTCTCGAGAATTGCGAGACCCTTGACTAACTTGACCAAGAAACAAGGAAAGTATATTTGGGATGTTAAGTGCGAGAGTAGTTTCCAAGAGCTTAAGAAACAATTGATTATGGCTCCAGTTTTAGCTTTGCCCAGTGGGAACGATAGCTATACGGTTTATACCGATGCTTCAAAAGAAGGGCTAGGGTGCGTGTTGATGCAAAATAGGAATGTGATTGCCTATGCGTCTCGAAAGTTAAAACCTCATGAGCAGAACTATCCAACCCATGACTTGGAGCTTGCAGCTGTTGTGTTTGCTTTGAAAAAATGGCGACATTATCTATACGGTGTGACTTTTGAGGTATATATGGATCACAAGAGCCTTAAGTATTTGTTTTCTCAGAAGGAGCTAAATCTAAGACAACGTCAGTGGGTAGAGTTCTTAGAGGATTATGACTGCACGATTAACTATCATCCCGGAAAGGCCAACGTTGTAGTAGATGCTTTAAGTCGAAAGGCTCAATTAGCAAGTTCCATGGTGGGAGAGTGGAGCTTGTTAGAAGATGTATGTAAGTGGAAACCTCGTATGGAACTGAAAAAGGTGGTTTTTGGAAATATTGAGGTGAAGTCGACACTGTTGGATCGGATTAAAGAGGGCCAAGTGAAGGACCCAATGGTGCAAAAGTGGGTGGAAAAGGTGAAGAAAAGGGAGTTGCCTAACTTTAACCTAGATCCTGATGGAATCTTAAAGTTCTGAAATCGTATCGTTGTACCTAGGGAGGAGGAGTTAAAAAGGGAGATTTTGGAGGAATCACACCGCTCTAGGTATACGGTTCACCCAAGAAATAATAAGATATACCAAGATCTTAAAAGTCTGTATTGGTGGGAGAATATGATGAGAACATGAAGATTTGGATTCCCTTCAAATTCAAGAAAATTCGATTGATGGTTGATGGTGCAATCGGGTTCAAGAATCATTGAAGATTTGTCATGCTTATTTCTTGTTATTTATTTAAGTAAGTTTCCAGCAATACTTGTTAGTTAGTCTTGAGTTATTAAGGGAAATAAAGGCTAAGGTCATGTTGACCATAGTTAAGCCAATTGAGTCAGTTAGTTTCTTATTCTAATTGAATTATAGTTTTAGGAAAGTAGTTAATTGTTTCCAAATTTATTTAGGAAGTTGTGTCAAGTCAAATAAGGAAGTTTGTATTATTTCCAATTTAGATTAGGGTTTTGAGTCTTGTAAGGCAATAAATAGCCAACTTTATTTAACTATTCAGGGACATGATATTGAAGATGAATTAGTAAAAAGAGAGTTGTCTCCTTTTATGGAATTCCTTGATGGAACTTGAGTTTCTTCTTGAACTGTATCAAGTATTTAGCTTGGATACTTGTGGTGTTCAAGGCAAGATGATTACGTCATCTTGTTCTTTCAAGCCAATAGCCAATCCACTAGGTTTCTAGAGACGGGTTCTCTTTAGGTCTAGCAAGGTAGTTATTGTTCCTTAACCAATAACCAATCGACTAGGTTTCTAGAGACGGGTTCTCTTTAGGTCTAGCAAGGTAGTTATTGTTCCATAACCTGATCAAGATAGATCCTTCCGCTGCCTGATCGACTTGGTTCTTCAAGACAGGTTCTTGCTGGGTCAAGTTCGTATCAGAATATGAAGGCGGAGATTGCCCAGTTTGTGCAAAAATGTCTTACGTGCCAACAGGTAAAAGTGGAGCATCAAAAACCGTCAGGTCTGTTACAGCCTTTAGAGATCCCTGAATGGAAATGGGAGCATATAACGATGGATTTTGTATCAGGGTTGCCACGAACACAAAAGGGGCATGATGCGATTTGGGTAATAGTGGACCGATTAACTAAAATCGAACATTTCCTACCAGTAAATATGAAATATGAGACTACACGGGGTACCAGTAAGTATTGTATCCGATAGAGACCCTAGATTTGTATCCCGATTCTGGCAGAAATTGCAAGAGGCTCTAGGAACTAAGTTGAATTATAGTACAACATATCACCCGCAAACTGATGGACAATCTGAGAGAACCATTCAAACTCTTGAGGATATGCTGAGAGCCTGTATTGTGGACTTTGGAGGAGGTTGGAGTCAATACTTAACTTTGGTTGAATTTGCATATAACAATAGTTATCACTCCTCTATTCAAATGGCCCCATATGAAGCCTTGTATGGACGACGATGTCGATCCCCAATCCATTGGGATGAAGTAGGAGAGAGAAAAATTATAGATCCGACCACAATACCATGGATTGAGGAAGCCTATGAAAGGGTAAAGGTGATCCGCCAGAGACTGCAAACGGCCTAGAGCCGACAGAAAAGTTATGCCGATCATCGGAGGAAGGATCTGGAGTTTGAGATAGGGGATAAAGTGTTTCTTCGGATTACACCATTGAAGGGAAAGATTAGAGTAGGAAAAGGGAAAAAGTTGCAACCACGATATATAGGACCTTTCAATATACTCCAATGGATAGGAAATGTGGCTTACCGACTTGAGTTAACAGCTAGTTTGTCTAGGATCCATGACGTTTTCCATGTTTCTTTGCTTAAGAAATACCATCCGGATCCGACTCACATTTTGCCATCGGAAGATGTTGAACTCGACGAGTCCTTAACCTATGAAGAACGACCCATTCAAATCTTGGATCGGAAGGTGAAGGACATGAGAAACAAGCAGATTTCTTTAGTAAAGGTTCTATGGAAGCATCATGAAGTGGAAGAAGTAACTTGGGAGCTAGAAAAGGACATGCAAGAAAAGTATCCCGACCTGTTCACGAGGAAAGGTATGAATTTCGAGGTTGAAATTCTTTTAAGGGGGAGAGAGTGTAAGGACTCGCAAATTTCTTATATTTTTGTCAAAAATACCCTTTTATTTGGAAATTATTCATTTATTATAGCCCTACTACCCTAATCATTCCATAATAAGTGCAAATGAACCTAGAAAGTAGGGTTTCACTTTTCGTTTTCAAGATTGGAGCAAGTTAGGGTTTTCACATTTTTCCGTAGTGTAATTATCCGGTACGGAGCGAGGATCAAATTTGGTGCTTAAGAGTGACTTTTAGGTGAGAAATAATATGTGATTAGGAGTAATGATAAAAAGTGAGTGAATAGGAAGAAAAAAACCCTAATATGTACGATTTAAGGAAAAACGGCGCGAACTGACGGGTACCGCGCACTACTGGTTGAACGCACCACTTGCCACCACTTTCTTACCACATGAGCTCATTAACACTTGAGAAAAATATCTCCTCAATTCCAGCTAGCCTTGACCGAAAATATGGACCAAAATAGCAAGGAAAAGAAAAAAAAATGAGTGGTGGTGGTGAAGCCACTTGTTGGCCACCTAAGGGCCATTGACCAAATAACTTTTCTACCTTCTTATCACCTTGGAGCCATCTTTCTTCTTCATTTTTTCTGCTGCTTGGCCGAGAGAGAGGGAGAGGAAAACACCAAGAGAAAGTTGCTCCATTTCTTCTTGAATCTAGTCACCAAGTGAGGAAACAAAGAAAACAAACCGATTAAAGTCATCCTTGGGTGTTTAGCTAGTGGAGTATTGGTGAAATTTTGAAAGGAAGAACTAGGGTTGCTCTTGGAAGACACTTAAGCAAGGTAAGGATGATGATTTCCCCATTTCTTACTCTTGATCTTGTTTATATTAGCTTAGCACCTCAAATTTGTGGTGAATGATGGTTGTTATCATGTTTTGGGTGTTTTTCCTTTTAGTTACATGAATTAGGGTTTGAAGGATTGCTGCCTATACTTGATGTATGGTTAATATATGTTGTATCTAAGATTAAATAGGGGGTTTTGGTAGCAAGTGAAGCAAGAAATGAAGAAAGTTCCTTGAAACCAAAAAAATTCCAGATTTCTGGAAAATTTTTACCCTGTTCTGTCTGGTTCCAGTTCGTGTGGTTAGAGGCCAAATTAGGCTTGGAATAAAACATAAAATTTGTAGAGAATGGTATTTTATAGTTTCCTACAAAATTTCAGCTCAATCGGAGCAACGTAGCCTGTGAAAAGACCAAAATACCCTTGCTGCCCTAGGATGCATTCCAGTGTTCCGTTTAGACAGTTCAGTATTTTAGCCGTGCCTATTCACTATAATCTGTGCTGATTTAGCCATATTCCAAAACATGAAAGGTTTAGTACTCTGTCTTAGATTTTCAACGCCACCAAGAACATCTTAAACGGACCTTGGTAGACTGAGATATGGACATTTGAAGGCAGTACCCTAAAATAGCAAGTGCTCTTCATGAAAATTAGACTAAGTGCTCTTCATGAAAATTGTAGCCCTGTGTCTTAGCTTCGAAAGGGTTTAAGTTGCACTTCAATCCGATAAGCATAGCCTCGGATGTGTCCATTCCGCAAGAACCCGTTAAAACTGTCTTTTGTAAACTTCATTTCCGCATTCGTTATTAGCTTGATTTCTTGTCCTTGTACTGTCTTGAGCCTATTGAACGGCTATTGAAATGGATTTGTGCTGTGTGTAACTTTGGGTTGGATTGAGTAAAAGAATGAAGTGATAAATGGCTGGAAATAGGAAAATACAAAGGGCATGCTGCCCAAATTTACGCGTGAGGACTATGGAAATACACTTGCGACTTGGGTAGAGTTGATATGAATATCACTTGGGCCATCTAGGACTTTGGCTACCTTGGTTATCGAGGGTTATACGTTAAAACCTAGCCGAACTTGTACCCTTGAGGAAAAGACATAATAACCAATGTAAACCCGTTTCCCTTGCACTTTCGACTCAAATGTTATTACCAAGTATAATTGCTACAAAATCTTTCAGTTTGAAAAGCGAGCAAGTGTTTCACGAATGTCTTCCAAATGAACTTTAATTATTTGATATTTGGAACTTCACTGAGCTTTGGCTCACTCTGTTAGTTTTGTTTTCCTTATAGGGGTACGAGCGAGGCGTGAGACGTGTAAAGACAAGCGTAGTCTAGTTGTTTACTTTTGACTTTTGTCCTGTACTCGCGCTATTATTTGAATAGAATGTTTTGTATTTGGATTGTATACGCTTTGAACTAGTTTGGGTATGGAGACTTTGTACCTTGATTTGTATCAATGTAAATTATAAGCTTGAATTGTGGATGTTATTTATGGTCTATGGATGTATGCCGCGATACGAGTGAGTGAGTCCTGGCGAGAGTTGGGCAGACGGTCCGCCGAACCCTTTGGTACGCCTTAGGGGAGGGTGGGGTCGTCATAGACACTCCGTCAATTGGGTAGGTTTTAGGTGTGACAGCCCCACCTTCCCCTAGGGCGTACCAAAGGGGTTAGCAGGCTGCCTGCCCAGCTCTCGCCAGGACTACTAAGATGGTCATATATAATCTAAAATGTTTCGAAAAATAATATCGCGCTTAAGGGATTAAAAAATGGCAAAAAGAGAAACGAAAATTGAAATCGCAAATGAATAGTGACTGCCACGTCACTATCCAACCAGAATCCAATCAAATGTAGATATCACCATATACCTCGAAAAAACATTTCAAACCAAATAGGATACATGAACAGGGTTTAACAGTGTTATACACATACGTTTATAATTTACAAATCAAAAGGAAGATATTTAGATCAAAGTACATTTAGGGTTTTTCCAACCATCGAGGAGCTTTACAAAAGAATATATTCAAACTATATGAAAACTAGCTCAACTCGTGCTTCAAAACAATATAGTCTCCCAAAAGTTATTCATATCCCTGTAAGGAAAACAAAGTAACGAGGGTGAGCTTACGCTCGTGAGGTACCAACAAGACACACCAGTAAACAACTTTTATCACATAGTGATCCCAAAGCTCATAAACAAAACAAGTCAATAAAAGGATACAAGTGGCTCTCAAGAGCCATTTTCCACTTGCCGCACTTGATCTCTAACCCGTTGACCCTCCGTCAACCTTTAAAAAGAAGAACATCCCGTAGATCCCCACTTTACTCAGTATCCCTTCCACCGATCACCCTCTTACCGAGCCCGAACACCTCACAGTAATAGAGAGGGTAATACTCGAGTATACCATAAGGTCGAGGAGTTAACACTCCACTCGACTGCAGTGAACCCAAGGTCCGTTATCGATTCGCCCAAGCCCTTGCCGGCTCGACTCGATTATAGACCAATGGGGTATGAGCTCAGGTAGCACAGTTAAGTTGTCGGGCAAAGCCCCAAGCCATGTCAAATCACACATGTGTACAATTTCACATTTGACAATAACAGTAATACAGATAAGAGATCGGGAGCGACAAAGTAAACTCTCGTTTCATTCAAGCCATTCAAGTACACATACAAGTATAAATAACCATCTAAGCATTAGACCATATAATGGTACACTCACCAAGGTAAGTAAGCAACTTCACAAGTTAGCTTCAGACGTAGGCGTCGGATTATCGGCACGACCTATACAACAAGAATATCACAATTAAAACTCGAACACGAGTCAAATCAAATCCACGCACTACCAAAAATAAGTCCCAATAGAACGTATAAGTACATAGTCAAGCTAGGGACATGTGCGGAAATGAAGGTTAAGTTGAAAAGCAAACGACAGTTTTGACGTTACTTAGCGGAACGGTCACGACTGGAGCTACACTTATCGGATTGGGGTGTAATTTACACCGTTTCGAAGCTAAGATAAAGGGCTACAACTTTACTGAAGACCACTCAGTCCAATTCATAGTGTAGCTAGGTCAAAATTTCAATGTACCAAACCAGAATCGCACAAACAGGTTAGCTAACCGAATTCTGGTTAAACGACCATAACTCAGGCTACCGAAGTCCAATTGGGACGTTTCCAAGGCCATTAGAAAGTTAAGACACATCGATACAACTTTTATGTTTTGGCGAAAATCAAACTCAGTACGCATCAGGGTGAACAGTCGCGGTCAGTTTGGGTGAACTACCAACCCTGACCGCCGAACTCCTACCTAGGGCAGTCTGGGTATTTCCATCTTTTCACAGGCTACCGAGCTCAGATTGGGCTGAAATTTTACAGGCAACAATAAAACATTATTTCCTACAACTTTTATGTTTTAAGCTAAGGCTAATTCGGCTTTTTCCTATCCAAACAGTACCGGACAGAACAGGGTTAATTGAAACCCTAATCCCGCACAAAGTGGAAATTTTCCGCAATTAGCTACAATTTACGCACTATAGCTTCTTTCTAGACTATCCCAAGCCATCATCCATGGACACACAATATTCAACATATAAAAACAGAAAAATCAAGAATAAATATAAAAATTCACCAATCTCTGCCAAAAGTCAAGAAATCTTCCACAAAATCACATCTTTAACCAACACAAGTCATTAATTTAACATTATCAAGACCAAAGATGGAATTCCTTAGCTACTCACCTTGCAACCTCAAGAAAGGAAGCTACTTAGCACCACTTTCTTCCAACCCACTTCACCAACTACTTCAATACCACCTAACTAAGGGTTTTTATGGAGTGATTTGAAGTTTTATCGGTTAGATTTGAAGATTGGAGCAAGTTTTGGAAGGAATATGTTGAAGGTTTTTCTTTCTTTTCTCTCCAAGATGTTCGGCCAAGAGGATGAAGAAAGTGATGAATTGTTGGTCAATTTTGGTTAATTGGTAAAGGTAAGGAAGATGGTCAAAGTCCAAGGGTGAATAGGAAAGTGACACTTGTCACTTTCTTTAATCCAAAGCTATCCTTTTGTCTCTCTAACTCTCATCCATTTGGGTAACCTCTAATCATCTCTTAGCACCTAGTAAATTAATCCCTGAATACTAAACATAACTTAATCGGCCGAATTTTATCGAACTTACCGCACTAGTGGGTCTCACATCCGATATACACTCTTAAAACCTTATAAACTAACTTATACTAGAAAAATGATTTACAAACCATATTTACTCATAAAAATTATTTTAAAATTTTCCGAATAAAGAAAATGTGGAAAGCGTGCAATTAAAAGAAAATAAAACCTGGAAATTAAGAAAATTACGAGTTCTCACACTAGGTCCATAGAACCCCACTTACTTCGCACTTCCGGTCACCATTACAACCCTTGCTCCGGGTCCGCAATTCTTTTATATAAAGCGATACTACTCGGGTATGCCAAACGAGATCTCTCAAATAGATCAAGCTTATCACTTTTTTTTCTCACGGCTCACCAAGCTTCACGACCAAGCCTATGCTGGCTCGAGTCGCAAGGTCGGCCGATGAGTTTGGGCGTCCCCCACTATTATCACTATAAGTCGAGGCGATTCACTCCAATCGACATATGCAAACATAGCACAATTCACTATTGCAATACTTCACTTTATTCAGTTAGCAAATTCACTTCATACAATTAAATTACAATTCACTTAAAAGAGAACGAGTGTGATAAAGTACACACTCGACTCAACACTTTCACAACACTCAATTAATAAAACACTTAAGCATGTAACAACACTTCATACACTTGACACTCACCAGGTCAAAAAAAAAGTGAGCGAGCAAGCAATTAAGCCTTTGGGCATCCGCTTCGAGATTCTCTTGAAGATCTCCTTGAGCGCCTGAACAAATAACAAGTACTTTCACTCACAACCATGTATTAATGAAGAAAGAAGGTTCACTTATTTAGACTAAATCAAAGTCTCAAAAGAGAACTTTAATCATTCAAAAATCGAGATTGGAAAGTGAGGATTTAATAACACAAGAGAAACTGATTTTCTCCATGAAATCGAGTTTAGAATGATCAATCAATATCAAAGGTTCCAAAAACTCATTTCCCAACAAGTCGGAAAATTTCAGTTTTGTGAGTCAAGTCTAGAAAAATCAGATCTTGCACTCGGTAGGTCCAAAAATGGAAAAATTTATACCATTGAAAACTAGATCCAAAGTACTAAAAGTTCCTAGAAGACATTTTTCCAAAATTCTAAATAGAAAGCACTCATTTTTCAGCTCAAAGTTTCAGCTTCTAAAGACAGTTTGGAACCAATCTTAGTTTTGCAGTCATCTTTGGAAATTCGGCGTAATTCACAGAAAATAAATCAGCCCTTGAAATTCATAACACAATAATAGCTCTAACCAAGGTTTCAAACACAACAAACGGAACTAAATTCAGATTTCTGAGCATCGAGATATAATAGTATAAAGTCATCTGAATTTGTACACTTTACAGAAATTTTCCAGATTTGAAGAGCCAACTTTGGGGCGTTATTTGGGTATCAAAATGGTATTGAATTTTCACCAAATTTGGTACACTTAAACCTCTATATATGGACTACCCCTGTATCAAATTTCACACAAAAAATTACATGGGAAGGCAGTTAACAAAATAACTAAAGTTCGTAAAATGTTTCAAGGCTAATCTGCCTTCTTGCTTTTATTTCTTTTCCAAACATCTTGTACAATGAAATCAGTCCAAATTCGATCCATTTTTGAAGCCAAGGCTCTAGAAACCTTTAATAAACACTTGATGGTTGATTGACATCAAAATTTTTGAATTAAAACATCCCACAACAAACTAGACCAGTCGGCCAGCAAGAAGGAAGCTTTCCAGTTTTCCAGCTTTATTGCACTTTGGAAATCAGACCACATCTCACTCAATACAAGTTCAAATTAAGAATGGTTGGTGGCATTGGAAACTAGGTTCAAAATTCTTCAATTCATCAGTAGAAAACATTTCCAAAATCAGCTCACAAGTAGTTCAAATTCAAGCCACAAGTTGCAGCTTCTCATTTCCTCTTGGACAGATATGCATAACAGGGCAGCAAATTTTGCCGACTCACTACGGACGACTCAAAATGAACTAGCGGGTGATTTTTATACCATTAGAAAGCTACAGATGTCTATTTTCAAATGCCATGAATGGTATTCAATTCTGACTTTTGAACAAAGAGTTATGTTCAATCAAAGGAGCACTGTTTGGCTGCCCTGAACCCATTTCCAAATTTCTTTCAATTTCGAAAACTCAAGTTTTTCTCAGCCAAATCAAATGATTTTTGGACGACACTTTGTACACTCAACATACAACATATAACCATCAATTTCACAGCAAAAAAAGTACCAAAAATTCAAAATAATAACTGATCAACAAGGACAGATTTTCTGCCAGCTCTAGTGCACCACTTTCCTTCGATTTTTCCTTCACTTTCTAACCGTATTCATCCCATTTCACACATAAACAACATTAATCAAGCATTTAATCCTCAAGGTAGCTACCTACAATCCACCTCAAGGCCACTATCTTAGAGATTAAAGCAAGAAAAATAGATTTCCTCAAGTCCTCTACCTGTTTCTTGCTTAGCGTTGTAAACCCATGCAATCTAACTACTAAAATTTGATTAAATGGAAAGATCTACGGAGGATGAGGGTTACCTCTTGAACCCTTGAAGAAAATAGAAATTTCTCACCACAAAACCTCCAAGAACTCCACTAGATGATGTCTTCCTCCAAGCTAAAGTTAATCTCTAAGTAGTTTTGAAGTTGGGTGCAAGCTTGGAAGTGGAATAGAAGCAAGAATGGTGCAAGATGAAGAGAACTTTCTTCTCTTCTTTTCCCTTTGCTGTTCTGCCGACTCCAAGAGAGAGAAGAGAGAGTGTTTTGTGTGTTGATGGTTGGTGGATGAAGTGTGTTAAGGAAGCTAGGTTAATGGTGCAAAAGTCAACTCGCAATAGTGCGCAAATAGTAAGGTGCACTACCACTTTTCTCTCTTGTTTGTTGCACTAGTGTACTAAACCTCAAATGTAATTCGTTTAACACTATAATTATTCACTCTTAGTAGTCTAATATAAGTTTCTTAAATCTCCACTTAGTCAATTCGATGTGAAATACACGAATTTTCGATTCACGTGCGATAAAGCGAAATTTAAAAGGAATTCATGTAACGATAGTATAATTAACTAATACTAGGGTAAATAATTATAAAAATAATTATTTTAAGAATAAAATATGAGTCCTCACAGGGCCCAGGACTGGGGGTTGTAACGGTGAACGGGAACTGTGAAGTAAGTGGAGTTCTACGAACTTAATACCGATCCGGTTGACGGAGTGTCGTTGCGGGGAAGTATTTGATCAAGCATTGGTAAAGCAAGTGGAACCTAACTCCTGAGAGCTCCTGTATCCTTATTGTGTGATGCCCCCACTTCTCCCAAGGGCGAACCCCAGTGTATCGGCGGAACACCTGGCCAGCTCTTGCCAGGACTCGGTACTAATTCAATTGACACTCAATAATAACCAATCGATACTAAAAATCGAAGAAAATAAAGGAAGGTCAATTCCTCAATAAACGTTCAAGTCTTACATCATAATCTACCCAATTACTTTACATTCCCAAAATATACAGCTTCCAAAAACAAATTCTAAACAAATAAATTCACAATTCTAATCAAGTGAAGCATCAAGTAACTTCTCCAGAATTCCTCCCATTTCAGCTCCTATTAAGGAAAAACAAATCTAACGGGGTGAGCGGATGCTCGTGAGGCCAAGAAAACATGCAAGACAAGTAATTCAATAGCAATAGCACTTATACAATAGTGAAAACTATAACATTCAAGAAATTCACAATTTATAATAAACCCCCTTGAGTAGGATGTAGGAGCTCTCAGGAGCTAAATCTTTGTTTACTTTGCCCCAAGTTCAATTCAATACCTTCTTGTGACGACACCCTATCACCCGGGTAGATAATTAAATTCATAACACTTTACGTATTTCATTTATGTTTCTGAGACGACTCGAGAGGCACCTCTCACCCAAATCGGTGTGGTACTTGCTATCGTTCAGAGGCCGATGAGACACCGCTCCAATCGACTTAGAATGCTTAAGGGTTTTGAGACGATTCGAGAGGTACCTCCCACCCGAATCGTCATGGTACTTGCTATCGTTCAGAGGTTTAGGGTACTGAGACGACTCGAGAGGTACCTCCCACCAAATCGGTGCGGTACTTACAATCGTTCAGTAGTCGATGAGGCATCGCTCCAATCCACTTAGCATGGTTTAGGATACTGAGACGACTCGAGAGGTACCTCCCACCAAATCGGTGTGGTACTTAAAATCATTCAGTAGTCGATGAGGCATCGCTCAAATCGACGATTCCAAATACGAATAACATATACGAATCGCAAATACGAATCACATCCACATTATTATGTACAAGTCGAATATGAATTAACATAGTAAAATACGAATATAATTTCGTTCGAAAGAAAACGAGTGCGGTAACGTACACACTCGTCTCAAAATTTCAAATTCACATAACGGATAAGAAACAGTTAACCACTTAGCAACAAATTCATGCACTTGACACTCACCAAATAATTCAAGAAGCAAGGACAAGCGATTGTTTAGGCGTCTTTCGTGAGGTCCTCTTGAGTGCCTGAGCAATTAATAATGAACTATCACACACTATCGCTTAAAACCCCTAATTATCGAGGAGGATTGCACTAGAGTTGATGTGTGCACGGGTCTCGGCCCACGTAACGACCCAGTTCGAGTTCCATTGGGCCCCGTCACACGTGCACGGGCCAAGCTCTTCAAAGAATCACTCCAAGCCCTGGTTCGAGTAGTCCAAGACCAACATGGAGTGCACAAAGATATTGAGGGCTTAGAGAGAGACAATCAAGCCATTTACACCATGATCCAGGCCCACGGAGACCCAAGTGAGCCTGGAAGAGGATCGGCCCTATAGGGCCTTAACCTTAGTACTTGTTAGATTGGATTAATGTGTCTTCATAGCTCATTGGGCCAGCCCATCTTGGACACCAAGATGGCCGAACTCTTTGTCATTATTTCCTTAGGGTTTTTAGTCACTTTAGCCTATAAATAGGCTTGCTTTGTAAGGTTTTAAGGTAGTCGTTTTATCATAAAAATTCAGCATTGTTTTCTCTTACATTCGAGAGTTACAATTCCTTTACTTGCTTTGGCAAGGGTTTTGAGCAGTCTTGTGTTCTGTCCTAGATTGTTCTACCGACCTATTCCCCTGGAGTATTCACCTTCATCGGAGTGTCGTCTACCGTCTTGAATCATATCGTGTCGTCCGTTTGGTTCTAGACCCCGCAATTCCAAGCGTTGGACATCCTCGCTAGATCCTTGGGCAAACGTGCTACGTGTCTCGAAACGTGTTGATCGAGGAACGTATCAGTTGGCTTCAGAGCTTTGGTAGAGGTATCTTTCGTTATATCCGTAGTCTTGTCTTAGTTTTCCCTATTTTCCGCTGCCTTGTTTTACAAAAAAAAAAATCTGTTCATTAGCATTGTTGCTTGTTGTGCCGTTTCCTTTCTTTGTGTTGTCACGAAATTCTGGTCGTTGTTCTTGTTGTTGAGTCCGTGGTCAAATCTGTCCGTTGTTAGTCAAAAAAAAATCCCTGATACCAAGCCACATCATTCAAATGATTATAAACTCCAAATTCCATCCAAAAGCCTAAGCTACTTTTTAAATTCTTAGCCTCCTCACCAGATTCAAGGTGAAAGTTCTTATACAAGTCGTGGTAATAAGTCAAACCAAATGGAATGCAAAAGATGTCTCATTTTCAAGTTCAAAGTGGAGCCCAAAATTGTTCAAATGGTTCAACTTTTCTTTCGAAACGTTTGGCAAGCAAAATAATGGAGGAAGCAAGGTTCCTAACCCTTAAACTCACCAAATGGCTATTTAAATTTCCTAATCTTGACTCACCTCCAACCTAACTTAAAGAGTAAAGTCTTATAATATTTTGTGAGGAAAAATGGTGCTACAACCTCCAGCACTAAGATCACATTGTGTGACAGCCCCACCTTCCCCTAGGGCGAACCAAAGGGGTTAGCGGACTGCCTGCCCAACTCTCGCCAGGACTACTAAGCCGAATACAAGATTTTCAAATTGCACGGTGCCATGATATGTCGAAAGTACGCTTCCACAAGCACGAAACGAAACGAAAACGGAAAAAAAGAAAACAGAAAAGAACTGCCACGTCACAATCCGGCCAGAAGTTGGCCGGATCCAAGGCAGTAGCGAAACCAAATTTTTTTTTTCAACTTCCACTGCCAATCAGGCCAAGTATCTGGCCAAGAACTGGCCGGATTCGGTGAACAGTTTCCCGCCAAAATTTTTCTTTTCTCGATCAAATCCCGCACTCGTTCGAATCCCCAACGAATACAAGTAAAGTTCATGTAAACCCATCGAACGTACATTTACCAACAAATACACGAGAGAGAGATGAATAGACACTTTGAAACCCACGTTGGAACTTTACAAGCAAAAGTGTGATACTAGATTGAAATACAATTAGGGTTTTTCTATTACAAAGGAGCTTAACAAAGGAACGTTTACACTAGCTCGACTCTTTCATCCAAAATCATGATTTCACAGTTTGCCCCTGTAAGGAAAACAAAGATAACGGGAAGGGGGCGAGCTTACGCTCAATGAGGTACCAAAAATCCAAGTAGTCAAGAATCATGGCATTTCATGATTCATCAGTCAGATACACATACCAGATATAAAGTAAAGCAGTTAAAACAGTGATTCAAATAAAAAGGATACAGGTGGCTCTCAGGAGCTAGACTCCCATTGCAGTACCAGATCTCGATCAAGTAGTAGTTGACACTCCGTCAACTTTAAAGTAAAGTAACTAGTTCAGTAGAGCACCACTTAACGGCAAATTCCGTCCACCAAACATACCTCTTATCGGGCCCGAACACCTCAACAAGAACAGGAATGGTAATACTCGAGTATACCGGAATCAAGAGTCTCAATACCCAAAGATTCCATAGGAACAGGCACCCATGGATTGTCAATTTCCTCGACCAAGTTCTTGCTGGCTCGATTTAATTAACTCCCCATGAGGTTGAGCTCAGGTTTAACAAGAAGGTCATTGGATACACTTCCAAACGACATTATAACAGGCACAGGTAATTGATTCAAGCTCATAACAGGTACAAGTAACAGATTCCAGTTTATACTGTAAACAGTCACACAAGCTAGAGAACGAGTGTGATAAAGTATACCCTCGTCTCATTTAGAATAAACAGAGTTCATAGTTATTCATGTCATAGATTTCAAGTACAGATGACCTAATTAAGCATCAATTCAGGGGAGTGGTACACTCACCAGTTCAAGCAAGGATAACTTCAAAAGTTTCTTTCCCAAGTATGGCTTTAATCGCCGACACTTCCTAGAACAATCAAGGAAAAACACTTAAGATTCGACTTCAAGACCTAGTAAATGAAATTCGCAGGTGAGACTTGGTTACGAGTCATGTGCCTATCCACATGAACCACTAAAGCAAAACAAAGATGTGGCTTTGAAGTGAAAAGATAACAATTAGTCCTAAAAGCATGAACGACCTCAAAACCCTTCACCACTAATGTAGGATTCAGAACACAAGATCTACATGAACCACTAATGTAAGATTCAGAACACAAGTCAGTCAAATTCGAGTCTCAAGTTGCTGCTTTATCCAGTAAAAGACAGAACAGGTATATACTTTCAGTCAATTTTGGAAAATCACCATAAATCACACAGACCGAACTAGGATCTGAAATTTTCACGGTTTGTAGTTCTATGAATCTATTTTCAAACGCAACAAACGGAACTCAATTCCGACATTTCTACATCAAGATATAGCAGATTTCCCGAGACTGCACAGAAGATCATACGAAAATTTTGACAGCACCTCCCTTTGTTTTTCTTTACTTTTCCATCCAAACATCAACACCAACCACTTCTTAATTTCAACCACAAGTGCACCCACAAATCACAAGCTATCAAACACCCTTAATTAGAGCCACAATACCTTTCAAATACAACCAAGTAGTAGCTTAAATTAGAAACCCTAAAGCTGGAATTACGCATCGAAGCGGAAATTTTCCGTAAGCAACCACAACTAGCATATAAAAGCTTCATTTTACACATAACAAAGCTATCATACCATGACTAGTCAATAATTATCGTATAAGGACAGAAAAATTACCGATAAATCTGAGATTTGTCAAGCTCTACCTTAAATCATGAAATCTCCCACAAAATAGCATATTTAACCACTAGAAACCTCTAATTTACCATTATTAGTAACAAAGAGAAGATTTCTTAACAAAGTACCTTAACACCTCAAGAAAGGTAGTAGCTTGGAGCTTGTCCTTCCAAAATCATTCCATTCAATCCTTTAATCCACCTTAGTAAACAACTTTTATGGAGGGTTTTGCAAAAATTCTGGTTGGAATTCAAGATTGGGCAAGAAATTGAAGAACAAATGAAGTTTCTCTCTTGGTTTCTTTTCCTCAAGGTGGCCGGCCAAGGAAGCTTAAAATGGGATAAAAATTGGGTCAAAATTGATGTTTAGGAAAGTGAAATACTCTTAGTCAAAGTCCACTCACTAATCGGGTCGCGACACGTGGCGCCTCTAAGCTTTAATCTTATCTTCTTCTCTCCAATACTAATTAATCTAGCTAACCTCTAATTATCTCCTAACACCTTGTAAAATAATATTCCTTTACACAAAAATCACCTCTAATTATCGCACTTACCGCACTAGCGGGTCCCACGTCTATAATACACTTCAAACTTAACATGAACCGAATCATACCAAGAAAATGATTTGAAAAACTATATTCACTTATAAAAATGTATATAAAGTTAATATATTGAAGGAAAGTATAAAATTGTAGAAAAGGAAATAAAATAATGTCTAGAAAATAAAAAAAATTTTGGGTTCTCACCCTCTCTCCCCCTTAAAAGAATTTCTTCCTCAAAATTCTCTTCATACCACAATCTATCTAGAGAGAAATCGTAATAATGCTATGACTAAAACGCCATGCTAAGAAAATCTGTGAAGAAGTGAGGACTTGTAAAATCTCTTATATTTGTCTTAAAATTCCCTTTTAGTTGGATGTTATTACTTTATAATAGCCCTACTACTCAATCACCCCACAATAAGTGCAATTGAATATAGAATGAAGGGTTCACCCGTTTCGTTTTCAAGTTAGCACGAATTAGGGTTTTGACGTTTATCCGTAGTGTGACTATCCGGTACGAAGTGGAGATCAAATTTGGTGATTGAAAGTGAGTTTTAGATGATATTAAGTGTGTGATTAGAAGTGGTAATAATGAGGTAGTGAATTATAAGTTAAAATTCGAGTATACGCAATTTAAGAAAAAACGGCTAGAACCGACGGGTATCGCTCACTACCAATTGAGCACCCCACTGGACTACCACTTCCCTACCATAACATATCCTTGATATTGTTGCAAAATATCTCCCTCATCCTCAGCTCTCTTGGCCGAAAATGTTGACCCAAAATTACAAGGAAAAGAAAAAAAAATTGAGATGGATTTTGGTGGCGACAAATGGCGGCCATCCATGGATTCTTGCCTAACTAATTTTCCTCCATATTTATCATCACAAAACACACAATTTCTCCCCATTTTATTCCTACCAGCCGTGAGCATAAGACAGAGAGAGCAAGAGAAAGCAACTTCAATTCATCTTGAGTTTGAACCATTTGAGTGAGAAAAACAAGATTCTAAACCGATTAAATCTTCCTTTGAGTGCTTAGGTAGTTGGGTGTTGGTAAAAATTTGGAAGGGAAGCTAGGGTTACTCTTGAAAGCAGCTTTAGTAAGGTAATAATGATGGTGTACCATTTTCTTACTTTTAATCTTGCTTAAGTTGGTATAGCACCTTAAATATTTGGTTAATGATAGTTATTTCAATGGTTTGGATGGATATGGTGCATGTTCTTGAGTTAGGGTTGAGGTTTTCAGCTGTATTTCTTGTTGGTTAGCTAGTATATGATGGTTATAACTTTGTACAAGAGATTGTGGTAGTGATTCAAGCAAGAAATGAAGAGATTTCCCTTTGAAACCCCAAATTCCAGATTTCAGTTTTTCACCTCCCCTGTTCTGACCAGTTTTGTTTGACTAGGTTAGAGGCCGAATTAGGCTTAGTACAAAACATGAAAGTTGTACAGAATAATATTTTTATAGTTTCCTGGAAAATTTCAGCTCAATCCGAGCACTGTATCATGTGAAAAGACAAAAATACCCCTGACTGCCATAGGTAGAACTTGAGGGACAGTTTTGACATTTTACCAATCTGACAGCGTCTGTTCACCTTGATCCGTATGGAATTAGCCTCTGGCCAAAACACAGAAGTTGTAGTGCTATGTCTTAGCTTTTCAACGGCCCTGAAAACGCCTTAATCGGACTTCGGTAGCCTGAGTTATTGTCATTTAACCATAGTGCGGTTAGCTAACCTGTTTGTGAGATTCTGGTTTTGTACATTGAAATTTTGACCTAGCTACACTACAAACTGGACTGAGTGGTCTTCATCAAAGTTGTATCCCTTTATCTTAGTTTCGAAACGGTATAAATTGCATCCCAATCTGATAATCGTAGCCTCAGTTGTCTCCATTACGCAAAACAACGTCAAATCTGTCTTTTGTTTCTTGACTCAAACTTCATTTCCGCACATGTTCCTAGCTTGATTTTGTACTTGTATGACTTTGACCCAATTGAACGGCTATTGAACTGACATTATTTTGTGTGTGACTTTGGGACTAATTGAGGAAACGGATGAAGCCATAAATGGTTGGAAAATAAGTAAATTCAAAGGGCGTGCTGCCCAAATTTACGCTCGAGGGCTAGGTAGATATACTTGCGACACGAGTAAGGCTTGAGAGCGAATACTACTTGAACCATCTAGGATATTTGCGATTTCTTTTATCGAGATATATAAGTTAGAACTTGGCCGACCTTGTACCCTTGGGAAAATGAAATTTACGACTCATAGAAATACGTTTTCTCCATTTCTTCGACTCAAATGGTATTTCAAGTGTAATTGTTTCAAAGTTTCAAAGGTTTAAGAGCGAGCATGAATTTTTCGAAATTTGATAAGTATCATGAATAATACTTAAGCGAATTGTATTTACTTGAATTTTTTGAAGCCAAACTCCTATGTTTCGAACTCTAGAGAGTTTTACATTCACAAATGATATTTTATCGCAGATTTGGACTCCAACCAAGGAGTTTGACCTGAACGTGACTTTTGAGAGGCACTAGACCTTTGGTGAGTGCTTTCAAATACCTGATTGAACTGGACACTTGTTTTCAATACTTGACCAATGTGATTTAATGATATGCCATTTGTTTGATCGTGCAAGAGTGTACTTTATCGCACTTGCCCTAATATGAGATATACTGGTTTATTGTTGCAATGGATTTGATATATTTGTGTATCTGGTGCGCACTTCCTGGAATTCCAGAAACCCTGTGGCGAGTTATTGGCTTGGTTGATTGGGTCACGAATCCTGGGTCTTTTTTTTTGTCGAGTGGAGTGATATCTCCTCGACTAACCGGTATACTCGAGTATTACCACCAGTGTTTATTGAGAATTTTGGGCCCAGTAGGGGGTTTGGATGGTGGACGGAGAGTAGTTTAAGTGGTGCTCTACTGGATTGGTTACTTACTTGAAAGTTGACGGAGTGTCAACTATTACTTGATCAAGCTCTGGTGATGCAATGGGAAGTTGGCTCCTGAGAGCCATCCGTATCCTTATACCTTGGAATGATTAGTACTTATCGTGTTATTGTTTCGTTTTAAAAGAAAAAACTTTACACTCGCTCATTTAGAAATTTGCTAGTTGAAGTGTTATTGCCCACATTTATGAACTTTTCATGCTCATTACTTTGTCTATATTGACACTTGTACTTGTAAATAATGGTCGATTTGCTATTTGGATCCTCACTGGGCTTTTAGCTCATTCCACGTCATTTGTTTTCCTTACAGGGGGTACGAGCGGGGCGTGAGACGTGTACAGACTAGCGTAGTCTAGTTATTTTGAATTTTGAATTTGTAATCACGCTAGTACCCGACTAGGGTTGATTGTACTTGAATTGTAAACATTTTGACGTACTTTGGTGTGTAGAAGCTTTGTATCTGGATTTGAGCATCAACTGGATTTGAGCATCAATGTATATATTAAGTTGAAGTAGATGTGTTATTCATTTTCTATGGATGTATGTTATTTTTCTTGAGCTATGAGTGAGTGAGTCCTGGCGAGAGTTGGGCAGGCGGTCCGCTAAACCCTAGGGTACGCCCTAGGGGGAGGTAGGGCCGTCACAGATGGTATCAGAGCTCCTATTGAGCTCGTGTCGGGAGAGGGTTCTCGGACTGTGGGGATTGGCTTGTTAAGTGTGAACCAAATGTCTATTGTTGGGGACCTTAGATATGCATGTTGGGTAGGAATCTCAAAAGTGGTTGATTTCCTCTTGAGCCTAGCTAACTCGAGTGGGGAATGATCATATTTTCGGATTCCTGTACCCGAGTACCAAAGAGTGATACCTTTATGATAAGTTGGTGTTCCGAGTAATATAAGGATAAGTTTGGATGACGAAAGCCAAGGCAAGGGGAATGCGAATAGTCTGGACTTGAGATATATTGAAGATATTAGTGAGATTGGGGACGCTTACTATTCACGCGTACATACCTGGTTGTACTTTGTCAAGTTTTGAGCAATGCCTAGGGTTAATGTCCCATAGGATATGTGACTTGCTCTGACATGTATATAAAGTATGTTATTTTCAATATGTTCTATTATTTTTCATTTTATGATTTGAAAATGCTTTTATCGGCCTTTAGAGTTACTTTATTTTGCTTATACTTATATAGG
The DNA here is from genome assembly GCF_003713205.1 of Coffea eugenioides. Taxonomy (NCBI): domain Eukaryota; kingdom Viridiplantae; phylum Streptophyta; class Magnoliopsida; order Gentianales; family Rubiaceae; genus Coffea; species Coffea eugenioides. The sequence continues at coordinate 19,375,631 of NC_040043.1, forward strand.
AAAAGAGATATGGAGGGAAGACGGAGTCAAAGACGTGGAACTACCCGAGGACGTGGTTCTAGCCGTGGCCGTGGGGCTAGACAGGCACAAGAACCTGTACGAGAACCGAGAGAGGAAAGAGGTGAAACAGTTGAACCGCAACCTGGACCCTTAGCGGAAGGGGGGGACCAGGTAGCAACGGCAATTCAGCAAATGACCAATATACTTGCTCGACTGGTAGAGCAGCAGGGTCAAGCCCCTGTTAATCAACCCAGGGATCCTGAAATAGGACAAGATCGGGCTCTAGAGAGATTCCAAAAGTTTTTCCCTCCTAAGTTTCTGGGAGGGCCAAACCCTGAGGCAGCTGAGAGGTGGTTAGAGTCGATGATCAATATTTTTGCTGCCTTAAACTATACGGAGGATAGGCACGTTCATTTTGCTGTATTTCAGTTTGAAGGACCAGCTAGGGCTTGGTGGAATGTAATTGGGGCTAAATGGGAAAGAGAGGGGACTGCATGGACTTGGGTGAACTTTGTAGGAGAATTTAATGAGAAATACCTTCCACCGATAGTCCAGGAGAAGAGGGAAGATGATTTTATTAAACTTTGTCAAGGAACTCTGAGTGTATCTGAGTATGAGACTCAGTTCACGAAACTATCTAAGTTTGCTCCCGAATTGATATCTACGGAGCAAAGGAAGGTAAGAAGGTTTGTCCAGGGACTAAATGTGGAAATACATGAGGCTTTGGCGGCTGCACAAATTAAAACTTTTACGGAGGTTTTGGGGAAAGCCCAGAGAATAGAAATTGTTAGGGCACAAGTGAGGGCTTTTCATGCAAAAAGGAGAGGTGCACCTGGTGGAAGTCACGGGCAGGGACAAGGTGATCTAGATATGCCACCCTCTAAGATGAGTCGAGGGGATGGTGGTAGGCAAATTTCGAGGACACCTAAGGAAATTACTGCAAGCGGAGCCTCGAGTGGAAAGGGACAAGCAAGAGGTGCCTCGCAAGGAGGTCAGACCTCAGCCCCTCGAGTATCTTGTGGGTACTGTGGGAAGACCAATCATACTGAGGATGATTGTTGGCGAAAGGCACGACAATGTTTATGGTGTGGTAGTGCCGAACACCAACTTGCAACTTGCCCTCGTAGGTCACACCTAAACCTTGAACAAGCAAATGTAGGAGGGACTAAACCAAGGGTGCCAGCTAAAGTGTACGCCTTGGACCAACAGGCGGTACCTGAACCATCGGAGGTAGTAGAAGGTACGAATCGTGTTTTCCATTGTTTAGCTAAATTGTGGCTACGGTGAGACCTGGGAGCTAGAAACGGATATGCAAGAGAAATACCCTAAGTTGTTTACGACTAAAGGTAGGAATTTCGAGGTCGAAATTCTCTTAAAGGGGGAGAGTGTGAGGACTTGTAAATCTCTTATATTTGTCTTAAAATTCTCTTTTAGTTGGATGTTATTACTTTATAATAGCCCTACTACTCAATCACCCCACAATAAGTGCAATTGAATATAGAATGAAGGGTTCACCCGTTTCGTTTTCAAGTTAGCACGAATTAGGGTTTTGACGTCTATCCGTAGTGTGACTATCCGGTACGGAGTGGGGATCAAATTTGGTGATTGAGAGTGAGTTTTAGATGATATTAAGTGTGTGATTAGAAGTGGTAATAATAAGGTAGTGAATTATAAGTTAAAATCTGAGTATACGCAATTTAAGAAAAAACGGCTAGAACCGACGGGTATCGCTCACTACCGATTGAGCACCCCACTGGACTACCACTTCCCTACCATAACATATCCTTGATATTGTTGCAAAATATCTGCCTCATCCTCAGCTCTCTTGGCCGAAAATGTTGACCCAAAATTACAAGGAAAAGAAGAAAAAATTGAGATGGATTTTGGTGGCGACAAGTGGCGGCCATCCATGGATTCTTGCCTAACTAATTTTCCTCCATATTTATCATCACAAAACACACCATTGCTCCTCATTTTCTTCCTACCAGCCGTGAGCATAAGATAGAGAGAGCAAGAGAAAGCAACTTCAATTCATCTTGAGTTTGAACCATTTGAGTGAGAAAAACAAGATTCTAAACCGATTATGTGACGCCCCCACTTCTCCCAAGGGCAAACCCGATGGTATCGGCGGGACACCTGTCTAACTCGCGCCAGGACTCGAAAATACAAAACAATAAAAACTAAAGAAACCAAAAGAGCACTATTCACAATATACAATCCCCAAAAGATTTCTATTTACATCCTCAAAAGTAGATATCCAGATCACTACATCGTCGTATGATAGTAATCAAAATTAGAAAGTAGACCCAAAGAAGGGTTTTAATACAGGTCACCAAAACAAACAAAAATATCTTAGTTGCTCAACTATTACAAACCAAACCGAACTATATTAGTGATAGTGTTACAAGGATCCCCCGCGTCGTCCCCTGCTAAGGAAAACAAAAGAAAATGGGTAAGCTATATGCTTAGCAAGTAAACAGGGGTGAAACTGTAAATTTCACATATTAAACGAACAATTACATCATAAAGATGTCAAATCAAAAATATAAAAGTAACAACACAAGTTAAGGATATAGGTTGGCTCCAAAGCCAAACATATGCCACGTGTGACCTCCTGTCGACACTCCGTCGACCACAAATAATGGTCCGTAGAACTCCACTTGTACTTCCACCGTACACCTTATCACCCTCACTGGCCAGTCACCTCACAAAATGGCTCGAGCAAACGAAATTGAGCTTGGTTCACAAGCTCGGTTCACAAACTTCATTCACATACTCGGTGAACCGGATTCACAAACTTGGTGATCTCAGACTAGGTTGGACTGATTTTGACCAAGCCCTGACCGGCTCGAATAGTCCATCTAGGTCTTGAGATCGGGCCCCAAACTCACAAACTTCACAAAATCACCCAAAAGTCACCCCGAGCTACAAGCTCAAGGGTTTTAGTTCCAAAATAGTTCATATACATATGCCATGTACAAATATGTGTGCAAATTAGGGTTTAGGTCGAGTGCGATAAAGTACACCCTCGCCTAGGTACCCTCTCATACATATCAAAACACATAAGCAACTAACACATAGGAACGGCCTGAATACTTACACAAAGCACAAAACTAGCACAAGTGCGAAAATCTCTTCGTGTGTGATAGCTAGTAGGCCCCACCGGCTCCGTCTAGCTCACCACCGTCTGAAATAAAAGATTGCATCACATTATATCACAAATGGCTACTAACATGCCTAAAGCAAGCAAAACAGCAAAATTGGCACATGAGCACGTGCGGAATTGGCAAACGGGAAACGGAAACGGAAACGGAAACGGGCAGATTTGCTACCCCAAACCATTTGGATTAAAAGTTAGGCTAGGAATGTCGGATCAAAGTGTATGAGACACCGTTACGAAGCTAAGAGGAAGGGTTAAAATTTTCATGAAGACACCTTAATCTAGATCTGAATGGAAGCAGGTCGAAATTATGGAAAACAGTACCAGAAGTTTGCACTTTAGGGTGACTGACAGGGTCTGTTTACCGGACCATAACTCACAGCTCGCAAATCCAAATCAAGAAATTCCAAAGAAATTAGAAAGCTATGTCATAAAGCTAAAATGTTTATGTTTTGGGCAAAACCTGAATCAATACAAAGCAGGGTGAAAAATGGGTCCAAAGTTCCTGTCAGAACTACCCAATTTCAATGGCAGTTCTGACACCCGATCTTATTTTGGGTATAACTGGAGCTGCGGGTCTCGGATTTGGACGTACTTTATACCGTTTTGAAACTGAAACAAGATCTACAAGTCTTATGAAGACCTCAACACCCAGTTCAGACGTTATCAAGGTGAACTGAGCATGGTCAGAAGCAAAATCAAGAAACGTCACCAAATCCAGAAGTTTGTACTGCCATTTGGGGTTTTTGGTCATAATTCAGGCTACATTGATTGGATTGGGCTGAAATTTTGTAGACATGACAAGGACTTTAGCAGCTACAACTTTCATGTTTTGGGTAAACCCTGAATCCATATGTAACACATAGAAAAATGGAGCCAAAGTTCGGTTTCTGGGCTGCCCTGTTTCCAGATTGAACGGTTCCGCGCGCCGCAAATGCATGATTCGTTTCTACCATTCTCATGCAAGTTTTCCTAGCAAATTAATACCAAATAAACACACATAAATCACCTCCAATTTGCTCTACAAGTGAACCGAAATTCCTTTCCCAATTTAATCCCAAGACTTACCCAATACTAACCAAAATCTAGGTGCTAATCCTACTAACTTTACTAGTTTCACCACCTAATCAATCAAACTCTAATCACTTAAGCCCTAACCCAACCAAACTAACTTTCCTTTGAGTTAGGGTTTCATGACTAATCTGGAATTTGCTACTTACCAACCACACAAGTGAAATTAATACATCAAAGATGCCATTAACAAGCCAAAATCCAACCAAACCAACTCTATGAATCATGAATCAAGAAACCCTACCTTTTCCTCCTAGCCTTTACCAAAATCAGCAATATAACCATCAAAATAAACCATAAAACTACTCCATAATCATCATACAACCCATAAAAATGCATAATCACAACAAAAGCATTACTTCCATAGCTTCAAGATTAAAACCCCAAAATTTAACTTCCAAGTAAGATGATATACCTTCAAATAAGCTTTGTAGATGATCAAACCACAACAATCAAGTGCTCAAGTTGCTACCCTAAGCTTCAAAAGCAAGATGGATGGTTAAAAATTGATGAACTTTGGAGGAAATTTCCCTTTCTTTTGCTCTCAAAATTTCGGCCCTTTCTCTTGCTTTTTCCCTTGGTGATGGTTTCATTTATGTCTTGATTCCTCTTGTATATTCTAGAGTTAAGGTGAGTCATCAACCACTAAGGATATTTTGCACCCAACCAATCACATAAAAGATTACAATTTGCTCCCAAGCCCTTACAACCTTAGTTTAACTTTCTTACACTCTTGCCCACAATTATATGAAAAGCTTTCAATTAACTCCATAGGTCATACACTTAATCTAGTCTAAAATACTTAGTCACACTTAATCATTTTACTAATCACCTTCCTATCTTAACCTCCCATACTTAATCATACTTTCTCTATAATAAAAACAATGAAACAACAACCTTTATAACATTGGCAAAATTAGGGTTTTAAACCCAATTTAAGCTTTCTAATGGATTGTAACACTAGAGGTTTGACTAGTTTAGGGTTTTCTATCTCTCACACCTACCTAACCTTTGCTAAAAGAATCGAATCCTATACTTACTTGCACGATAACATATATTAGCATGCCTATTAATATAATAGCACAAACTTGTAATTCATTACAAAAACTAGGGTTTTAGTAATAACCCAAATTAGGGTTTTCATAGTATATAGATGAAATAACCTTTTTAAGTATTACCACCAACCTTAAAACCAAATTTTATAGCAAAATAACGGTAATACTCCTTATTCAAATAATATCAAAATTAAGGACTAACCGAGGTCTCACAGATTAAATCTTTCTTTGAGTGCTTAGGTAGTTGGGTGTTGGTAAAAATTTGGAAGGGAAGCTAGGGTTACTCTTGAAAGCAGGTTTAGTAAGGTAATAATGATGGTTTACTATTTTCTTACTTTTAATCTTGCTTAAGTTGGTATAGCACCTTAAATATTTGGTTAATGATAGTTATTTCAATGGTTTGGATGGATATGATACATGTTCTTGAGTTAGGATTGAGGTTTTCAACTGTATTTCTTGTTGGTTAGCTAGTATATGATGGTTATAACTTTGTATAAGAGATTGTGGTAGTGATTCAAGCAAGAAATGAAGAGATTTCCCTTTGAAACCCCAAATTCCAGATTTCAGTTTTTCACCTCCCCTATTCTGACCGGTTTTGTTTGACTAGGTTAGAGGCCAAATTAGACTTAGAACAAAACATGAAAGTTGTAGAGAATGATATTTTATAGTTTCCTGGAAAGTTTAAGCTCAATCCGAGCACTGTATCATGTGAAAAGACAAAAATACCCCTGACTGCCATAGGTAGAACTTGAGGGACAGTTTTGACATTTTACCAATCTGACCGCGTCTATTCACCCTGATCAGTATGGAATTAGCATCTGGACAAAACACAGAAGTTGTAGTGCTATGTCTTACCTTTCCAACTGCCTTAAAAACGCCTTAATCGGACTTCGGTAGCCGCTAACCTCTTTGTGAGATTCTGGTTTTGTACATTGAAATTTTGACCTAGCTACACTACAAACTGGACTGAGTGGTCTTCATCAAAGTTGTATCCCTTTATCTTAGCTTCGAAACGGTATAAATTATATCCCAATCCGATAAGCGTAGCCTCGGTTGTGTCCATTACGCAAAACAACGTCAAATCTATCTTTTGTTTCTTGACTCAAACTTCATTTCCGCACATGTTCCTAGCTTGATTTTGTACTTGTATGACTTTGAGCCTATTGAACGGCTATTGAACTGACATTATTTTGTGTGTGACTTTGGGACTGATTGAGGAAACAGATGAAGCCATAAATTGTTGGAAAATAGGTAAATTCAAAGGGCGTGCTGCCCAAATTTACGCTCGAGGGCTAGGTAGATATACTTGCGACACGAGTAAGGCTTGAGAGCGAATACCACTTGAACCATCTAGGATATTTGCATTTTCTTTTATCAAGATATATAAGTTAGAACTTGGTTGACCGTGTACCTTTGGGAAAATGAAATTTACGACTCATAGAAATACGTTTTCTCCATTTCTTCGACTCAAATGGTCTTTCAAGTGTAATTGTTTCAAAGGTTTAAGAGCGAGCATGAATTTTTCGAAATTTGATAAGTATCGTGAATACTACTTAAGCGAATTGTATTTACTTGATTTTCTTGAAGCGAAACTGCTATGTTTCGAACTCTAAAGTGTTTTACTTTCACAAATGATATTTTATCACAGATTTGGACTCCAAACAAGGAGTTGGACCTGAACGTGACTTTTGAGAGGCACTAGACCTTTGGTGAGTGCTTTCAAATACCTGATTGAACTGGACACTTGTTTTCAATACTTGACCAATGTGATTTAATGATATGTCATTTGTTTGGTCGGGCAAGAGTTTACTTTATCGCACTTGCCCTAATATGAGATATACTTGTTTATTGTTGCAATGGATTTGATATATTTGTGTATCCGGTGCGTACTTCCTGGAATTCCAGAAACCCTGTGGCGAGTTACTTGAGTCGAGCCGGCACGGGCTTGGTCGATTGGGTGACGAACCCTGGGTCTTTTGTTTTGTCGAGTGGAGTGATATCTCCTCGACTAACCGGTATACTCGAGTATTACCACCAGTGTTTATTGAGGATTTTGAGCCCAGTAGGGGGTTTGGATGGTGGACGGAGAGTATTTAAGTGGTGCTCTACTAGATTGATTACTTACTTGAAAGTTGACGATGTATCAACTATTATTTGATCAAGCTCTGGTGATGCAATGGAAGTTGGCTCCTGAGAGCCATCCATATCCTTATATCTTGGAATGATTAGTACTTATCGTGTTATTGTTTCGTTTTAAAAGAAAAACTTTACACTCGCTCATTTAGAAATTTTCTACTTGAAGTGTTATTGCCCACTTTTATGAACTTTTCATGCTCATTACTTTGCTATATTGACACTTGTACTTGTAAACAATGGTCGATTTGCTATTTGGAACCTCACTGGGTTTTTAGCTCATTCCACGTCATTTGTTTTCCTTACAGGGGGTACGAGCAAGGCGCGAGACGTGTATAGACTAGCGTAGTTTAGTTATTTTGAATTTTGAATTTGTACTCGCGCTAGTACCCGACTAGGGTTGATTGTACTTGAATTGTAAACATTTTGACGTATTTTGGTGTGTAGAAGCTTTGTATCTGGATTTGAGCATCAATGTATATATTAAGTTGAAGTGAATGTGTTATTCATTTTCTATGGATGTACGTTATTTTTCTTGAGCTATGAGTGAATGAGTCCTGGCGAGAGTTGGGCAGGCAATCCGCTAAACCCTAGGGTACGCCCTAGGGGGAGGTAGGGCCATCACAGAAGACATAGGGAGAATACACTCAAAATATCAAGTACTAGATCTACTGCTTTTATCGAGAATACACTCATTACATAGGGGTTGCATACACATGGTTTCATAAATACAATTATTTCAACTAACACATCGCTACTTGCCGATTTTAACTATTACAGTAGCTTCACCATTCCAAAATTCATTTGTGCTGGACAGTTCCTCACTTGGTGTCCCAGTTGGCCGCATCTGAAGCATGCACCAATTTTCACATAACATATTCCCGTATGAGTTTTGTTACATGTTTCACACTAAGAAGCCACACATTTCTTCTTGAAGTGTCCATTCTTTTTTTTCTTCCTCCCCTTATCCCTCATAGCAACTCCATTTCCATCCATCTCTTTACGTTTCCCTTTGTTGTCGCGAGCACTTCCTTCACCTCTTTCATCTTTATTACTAGGAATGTCCTGAGAGGCCATTTGACTAGATGAAGGCACTAACCCAAACTCATTTCGTACCTCTTCCGGAATCCCTTCGTATTTCTTTTTCAGCTCTATGTTCTTGTGCAGTAGCTCAATTTTTTTTGAATACTCCTATTTCTATTGCCCTTCCCAGTGCTCAGCTAATCTCTTTTGGAACTCTACTTCCTTTCGAAGAATCTCTATCTCCTTATACAAATCAGCCAAATATGCCATTTTACCGATTCGCTCTAACTCAAGGGATAGCCTACCAAGCAAATTAGAAAATCAAAATAAGTAAACAAGTACACTTGGGACTTTAACCATATATCTGTTAAGTTCCCTCACTCCCAATCCAATCAGGGAAAATGAAACTTAGAAGGATACAGGTATAGAGGCCAAATCCTTTCTCTCAAATTCCATACCTAATTCCAAACTCTCGATCACGGCACAATGATAATCAAGTCAGGTCCATACCTTGACATCAAGGAATAAATATCAAGGAAGTATAGGCAAGGATAGTTTATCGAGAACCAAACTACGGGTATCGAATCTCACAAGAGGGGTAGAAAATACCTCTATGGTTGTAGCTAGACTAACTCAAACTCAAGTAATCACTTATCAAGTCCTCACGGTCATAGCAAAAGGGAACAGGTCTTAGGTGCGAATTCCCTTACAATCTAGCCACCCTCTAGAAAATCCGAAACAGACTAGTACAAGAGTAGTCCATGATAACACTTCCATATCAAACCCCCTCAATCAGCCTAATTACTAGATCCAATGTAAAATCTTCCGTGCCTTGGCCTTTGCCATCCAGACTTACCTCAAGTTCAATCAAGATACAGACCCTTGTTCTCACGCTCTCCACTATTTGGTACTCAAGTACAAGAATTCACAATAAGATAATTCACAACTCGAGCCGGCCGGTCCCAAGAATAAATCATCCATATTAAAGATTCTTACCCGACATACATATCTATTGTCTGCAAGTACCATAAGAAAGGTTTGAAACCTATAACATGCCACAATTCATAGCTTATGCTCAAGAAGAGCACTTAATCCTTTAAACACGTTCACAAAATCAGAACCATAACACCACTTGGCCCAAGCTCACTCCGCGCAGAGACCACGCGAAACGGCTCTGATACCACCTGTGACAGCCCCACCTTCCCTAGGGCGAACCAAAGGGGTTAGCGGACTGCCTGCCCAACTCTCGCCAGGACTACTAAGCCGAATACAAGATTTCCAAACCGTACGGCGCCATGATATGTCGAAGGTACGCTTCCACAAGCACGAAACGAAACGAAAACGAAAAAAAAAAGAAAATGGAAAAGGACTGCCACGTCACAATCCGGCCAGAAGTTGGCTAGATATCCGGTCGGATTCACGGCCGGATCCGAGGTAGTAGGAAAACCAATTTTTTTTTTTCAACTTCCCCTACCAATCCGGCCAAGTATCCGGCCAAGAACTGGCCGGATATAATGCCGGATTCGGTGAACAGTTTCCAGCCAAAATTTTTCTTTTCTCGATCAAATCTCGCACTCGTTCGAATCCCCAACGGATACAAATAAAGTTCATGTAAACCCATCGAACGTACATGTACCAACAAATACACGAGAGAGACATGAATAGACACTTTGAAACACACGTTGGAACTTTACAAGTAAAAGTGTGATACTAGATCGAAATACAATTAGGGTTTTTCTGTTACAAAGGAGCTTAACAAAGGAACGTTGACACTAGCTCGACTCTTTCATCCAAAATCATGATTTCACAGTTTGCCCCTGTAAGGAAAACAAAGATAACGGGAAGGGGGAGAGTTTACGCTCAATGAGGTACCAAAAATCCAAGTAGTCAATAATCATGGCATTTCATGTTTAATCAGTCAGATACACAGACCAGATATAAAGTAAAGTAGTTAAAACAGTGATTCAAATAGGAAGGATGCAGGTGGCTCTTAGGAGCTAGATTCCCATTGCAGTACTAGATCTTGATCAAGTAGTAGTTGACACTCCGTCAACTTTAAAGTAAAGTAACTAGTTCAGTAGAGCACCACTTAATGCCGAATTCCGTCCACCAAACATACCCCTTACCGGGCCCGAACACCTCAACAGGAACAGGAATGGTAATACTCAAGTATACCGAAATCAAGAGTTTCAATACCCAAAGATTCCCTAGGAACAGGCACCCATGGATTGTCAATTTCCTCGACCAAGCCCTTGCTGGCTCGATTTAATTAACTCCCCATGAGGTTGAGCTCAGGTTTAACAAGAAGGTCATTGGATACGCTTCCAAACGACATTTTAACAGGCACAGGTAACTGATTCAAGCTCATAATAGGTACAAGTAACAGATTCCAGTTTATACTATAAACAGTCACACAGGCTAGAGAACGAGTGTGATAAAGTACACCCTCGTCTTATTTAGAATAAACAGAGTTCATAGTTATTCATGTCATAGATTTCAAGTACAGATGACCCAATTAAGCAACAATTCAGGAGAGTGGTACAGTCACCAGTTCAAGCAAGGATAACTTCAAAAGTTTCCTTCCCAAGTATGGCTTTAATCGGCGGCACTTCCTAGAACAATGAAGGAAAAACACTTAAGACTCGACTTCAAGACCTAGTAAATGAAATTCGCAGGTGAGACTTGGTTACGAGTCATGTGTCTATCCACATGAACCACTAATGAAAAACAAAGATGTGGCTTTGGAGTGAAAAGATAACAATTAGTTCTAAAGGCATGAACGACCTCAAAGCCCTTCACCTCTACCCCAAAACCATACCTACCATGATTTACCATCTCCAAATTTGAAGTGCAAAATGAGAGTAAGAACAATTCTACGAAAACAGGATTTTCCAGTGTTGCGCAACCCTATATGAAAAATCATATCTCAAACTTCTTAAATTCAAAATTGATAAAATTTATACCATTGGAAAATACATTGAAAGAGCTACAACTTTCAAGAAAACACCATTGTAAGATTCAGAACACAAGTCAGTCAAATTCGAGCCTCAAGTTGCTGCTTTATCCAGTAAAAGACAGAACAGGTATATAATTTCAGTCAACTTTGGAAAATCACCATAAATCACACAGACAGAACCAGGGTCTGAAATTTTCACGATTTGTAGTTCTATGAATTTAGTTTCAAACGCAACAAACAGAACTCAATTCCAATATTTCTACATCAAGATATAGTAGATTTCCCGAGACTGCATAGAAGATCCTACGAAAATTTTGACAGCACCTCCCTTTGTTTTTCTTTACTTTTCCATCCAAACATCAACACCAACCACTTCTTAATTTCAACCACAAGTGCACCCACAAATCACAAGATATCAAACACCCTTAATTAAAGCCACCATACCCTTCAAATACAACCAAGTAGTAGCTTAAATTAGAAACCCTAAAGCTGGAATTACGCATCCAAGCGGAAATTTTCCGTAAGCAACCACAACTAGCATATAAAAGCTTCATTTCACACATAACAAAGCTATCATACAATGACTAGTCAATAATTATCATATAAGGATAGAAAAATTACCAATAAATCTGAAATTTGTCAAGCTCTACCTTAAATCATGAAATCTCCCACAAAATAGCATATTTAACCTCTAGAAACCTCTAATTTACCATTATTAGTAACAAAGAGAAGATTTCTTGACAAAGTACCTTAACACCTCAAGAAAGGTAGTAGCTTGGAGCTTGTCCTTCCAAAATCACTCCACTCAATCCTTTAATCCACCTTAGTAAACAACTTTTATGGAGGGTTTTGCAAAAATTCTGGTTGGAATTCAAGATTGGGCAAGAAATTGAAGAACAAATGAAGTTTCTCTCTTGGTTTCTTTCCCTCAAGATGGCCGGCCATGGAAGCTTAAAATGGGATAAAAATTGGGTCAAAATTGATGTTTAGGAAAGTGAAATACTCTTAGTCAAAGTCCACTCACTAATCGGGTCGCGACACGTGGCGCCTCTAAGCTTTAATCTTATCTTCTTCTCCCCAATACTAATTAATCTAGCTAGCCTCCCATTATCTCCTAACACCTTGTAAAATAATATTCCTTTACACAAAAATCACCTAATCACCAAAATTTTATCGCACTTACCGCACTAGCGGGTCCCACGTCTATAATACACTTCAAACTTAACATGAACCGACTCATACCAGGAAAATGATTTGAAAAACTATATTCACTTATAAAATCGTATATAAAGTTAATATATTGAAGGAAAGTATAAAATTGTAAACAAGGAAATAAAATAATGTCTAGAAAATATAAAAATTTTCGGGTTCTCACGCTCTCTCCCCCTTAAAAGAATTTCTTCCTCGAAATTCTCCTCATACCACAATCTATCTAGAGAGAAATCGTAATAATGCTATGACTAAAACGCCATGCTAAGAAAATCTGTGAAGATGTGTGGACTTGTAAAATCTCTTATATTTGTCTTAAAATTCCCTTTTAGTTGGATGTTATTACTTTATAATAGCCCTACTACTCAATCACCCCACAATAAGTGCAATTGAATATAGAATGAAGGGTTCACCCTTTTCGTTTTCAAGTTAGCACGAATTAGGGTTTTGACGTCTATTCGTAGTGTGACTATCCGGTACGAAGTGGAGATCAAATTTGGTGATTGAAAGTGAGTTTTAGATGATATTAAGTGTGTGATTAGAAGTGGTAATAATGAGGTAGTGAATTATAAGTTAAATCGGTGTGGTACTTGCTATCGCTCAGCTTATAGGTCTGTGACGATTCGGGAGGTACCTCCCACCAAATCGGTGTGGTACTTGCTATCGTTCAGAGGTCGATGAGACACCGTTCCAATCGACTTAGAATGCTTAAGGGTTCTGAGACGATTCGAGAGGTACCTCCCACCCGAATCGTCGTGGTATTTGCTATCGTTCAGAGGTTTAGGGTATTGAGACGTCTCGAGAGGTACCTCCCACCAAATCGGTGTGGTACTTACAATCGTTCAGTAGTCGATAAGGCATCGCTCCAATCGACTTAGCATGGTTTAGGATACTGAGACGACTCGAGAGACACCTCCCACCAAATTGGTGTGGTACTTACAATCGTTCAGTAGTCGATGAGGCATCGCTCAAATCGACGATTTCAAATACGAATCACATATACGAATCACAAATACGAATCACATCCACATTATTATGTACAAGTCAAATATGAATTCACATAGCAAAATACGAATATAATTTCGTTCGAAAGAGAACGAGTGCGGTAACGTACACACTCGTCTCAAAATTTCAAATTCACATAACGGATAAAAAACAATTAACCACTTAGCAACAAATTCATGCACTTGACACTCACCAAGTAATTCAAGAAGCAAGGACAAGCGACTGTTTAGGTGTCTTTCGTGAGATCCTCTTGCTGGTCCTCTTGAGTGCTTGAGCAATTAATAATGAACTATCACACACTATCGCTTAAAACCCCTAATTATCGAGGAGGATTGCACTAGAGTACAATCTAAGAAAATCTCATGAAAATGAGCCTTAATTACTCACAAATCGAGGCTCAAAGGTGGGGTTTTAAAACACAAGAGAAATCTGATTTTCATCTTTGAAATCAAGTGTAAAACGGTCTATCAATATCGAAGAAAAGTGGAGAGTTCGAAACCCCAATTTTCTTTAAGTTCGGAAATTTCAGATTTGTTGAGCCATCTTTGAAAAATCGTATCTCACTCTCTGTAAGTCCAAAATTGGAAAAATTGATACCGTTGGAAACTAATTCCAAAGTACTAAAAGTTTCTAGAAGACACTTTTCCATGATTCCAAATGGAAGACATTCAAATTTTGGGTTCAAAATGTTGTTTTGAATACTAAGGCAGTTTTTGGGGTTGGTTTTTGGCCAAATTTGGAAATTCGGCAAAATTCACACAATGCAAACTAACCCTTAAAATTTGGAACTCAATTAGAGTTATAATCAAAGTTTAAAACAAAACAAGTGGAACAAGAATTGGGGTTTTGAGCACCAAGATATGGCGGCTCAAAGTTACCCAAAAGTTGGGACTGTTAGACCATTTTCCAAGTTTAAAACATAGACTTTGAATCTTTGGTTGAGCATCGAAATGGACTCGGAATGGCACCAAATTTGGTATGATTATACTACCATATAAGGGATATTTCTCTGTCAAATTTCATACAAAAATTCGTTCAGGAATTCGGTTAACAAAACCATTAAAGTTCCACAATTTGCTAAGGCAAATCTGCCTTGCATCTGCGTTTTCCTTTTCTCAAGCATTTGGCCAATGAAAATTCCTCGAACATGATTCATTTATGAAGACAAAGTCTAGAAAATATCCAAAATATGTTTTGTAGGTGATTAACACAAAGAATTTCGAATAACAAGTACCAAATCAAGATTAGCTATAAATCAGTCCAGAATTAGGGTTTTCTTTCATGAAAACAGCTCTGAAATCCAGTCACAAGTCACTCAATTCAACTCGGAATTGAGTCTGATTGGTGGCATTGAAAACTAAATTCATAAGGCTACAATTTCTTAGAAGGAATCATTTTAAAATTCTGTCCACAACTAGCTCATATTTGAGCATCAAGTCGCAGCTCAAAACAGGGCTTCAAGTACATACTAGAAACAGGACAGGCAACTTTACAAGGTTGGTGTGGTTCACGTAAGTGTAATCAGGAAGTGAATTTTTTACCATCTGAAAAATGGAAGTGTCTAATTTCTAATGCTGCAAATGGCACTCGATTTCGACATCGGAACAAAGAGTTATAGCTATTTGAAATTCACTGCCAGAGCAATACGGGACACAATTCCAGTTTTGGTAAAATTTTGAAATCTCAACATTTGCTCATCCAAATCACGTAAATTTTTGTGAAAAATTTCTACACAACCTATATTACACATCTACATCAAAAACAAGTCAATTGGACCACAAAAAAGTGCACCAAAGTGCACGGCAATAGCAGGGGCAGAAACGGTAAAATTTCCTTTTCCCTTCCTTTGAGCTTTCTTTCACAATAGAACTTATTTTCACTAGATTAAGCACTAATCCAACATAAATAACATCAAATCAGTTCATCAAGCCATTGTGGGATTTCATAGAGCCCACTCACAAGATTTCTAACAATATAAAGCTATCCATGTGAATCTATGAGCTCACAAGTGCAAGATAACTTCCATAAACCAAGATTTAAGAGGTTGATCGTTGTTTACCTTTGTAGGTGACTAAAAAAAAAATTTTGATCCTTGGAAGCTAAAAAAAACCGTGAGAAGCAAGACCTTTTCCTAGATTAGGTTGATCTCCAAGTGGTTTGCAAGTTGTGTGTAAATTTTGGAGTGATTTGGGTGAGATTTGAGTGATGAAATGAAGAAGAATTTTGGTGGCTTTCTTCCTCCTTGTGGCCGGCTGCTATGGTGAGAAAGAGAGAGTGTGTTTTGCTGAAATGAAGCTTCCTTGAGAAGCTTAAGTGTGTGGTTCAAATTGCCTCAAAGGTCAACTCTCTCCTCGCGCGCACAAGCGCGCGTTTCGTGCTCGATTCCTCTCGAGTTTGTTTCACTTGTGCACTAAACCTCTAATACACTTCCATTCATACTATTATTATTCATTCTTAATAGCCCCAAAATAAAGGTCTTAAGTCCCTCGATTAATCGCGCGCGCGAAAACGCGTAACTCCGATTTATGCGCGATAGAGTGAAATTTCTAATAAATTCTTGTAACGATAGTATTACTAACTAATACTTGAGTAATTAAACATAAGAATAACTATTTTGAGACTAATGTATAAGTCTTAAATCTCCAATGTCACTGTACTCTCAAATCGACTATTGCCTCCAAACGCGTATTCTCTAAAACTCACTAAACGAGTTTCTGAAAATAAAATTTATTAACGGGACATTTTAAAATATATGCAAGTCATGGTTCCATGTAAATGTTTCTAAAATAGTTGAAATAAATTATTCGAAGAAAACGGGTGAATAAATATTTAAATAAACCAATAATATTCGATAAAAATAAGAAAATTTTCAGGTCCTCACATATTGAGTGTGTTTATATTAAATTGTGAATTGCTTGAATGTTATAGTTTTATTTCTCACATAAGTGCTATTGCTACTTGAACTACGTGCTTGCATGTTTTTCTTGGCCTCACTGAGCAATAGCTCATCCCATTAGCTTTGTTTTCCTTAACAGGAGCCGAAATAGAATGAATCTTCGAGAAGCCAACTTGATGGTCTTTTGATTAGGATTTTGAATGTATTTGTGATAGCCCCACCTTCCCCTAAGGCGAACCAAAGGGTTCGGCGGACCGCCTGCCCAACTCTCACCGGGACTACGGAAACAAATCACACAAACCCTGCATAACACGTGAAAAAAAAAAACCAAAAGTAAACAAACAATCGGAGACCACCAGGCCAAAATATAACTTACCAAACCATATGGTGAAATGGGACATCGATTAAACACTTCAATGAAAAGGAAGACGGAACCGAAAATGTAACAAAAAGTGGTCCACATCACAATCCAGCCAGATTCAAGGCAGTAGCGAAACCAAAATTTTTCAACATCCCCTGCCAATCCGACCAAGTATCCGGCCAGTATACGGCCGGATTCGGTGAACAGTTTCCCGCCAAATTTCTTTTCTTTTCTCAATCAAATCCCACACTCGTTCGAATCCCCAACGGATACAAGTAAAGTTCATATACACCCATCGAACGTACATTCACCAACAAATACACGAGAGATACATGAATAAACACTTTTAAACACACGTTGAAACTTTACAAGTCAAAGTGTGATACTAGATCAAAATACAATTGGGGTTTTTCTATTACAAAGGAGCTTAACAAAAGAACGTTTACACTAGCTCGACCCTTTTTTTCAAAAATCATGATTTCATAGTTTGCCCCTGTAAGGAAAACAAAGATAACGGGAAGGGGTGAGCTTACGCTCAATGAGGTACCAAAATATTAGTAGTCAAGAATCATAGCATTTCACGTTTAATCCGTCAGATACACATACCAGATATAAAGTAAAGCAGTTAAACACAGTGATTCAAATAGAAAGGATACAGGTGGCTCTCAAGAGCCAGATTCTCGTTGCAGTACCATATCTTGATCAAGTAGTAGTTGACACTCCATCAACTTTCAAGGAAAGTAATTAGTTCAGTAGAGCACCACTTAACACCAAATTCCGTCCACCAAACATACCCCTTACCGAGCCTGAACACCTCAACAGGAACAGGAATGGTAATCCTCGAGTATACCGGAAATCCAGAGTCTCTAATACCCATAGATTCCCCAGAAACAGGCCCCCATGGATTGTCAATTTCCTCGACCAAGCCCTTGCTGGCTTGATTCAATTAATTGCCCATGAGGTTGAGCTCAGGTTTAATAGGAAGGTCATTGGATACACTTCCAAATGACATTATAACAGGCGCAGGTAACTGATTCAAGCTCATAACAGGTACAAGTAACAGATTCCAGTTTATACAGTAAACAGTCACGCAGGCCAGAGAACGAGTGTGATAAAGTACACTCTCATCTCATTTAGAATAAACAGAGTTCATAGTCATTCATGTCACAGATTTCAAGTACAGATGACCCAATTAAGCAACAATTCAGGGGAGTGGTACACTCACCAGTTCAAGCACAGATAACCTCACAAGTTTTCAGCCAAAGTAGGGTTTTGATCACCGTGAAACCCTAAAAATAACCAAGGTAAAATAATTGAGGTTTTCACATCCAAAACCTAGTAAATGGAATATACAAGTGAGGCTCGACTACGAGTCATATGCCTATTCAAATGAACTACAAAAGCAAAGAGATAAAATGTGATTTTTGAGTGAAAAGGTAATAGTTGGTCCTAGGGACATGAACGACCTCAAAGCCCTTCACGTCTTCCCAAAACCCTACCTACAATGGTTTACCGTTTCCAAATTTGAAGTGGAAAATGAAAGTAAGACCAGTTCTAGGAAAACATAATTTTCCAGTTTTGCGCAACACTGTTTGAAAAATCATATCTCAAGCTTCTTATGGCCAAAATTGATAAAATTTATACCATTGAAAATATATTTAAAGATTTACAACTTTCCAAAAGACACTATGGTAAGATTCAGAACACAAGTCAGTCATATTCGAGCCTCAATTTGTCGCTTCATCCAGGAAAAGACAGAACAGGTATGCAAATTTAGTTAACTTTGAAAAATCACAGATATTCATAGGAATTAAGAAAATCATGAAATTTGGACGGTAGAAACTGCTCTGAATCTAGTTTCAAACACAAGAAACGGAACTCGATTCTGACATTTCTACATCAAGATATAGCAGATTTCCCAAGACTGCTCAAGGGTTCCTGCGGAAAAATTTCAACAGCACCTCCCTCTAAAATCTCTATTTTCCCTCCTACAAACAACCACCATTTTCATCTCAATTGCACATACAAATTACAAGTCATTAAACACACTCTTTTAGGGCTATAACACCCTTAATATAAAGCCAATTAATAGCTCCAACATCAACCATCTTCAAGGCCAAATTTGAAACCCTAAATCTGAAATTTAAGTACATAAGCTGGAAATTTCTTTAGGCAAGTTAATCTACTCCATAATCCTTCAATCTTTCATATAGCAAACTAGCAAAACATGGCCAACCCTCAATCATTACATGTGAGCAGAAATTACATCATAAAAACTGGAAATTTCTATATCATCACCTCAAACCACAATATTTCTCATAAAATCACAAATATTGTAACCCTAAACCACAAATATCTTAGTTTTAGATGTAAAGAGGGATTTCTTAGCAAATTTACCTTGTAACCTCAAGAAAAATGGTAGCTTAGGCTTCTTCCTCCCAAATTAACTCCACCAACACCTCTCCTCTACCTTAGTGAATGCTTGTATGGAGTGGTTTGCAAAGTTGTTGGCCAAAACTCAAGATTCAAGCAATTTTGGAAGTTGGAAATGAAGTTTTCCTCTCTTGGTTTTTCTCTCAAATGGCCGGCCAAGCATGAAGAAAAATGAGGAAATTTTGGTTTTAGTAAAGTAAGAAGGTCTTGGTCAAAAGTCCAACATCCAATGGCATCATGACACTTGGACTTTCTTAAGTTTAATCTCATCCTTTGGTCTACCTGTGACGGCCCCACCTCCCCCTAGGGCATACCCCAGGGTTCGGCGGGTCGCCTACCCAGTTCTCGCCAGGACTCACTCACTCACATCAAACAAAATAGGGTGCAACCTCAATAATAAACGAAATAGCAGTTCCCAAGTTGGAACATACAAATACATTCATTTCTATCTCAACCATCCATACAATTCCAAATACATCAAAAGATTGGAATTCTATCGAGCGACTCGTGCGAGTACAATTACAAAATTCAAAACTAGACTATGCTAGTCTGTACCGGTCTCACGCCTCGCTCGTACCTCCTGTAAGGAAAACAAACGGCGTGGAATGAGCTAAAAGCCCAGTGAGGTTCCAAATAGCAAATCGACCATTGTTTACAAGTACAAGTTTCAATGTAGCAAAGTAATGAGCATGAAAAGTTCATAAAAGTGAGCAATAACACTTCAAGTAGCAAATCTCAAAATGAGCGAGTGTAAAGTTTTTCTTTTAAAATGAAACAATAACACGATAAGTACTAATCATTCCAAAGTTAAAGGATACGGATGGCTCTCAGGAGCCAAATTCCCATTGCATCACCAAAGCTTGATCAAGTATTAGTTGACACTCCGTCAACTTTCAAGTAAGTAACCATTCCAGTAGAGCACCACTTAAACTACTCTCCGTCCACCATACAAACCCCCTACTGGGCCCAAAATTCTCAATAAACACTGGTGGTAATACTCGAGTATACCGATTAGTTGAGGAGATATCACTCCACTCGACAAAACAAAAGACCCAGGGTTCGTTACCCAATCGACCAAACCCTTGCCAGCTCGACTCGAGTTACTCGCCACAGGGTTTCTGGAATTTCAGGAAGTGCGCACCTTATAAACAAATATATCAAATGCATTACAACAATAAACAAGTATATATCATATTAGGGCAAGAGCGATAAAATACACTCTTACCCGATCAAACAAATTGCATATCATTAAATCACATGGGTCAAGTATTGAAAACAAGTGTCCAGTTCAATCGGGTATTTGGAAGCACTCACCAAAGGTCTAGTGCCTCTCAAAAGTCACGTTCAGGTCCAACTCCTTGGTTGGAGTCCAAATCTACGATAGAATATCATTTGTGAATGTAAAACTCTCTAGAGTTCGAAACATAGGAGTTTCGCTTCAAGAAAATCAAGTAAATGCAACTCGTTTAAGTAGTATTCAAGATACTTATCAAATTCCAAAAAATTCATGCTCGCTCTTAAACCTTTGAAACTTTGAAGCAATTAAACTTTGAAATACCATTTGAGTCGAAGAAATGGAGAAAACATATTTCTATTAGTCGTAAATTTCATTTTTCCAAGGGTAAAAGTTTCGGCCGAATTCTAACTTATATACCTTGATAAAAGAAGATGCAAATATCCTAGATGGTTCAAGTGGTATCCGTCCTCAAATCCTTACTTAGTCCTCGAGTGCAAATTTGGGCAGCACGCCCTTTGTATTTACCTATTCTCCAGCCATTTATGGCTTCATTCTTTTCCTCAATCAGGCCCCCAAAATCACACACAAATAATCTCATTACAATACCCGTTCAATAGGCTAAAATTCATTCAATTACAAAACCAAGCTAAAGAAGTGACCGGAAATAAGGTTTAAGGCAAAGAACAAAAAGACAGGTTCGATGTCTCTTAGCGTATTGGTCATAACCGAAGCTACGCTTATCGGATTGGTGTAAAATTTATACCGTTTCGAAACTGAGAAAAAGGGCTACAACTTTCATGAAGACCACTCAAACCAGTTCTGTGACAGCCCCACCTCCCCCTAAGGCGTACCAAAGGGTTCGGCGGACCGCCTGCCCAGCTCTCGCCGGGACTCAGTCATCCACGTCAATCCTCAATCGAAACCAGAATAACCCTACAAGACTAAACATAACAATGATCCAAAACTTAAAGAAAAACTTATATACATTGCTATCTCAAAAGGGAGTACAAACATCGAATATACAAAGGTTCTCAATTTACCATACATCCAGCCCGTGCCGAGCACTAGGGCGAGAACCATTACAAAACCAAAGAAACCAGTCTAGGCTAGACTCTACCGAGCTCTCGTCCTTGCTCGCCGTCCCTTGTTAAGGAAAACAAAACTAAAGGAATGAGTAAAAAGCTCAGTGAGGTTCCGAACACATAGGCAACAAGAAGTTCAATGCATTCATTACATATAACCAATAATTCAAGATACAAATACAAATTAAAGCGATAAACACATTCATTAAAAGGATACGGGCTCACAGGGAGCCATATATTCGTTCGTTCGTTCGTTCTCCTATCATTCCCCTTATTCCTCCGGTCAATTAAATAAAATGCATTTTTGGTAAATAAAACCCTCGTTTGTTCTTTCGTTTCGTTCACCCCCTCCTGGAAATTGGCCCGGCTCCACCAGACTACAAGGTAATACTCGAGTATACCAAATTCACCCAGGGTCACCATATCGCCCGACCGAGTCCGCTTCTGGCTCGAGTCGATCAGTAACGAAGGGCAGGGCCTAGTTCAGCCAAAAGGCTTACATCATGCGCAACTAATGTAGCAAGCATTAAATCATTGAAAATTTCACGTTTCATTTAGGTCGAGCGCGGTAAAGTACACGCTCGCCTAGAAAACTCGTTTTAAAAATCCTTGAAAGCACTTAACACATTATCAAACAAGAACACAAGTCATGAAGTCAAGAAAAATATAGCAAACAAGGAACACTCACCTATTTACGCAAAACAACGTGCAAATATCCTTCCGGATATTGCCTCAGTCATCGAGAAAACCTAAGAGTAAATGAGAAAGAATATTACAGTCTATCTAGCACAAACAATTAGGTGAAATCGAAGAAACCCAACAATTGATGAATAAAATGTATAGAAATGACTTTAAAGTGAAACGAGGGCATTTGGACCGGTGGACGGAAATAGCTAGGGTTTCATAAACTAAACGCAAAACCAAACAAAAAGGGGTATAAAATTTCCAACGGAAAACACTTGAACCAAAGACATGTCGGAATCTAACTATATAGACTAAGAAATATTATTTTCGGGATCGTTTGTATGGTTCAAAATCATCTCATATTCAAGTAGATATTATAGACTAAATGTCTTAATGAAATTTATGTAAAAGGGAGGACAAAATACCCAAGAAAACCCTAAACCACTCCTTTTTATTTGGTAAGCGTAAGTAAACATTTGGAGTTTCCAATTGAAGAAGGATCATGTTTTAAGATGGAAAACGGTCATAGTATTTGCCAAACGAAAATATACAAATTCAAATAGAAACTTAGCCCTCGAGCGAAAATTTGGGCAGCACGCCCTTTGTATTTACCTATTTTTTCAGCCATTTATGGCTTCATTATTTTCCTCAATCAATCCCAAAGTCACACACAATATCATCTCATTTCAATAGCCATTCCATAGACTCAAAGTCATATAAGTACAAAAATCAAGCTAACAACATGTGCGGAAATGAAGTTTAACAAAAGACAGATTTGACGGGTTTTGCGTAACGGACACATCCGAATCTACGCTTATCGGATTGTGATGTAATTGATACCGTTTCGAAGCTAAGACATAGGGATACAATTTTGATGAAGACCACTTAGTCCAAATTCCAGTGTAACCTAGTCAAATTCCCAATTCCCAGAACCAAGTTCCAACTAATCGGCTAATTAACCGTACTACATTTAAATGGCCATATCGCAGGTTACCAAAGTCCGTTTAAGGTGTTCTTGGAGGCGTTAAAAAGCTAAGACAAAGACCTATAACTTTCATGAAGACCACTCAGTCCAGTTCTCACCGTAACTAGGTCAAATGTACCAAAACAACTCCAGATTTTCCAGTTCAAAATTCACTGCAGAAATCAACTAGTAGTCCTGCTTTATTCACTCATCTCTCATCACACACAACTCCAATTCAGGTAATTCCAAATCCATTTGAAAGCTAAGATACAAGGCTATAATTCTTAAGAAGACATCATCAACCAATTAGGTAATATTCCTGGTCAAACTAACCACTTACAGAGGCTGATTTTCATTTTCGGACAGAAACAGGGCAGCAGGGGTATTTCGGTCTTTTCATAGGGTACATTGCTCCGATTGAGCTCAAATTTTGTAGACATCTATAAAATATCATTATATACAACTTTCATGTTTTGTGTCAAGCCTAATTCGGCTTCTAACATAGGGCACTGAAACCGGACAGAACTGAAGCATACAATTCCAGAAATCTGGAAATTTTGGGATTTCAAGGGCAATCTCTTCATTTTCTTGATTCAATCACTACCACAACCTCTTATACAAGCCCATATACATCATATACCACTCCTACAACAAGTATAAGAATGAAATCAGTCACACCCTAGCTTACATACATTACCCCAAAATCATCACAACAACTTGTATAGTTACTAATCTAACCAAAACATGAGTTATATAACAACTTAAACAAAAATAAAAGAACCAAATCCATGGGTCAGACCTTATACCTCAACAAAAGGGCTTGCAAGAGTAATACTTCACCTCCTCTTGAAATTTTTGGTTCCCTTAGCTTCCCAAGTTCACAACTCACAAGTTAATCGGTTTAGTTTTCCTTGGTTGCACTCAAATGGTTGGATTCAAGATGGATTGAAGGTTTTTCTCTCTTTCTCTCTCTCTCTCCCTTGCTCGGCCAAAAGACAGAAAGAATAAAGGAAAATAAGCTGAAATGAAGGATAAAAGAACAAGGAAAAAAAATTAATCAAAGAGCCATAGGGTGGTGACACTTGTCACCACCAAAGCCATGCAAATTTCTCTTTCTTTCCCTTGCATTTTTGGCCACAAATTTTGGCCATATGGATGAGTATGAGGGGGGATATTTTGCAAAAATATCAAGGGTATGTGGTGGTAAGAAAGTGGTGGTCAAGTGGTGAGTTCAATCGGTAGTGATCGATACCCGTCGGTTTGACGCGATTTCTCTTAAAGCGCGTATACAAGGGTTTTTTAGCTTATAATCACTAACTTATTATTATCACTTCTAGTCATATAGTATTCCCTCATCCAAAAGTCACTTTTACCTATCAAATTTGATCCTCACTCCGTACCGAATAATCATACTACGGGAAAACATGAAACCCTAATTCGCTCTTAACTTGGAAACGAAAAGTGAAACCCTAATTCCTAGGTTCATTTGCACCTATTGAGGAATGATTGGGTATTAGGGCCATAATAAATGATAATTTCCAAATAAAAGGCATTTTTAAGAAAAACGTGAGGAATTTTACAATTCCAGTGATTAAAATTAGGGTTTCAATTAAAATATGAGGGATTTAAGAAAACAGGTTAGCCACAAGTAAATTAGGGTTTTTGATTAAAATTTTAGGGTTTCTAGTCTTTTAAAACAAAATAAGGTTTTAAATCAAACCCAAAGAAATACACTTTAGTATTTTCTTTACAAACAACCTCCTAATTTTCGGGGTATCACGAGTTAACAATTGATCTAGGTCAAAAGTACAGATTACAGAACCAAAAGGTCCTTGTCAGTACGGTTGTCAGTACTGAATTCAAATGACAATAACTCAGGCTACACAATTTCATTTGAGGTGTTTTCAGATGCGTTGGAAAGCTGAAACATAGGGCTAAAAGTTTTGTGTTTTAGCCTTTGGCCAATTTGTGAGACCCCGATTAGTCCTTAAGTTTGATAGTAGGTGAGGTGAAATATTTGTGCGGAAAAATTGGGCTTTAGGGCTAATGAGAAAACCCTAGTTAGGGTTAGGATTGAAACCCTAGCTTTTGTAATAAGCACAAGATCGAGTTGTAGTTAAGTTAGCTATTCTAGTGTGTGTTTTGGAGTAAGTAAATATAGGATTCGATTTCTTTTATATGGGGTAAGGAAGTTTAAAAGTTAGAAGAACCTCCCACGAGTAAACCCTCTAGTGTTCCCATAGATTAGAAAGCTTAAATTGGGTTTAAAACCCTAATTTTGCCAATGTTATAAAGGTTGTTGTTTAGTGGGTTCTATTATGCATAAAGTATGATTAAGTATAGGTGATTAAGATAAGAAAGTGATTAGTGAAGCAATTAAGTGTGATTACATGTTTCGGACTAGATTAAGTTTATAACTTGCGGAGTAAATTGAAAGAGTTCCAAATGTTTAAGGGCAAGAGTGGATCAAATGCAAAGTTGAATGTGTAAGGGCTTGAGAGCAAATTGGGAAATTTTATGTGATTGGTGGGAGTAGAAAATATCTTCCAAGGCTTGACTAGTCTTATATATCATAGGATTTGTGGGATAAGCTTAAGAAATAAAACAAAACAAACCAAGGAAGAGAGAGAGAGAGGTGGCCGAACCTAAGCTTGAGAAGGGAGAAAAAATTTCCTTCAAGTTCTTCATCTTCTAGCCTTCCATCTTGCTTTTGGAGCTTAAGGGATCAACTTGGGTACTTGATTGTTGAGGTTTGATCAACTACAAAGCCTATTTGAAGGTATATCATCTTACTTGGAAGTTAAATTTTGGGGCTTTAATTTTGAAGTTATGGAAGTGATGCTTTTGTTGTAATTATGCATTTTATGGGTTGTATGATGATTATGGAGTAGTTTTATGGTTTATTTTGATGGTTATATTGCTGATTTTGGTAAAGGCTAGGAGGAAAAGGTAGGGTTTCTTGATTCATGATTCATAGAATTGGTTTGGTTGAATTTTGGCTTGTTAATGGCATCTTTGATGTATTAATTTCACTTGTATGATTGGTAAGTAGCAAATTCCAGATTAGTCATGAAACCCTAATATAAATGGAAGTTAGTTTGGTTGAGTTAAGGCATAGATGATTAGGGTTTGATTGGATAGGTTGAAGGGTTAGTTGAACTTGTAGGATTAAAAGCATAGAATATGGTTAGTGTTTGTTAGGTTTTGAGGTTAATTTGGAAGAGCAAATTCGAACCTTTTGTGAAGCTATTAGAAGCTGGTTTATGTGTGTGTTTATTTGGTATGAGTTTGGCTAGAAAGCTTGTATGAGAACCATAGAAACGGACTGTGCGGTTGCGACGTTCGAAACCGGCTAAACTGGAAACAGGGCAGTCCACAAATCCGAACTTGGGTTCTGTTTTTCTTTATGCTGCGTGCAGATTCAGAGGTTTCTCAAAACATGAAAGTTGTAGCTTCTTAAGTAATTAATGTCCCTGAAACATTTCAGGTTAAACGGATCAGTGTAGCCCGAGTTATAGCCAAAAAACTTGCACCTGTTTTGAACACTGGATTGTGTTACGCTTTTGGATTTAGCCTCTGACCATGCTCGGTTCGCCTGGATAACGTGCGAACTGGGTGTTAACCCCTTCATAAGAAATGTATATCTTGGTTTTATCTTCAAAACGGTATAAAGTACATCCAAATCCGAGTTCCGTAGCTCCCGTTATAACCAAAACAAGATCGGTTGTCAGAACTGCCTTTGAATTTGGACAGTTCTGACAGGAACTTTGGACCCATTTTTCACCCTGCTCTGTATGGATTCAGGTTTTATCCAAAACATAAAAATTTTAGCATTATGACGTAGCTTTCTAACGCCTTTGGAATTTCTTGATTTGGATTTCCGATCTGTGAGCTATGGTCCGGCAAACAGACCCTGTCCGTCACCCTAAAGTGCAACCTTCTGGTACTGTTTTCCATAATTTCGACCTACTTCCATTCAGATCTAGATTTAGGTGTCTTCATGAAAATTGTCACCCTTCCTCTTAGCTTCGTAATGGTACCACATGCACTTTGATCCGACACTCGTAGCTTCGATTTTGTGTTCAAAACAATTTTTGACACCAAAATGGTTATGCCGGCCGTTTCCATTTCCGTTTGCCGATTCCACACATGCATGTGCCAATTTTACCGTTTTGCTTGTTTTAGGCATGTTAGTAGCCGTTTGTGATATTATGTGATGCAATCTTTTATTTCAGACGGTGGTGAGCTAGACGGAACCGGTGGGGCCTACTAGTTATCCTTCGCGACGCGATTTTCGTACTTTTGCTATCTTTGTTCTTTCAGTAAGTATTCAGGTCATTTTTGTATATAACTTGTTTATGTGTTTTGAGGTGAATGAAAGGGTACCTAGGGGAGGGTGTACTTCGTCGCACTCGACCTAAACCCTAATTTACATGCATATTTATACATGACATGTCTATACGAATTATTTTGGATTTGAACCCCTTGAGCTTGTAGCTAGGGGTGACGTTTGTAAGTTGGGGTTGATCTTCCGACCTAGATGGACTATTCGAGCCGGTCAGGGCTTGGTCGAAACCAGGCCAACCTAGTCTGAGGTCACCAAGTTTGTAAATCCTATTCGCCGAGAATGTGAACCAAGTTTGTGAACCGAGCTTGTGAACCAAGCTCAATTTCGTTCGCTCGAGCAATTTTGTGAGGTGACTGGCCAGTGAGGGTGATAAGGTGTACGGTGAGAGTACAAGTGGAGCTCTACGAACCATTATTTGTGGTCGACGGAGTGTCGGCAGGAGGTCACACATGGCAAATGATTTGGCTTTGGAGCCAACCTGTATCCTTCATTTGTATTGTTACTTTTGCACTTGACTTGACATTTTTGTGAAATACTTGTTTATCTTAATGTGAAATTTACGCTTTTACCCTCGTTTACTTACTAAGCATTTATCTGACCCCTTTTCCTTTGTTTTCCATAACAGGGGACGACGCGGAAAAACCCTTTTGCACTATCACTAGTATAGTTAGGTTTGGTTTGTAATGGTTGGACAACTAAGATATTACTTTTACTTTGGTGATCTGTATAAAGAACCCGTCTTCGGGTCTACTTTTGCTCTTGGTTCTGTAATAGTCTCGATAACTCCTTTTGAGGATGTAAATACTCTTTTGGGATTGAATATATTGTGAATAGTACTCTTTTGGTTTATATAGTTTTATTTGCTTTGTGTTTTGAGTCCTGGCGCGAGCTACGCAGGCGTCCCGCCGATACCCTCGGATTCGCCCTTGGGAGAAGTGGGGGCGTCACTGGTGGTATCAGAACGCCTAGGTTAGAGGACTTGGGCAATTGTGGGACATACGTGATAGCCATTAGGAATACGTGAATATCTTGAAAATGAATGATATATTTTAGGCCGAAATGCCGGTGAACTGACGAATTAATGTTTTGTAGGTATGGATCCGGGCAGTTCTAGTGGTGCTGGACCGGGACCGAGACCTCCGAGTGCGAAGGGCCCGGAGGACAGGGTGTTGCGTAGGCTGGTGATCCGATATCGGAGGAGGCTTGGGGAGCCCTACACTTCGTATTCCCCCTTTGGTCAGGTGTTGCGCCGACCCTGTGAGTGTTGTTATACGTATGGCTACCCTGACGAGGTCGTCCTGGCTGTGGACGACGAGCGACACAGCTTGGGAAAGGCTTGCGATCGTTTGACTAGACAGTTAGAGGAGGCTAGAGAGGTTGGCCACGGGCAGGCGTTGCGCATTAGGGACTTGGAACGGGGTCTCCGAGATGAGGTGGAAAGGACGGATGCTTTACGTCGTCAGCTTCACGACACACACCAGCACCTCTTCGCAATGAAGAGGCAGCTGAGAGAGAGGGCTCGAGGTATTATGCTGGACTGTGAGGTCCTATTAGATGTGGTCCCGGAGGTGCCACCACGAGCTACCTGCCCAGAGCGGATGGACGAGGTAGATACTTTAGGTTCTGTTGGGGATGGGGGCCCTAGGGGAGGCGCGTAGGGTCGTTGTTGGGATTTTCTTTGACTATCTGACATGTTTGTTTTGTTATAACCAGTATGCCTTGTTTCTTTTGTTATTTGGTGGTTGGTTACATTTTTGGAACCGGAGTACTCATGTATGTAATGGGTTTTGTTCCGATCGGATGTCGGATAACTTGTATATCTTTTTGGTGTGACTTTGTAAATATATGTATATATTTGAGCATAATCTTTTGAACTTATCTTTTACGAGTCTTTGTGTATATGCTTTGTATTCTTTATTTCGTTCATGGTTTGAATAATAAGTACACGTTATGTTTCAATTTATAGACTTTTGAACCGAAATGGACTCCGGTGGTAGAGGTAGAGGGCGAGGAAGAGGCCCCGAAGGAGGAAATGAGAACGAGCAGGATCAAGTAGCTATAGCCATTCAGCGAATGGCTGATCTATTAGAACGAATGGTCAATCAACAGGATCAGGGCCAGGGAGGTAATGCAGGAAACCCTGGAAATAATATGGGTAATCACGAGGGAGAGGACCGTGCTTTAGAACGGTTCCAAAAGTTTGCACCCCCAAAATTCATAGGTGAGCCCGATCCTGACTTAGCGGAAGGTTGGCTGGACCGTATGCTAGATATATTTGCCGCGCTTAGGTATTCGGAGGAGCGGCAGATATCTTTTGCTATCTTTCAGTTTGAGGGGGCCGCCCGAGCCTGGTGGAATGTGATTAGAGCCAAGTGGGAACGGGAATAGACCCCCTGGACATGGGTCAATTTTACACGAGAATTTAATGAAAAATATTTACCTCCCATTGTGCAAGAGAGACATGAGGATGATTTTATCCGCCTGTGCCAAGGGGCAGCCAGTGTGGCGGAGTATGAAACCCAGTTTACAAAACTCTCTCGCTTCGCTCCGGAATTGGTGCTAACGGAGCAAAAGCGAATTCGCCGTTTTATCCAAGGCTTCAATGTGGAGATCCAAGAGGCACTAGCAGCTGCTCAGTTGGACACGTTTAGCCAAGCGCTAGAAAAAGCACAGCGGATTGAGACTGTTAGGGGACAAGTAAAAGCTTTTCATGATCGGAAAAAGAGGCAACCCGATTCGAGCCATTTTGTGACCGGACAGAGTTCGAGAAGTGAGCCACCTTTTAAGAGGGGTCGAGGAACGGATGGTCCCCAACCCGCAGGAACCCTAAACCAGGATAATTTTGGGAGAGGTTGTGACAGCCCCACCTCCCCCTAAGGCGAACCAAACAGAAATTGGTTGCAATTAACCACTTTTCCCACCTCCTAGAGTCATTATATACCATTTCCAATCATCATAGATAGCCACACAATCATGTTCATATTAAAACAGAAAAATCCCCAAAAATTATAAAACTTCATCACTTCAACCACAAATCAAGAAATAATCCATAAACTTGCATCTCATACTACCACTAATCATGATTTAAGCATCAATTAAGGGAGGAGGGTGGTTCTTATTCACGTGACTGGATGGCATATATCTTGTACAGTTTGGATTTGGAATCATTTTATGTATAGTTGGGAATTGTTTCCGCTTCGCTTATGACATGTAATTATTGGAGAACATGTTGTAATATTTGAGATTTATATTGTAATTCATTTGAGGACTGTAGTGAACGACTGAGTCCCGGCGAGAGTTGGGCAGGCGACCCGCCGAACCCTTTGGTTCGTCTTAGGGGGAGGTGGGGCCATCACAGAGGTCGAGTAGGACAAGGGCCCCAGAGGGGTGCTCAGCGTGGTGTATTAACTGCAGGAACTAGGCCAACCGGTGGTTTCTATGGGGCCAATCACACCGACGAAAACTGTTGGAAGAACAATTCGATCTGAAAATGCTATAAATGTGGTAGTACAGAACATCTGATCGCCCAATGCCCCAAGATGCTGAAAGAGGGACTTAAGCCGACAAATACAAGGGAAAATCGACCCAAAGGACCAGTTAGAGTATATGCAATGGGTCAACAAGAGGTACTGACCCTTCGGCAGTCATCGAAGGTACGCTCTCTCTTGTCAGCGCACCGCAAGTGTTTAACAGACCCTGATGACACGTACTTTTTGTAAACCCTGCAGTTATGGTTCACGAACAAAGGTATCAATTTCGGGGACGAAATTATTCTATGAGGGGAGGTTGTGAGACCCCGATTAGTCCTTAAGTTTGATAGTAGGTGAGGTGAAATATTTGTGCAAAAAAATTGGGCTTTAGGGCTAATGAGAAAACCCTAGTTGGGGTTAGGATTGAAACCCTAGCTTTTGTATTAAGCACAAGATCGAGTTGTAGTTAAGTTAGCTATTCTAGTATGTGTTTTGGAGTAAGTAAATATAGGATTCGATTTATTTTATATCGGATAAGGAAGTTTAAAAGTTAGAAAAACCTCCCACGAGTAAACCCTTTAGTGTTCCCATAGATTAGAAAGCTTAAATTGGGTTTAAAACCCTAATTTTGCCAATATTGTAAAGGTTGTTGTTTAGTGGGTTCTATTATGGATAAAGTATGATTAATTATAGGTGATTAAGATAGGAAAGTGATTAGTGAAGCATTTAAGTGTGATTACATGTTTTGGACTAGATTAAGTTTATAACTTCTGGAGTAAATTGAAAGAGTTCCAAATGTTTAAGGGCAAGAGTGGATCAAATGCAAAGTTGAAGGTGTAAGGGCTTGAGAGCAAATTGGGAACTTTTATGTGATTGGTGGGAGTAGAAAATATCTTCCAAGGCTTGACTAGTCTTATATATCATAGGATTTGTGGGATAAGCTTAAGAAATAAAATAAAACAAACCAAGGGAGAGAGAGAGAGAGGTGGACGAACCTAAGCTTGAGAAGGGAGAAAAAATTTCCTTCAAGTTCTTCATGTTCTAGCCTTCCATCTTGCTTTTGGAGCTTAAGGGATCAACTTGGGTACTTGATTGTTGAGGTTTGATCAACTACAAAGCCTATTTGAAGGTATATCATCTTACTTGGAAGTTAAATTTTGGGGCTTTAATTTTGAATTTATGGAAGTGATGCTTTTGTTGTGATTATGCATTTTTATGGGTTGTATGATGATTATGGAGTAGTTTTATGGTTTATTTTGTTGGTTATACTGCTGATTTTGGTAAAGGCTAGGAGGAAAAGGTAGGGTTTCTTGATTCATGATCCATAGAATTGGTTTGGTTGAATTGTGGCTTGTTAATGGCATCTTTGATGTATTAATTTCACTTGTATGGTTGGTAAGTAGCAAATTCCAGATTAGTCATGAAACCCTAATATAAATGGAAGTTAGTTTGGTTGAGTTAAGGCTTAGATGATTAGGTTTTGATTGGATAGGTTGAAGGGTTAGTTGAACTTGTAGGATTAAAAGCATAGAATATGGTTAGTGTTTGTTAGGTTTTGAGCTTAATTTGGAAGAGCAAATTCGGACCTTTTGTGAAGCTATTAGAAGCTGGTATATGTGTGTGTTTATTTGGTATGAGTTTGGCTAGAAAGCTTGTATGAGAACCATAGAAACGGACTGTGCGGTTGCGATGTTCGAAACCGGCAAAACTGGAAACAGGGCAGTCCACAAATCCGAACTTGGGTTCTGTTTTTCTTTATGTTATGTACGGATTCAGAGGTTTCTCAAAACATGAAAGTTGTACCTTCTTAAGTCCTTAATGTGTCTACAAAATTTCATTTCAAACGGATCAGTGTAGCCCGAGTTATAGCCAAAACACTTGAACCTGTTTTGAACACTGGATTGTGTTACGCTTTTGGGTTTAGCCTCTGACCATGCTCGGTTCGCCTGGATAACGTGCGAACTGGGTGTTAACCCCTTCATAAGAAATGTAGATCTTGGTTTTATCTTCGAAACGGTATAAAGTACATCCAAATCCGAGTTCCGTAACTCCCATTATATCCAAAACAAGATTGGTTGTCAGAACTGCCTTTGAATTTGGACAGTTCTGACTGGAACTTTGGACCCATTTTTCACCCTACTCTGTATGGATTCAGGTTTTGGCCAAAACATAAAAGTTTTAGAATTATGACATAGCTTTCTAACGCCTTTGGAATTTCTTGATTTTGATTTGCTAGCTGTGAGTTATGGTCCGGAAAACAGACCCTGCCCGTCACCCTAAAGTGCAACCTTCTGGTACTGTTTTCCATAATTTCGACCTACATCCATTCAGATCTAGATTTAGGTGTCTTCATGAAAATTGTCACCCTTCCTCTTAGCTTCGTAACGGTACCACATGCACTTTGATCTGACACTCTTAGTTTCGATTGTGTTCAAAACAGTTTTTGACACCAAAACGGTTATGCCAGCCATTTCCATTTCCGTTTGCCGATTCCACACATGCATGTGCCAATTTTGCCGTTTTGCTTGTTTTAGGCATGTTAGTAGCCATTTGTGATATTATGTGATGCAATCTTTTATTTCAGACGGTGGTGAGTTAGACGGAGCTGATGGGGCCTACCAGTTATCCTTCGCGACGCGATTTTCATACTTTTGCTATCTTTGTTCTTTGAGTAAATATTCGGGTCGTTTTTGTATATAACTTGCTTATGTGTTTTGGGGTGAATGAAAGGGTACCTAGGGGAGGGTGTACTTCATCGCACTCGACCTAAACCCTAATTTACATGCATATTTATACATGACATGTCTATATGAATTATTTTGGGTTTGAACCCCTCGAGTTTGTAGCTAGGGGTGACGTTTGTAAGTTGGGGTTGATCTTCCGACCTAGATGGACTATTCGAGCCGGTCAGGGCTTGGTCGAAACCAGTCCAACCTAGTCTGAGGTCACCAAGTTTGTAAATCCGGTTCACCGAGAATGTGAACCGAGCTTGTGAACCAAGCTCAATTTCGTTCGCTTGAGCAATTTTGTGAGGTGACTGGCCAGTGAGTGTGATAAGGTGTACGGTGGGAGTACAAGTGGAGTTCTACGGACCATTATTTGTGGTCGACGGAGTGTCGGCAGGAGGTCACACATGGCAAATGATTTGGCTTTGGATGCAACCTGTATCCTTCATTTGTATTGTTACTTTTGCACTTGACTTGACATTTTTGTGAAATAGTTGTTTATCTTAATGTGAAATTTACGCTTTTACCCTCGTTTACTTACTAAGCATTTAGCTTACCCCTTTTCCTTTGTTTTCCTTAACAGGGGACGACGCGGGGAAACCCTTTTGCACTATCACTAGTATAGTTAGGTTTGGTTTGTAATGGTTGGACAACTAAGATATTACTTTTACTTTGTTGATCTGTATAAAGAACCCGTCTTCGGGTCTACTTTTGCTCTTGGTTCTATAATAGTCTCAATAACTCCTTTTGAGGATGTAAATACCCTTTTGGGATTGAATATATTGTGAATAGTACTCTTTTGGTTTATATTGTTTTATTTGCTTTGTGTTTTGAGTCCTTGCGCGAGTTAGGCAGGCATCCCGCCGATACCCTCGGGTTCACCCTTGGGAGAAGTGGGGGCGTCACACAATTGGATACGGATCAAGGTGAAAAAAATGCAGCCAAAATTAGGAAATGTCAAAACTGTCCACAAAACTATACCTATGGCAGTCAAGGGTATTTTTGTCTTTTCACATGTTACAGTACTCTGATTGAGCTGACATTTTGTAGGCTGCCATAAAACATCATTTCCTACAACTTTCATGGTTTGAGCTAAGTCTAATTCGGCCTCCATCGTGGCCAAACAGAACCGATCAGAACAGGGTAGGATGAAAACCCAAATCTGGAATTCAGTGATTTTAAAGTGTAAACTTCACCTTTCTAGCTTAAACCACTACTACAACTTCCTATACAAGATTATATACACCATATACCATCCAAACAACAAGAAATATAAGCGAACCATTCAAAACCCTAACTCAAAATTTCAGCACCACAAGCATCAAAACCCCTTAACTAGGTATCACAAGGCAAGAATACAAGTTACTACATAACTTCAACAAGACTAAGGGAAAGGAGGAAGATAAACAGCCATAATACCTAAATAAAAGGTTTGTAAGAGATATCCTTCACCTCTCCTTGAAAAATTTAGCTCCCCAAGCTTCCTAAACTCTTAATTGAGAAGTTAATCGGTTTAGTTTCCTTGATTTCTCACTCAAATGGATTAAGCTCAAGATGAAATGGAGTTTTCTTCCTCTTGCTCTCTCTCCCTCAAAGCTCACGGCTGGAAAGCTGAAATGAGAAGCAATGTGAGTGATTTTTGGTGATAAATATGGAAGAAATTGGTTGGTCAACAACCTTTGGATGACCGCCACTTGTCGCCATGAGATTAACTCTCAAATTTTTTTCTTTTCCTTCTGTTTTTCTAGTCAATAATTTCGGCCACTATGAGCTAAGAAAGGGGCTGATATTTTGCACTAATTTCAATGATATTTCATGGTAAGAAAGTGGTGGTCAAGTGGTGTGTTCAATTGGTAGTGAACGATACCCGTCGGTTCGAGCCGATTTTCCTTAAATCGCGTATACTAGGATTTTATCTTATAATTCACTAACTTACTGTTATCACTTCTAATCATACACTTAATATCATCTCAAACTTACTCTTAATCACCAAATCTGATACACACCCTGTACCGAATAGTCACACTACGAAAAGGCGTAAAAACCCTAATTTGCGATAACTTGAAAATGAAAAAGAAAACCCTTAAGCATCGAAGGGTGATTGGGTAGTAAGGCTATTATAAAGTAATAATTTCCAAATAAAAGGGAATTTTAAGAAAAATATAAGGGATTTTACAAGTCCTCACACTACCAATGGTTCATTTATCTAGCTAACCTCTAATTATCTCCTAGCACCTTGTAAAATAATATCCCTTTACACAAAAATCACCTAGTCGCCAAAATTTTATCGCACTTACCGCACTAGCGGGTCCCACGCCTATAATACACTTCAAACTTAACATGAACCGACTCATACCAGGAAAATGATTTGAAAACTATATTCACTTATAAAAATGTATATAAAGTTAATATATTGAAGGAAAGTATAAAATTGTAGACAAGGAAATAAAATAATGTCTAGAAAATATAAAAATTTTTGAGTTCTCACAGTATTTGTTTAGACAACTTTTGGAGGTTGTATATTTTAGGAATGTTGATGTATTTTGGTAACTTGTGATGTAATATTGAATATCCTAAGGAAGCGACTTTTCTGTATATCTTTGACTTTCATTATTCGATCATTTGTCCTTAAGTTTGAATTGAAACTGTATCGAGTCCTGGCGAGAACTGGGCAAGCGTCCTGCCGATACCCTTGGGTTCGCCCTTGGGAGAAGTAGGGGTGTCACAGTTGGTAACAGAGCACTAGGTTGGAGATACATTTGGGAGACATATTGGAGACTTTACCCTCGAGAATAGGAATGAGATAATTTAGTTAGACTTTAAGTGATATTTGAACGAATTCGTGACTTTAAGTTTCTAACCTGGAAATTGTGGTTATTTTGCAGGGATGGAGAATGGTAATGGGGGACACGCTGCTAATGGTAATGATCATGCTAATGGCCATGTGAAGCCTCTTAGGCTTATTTACTATCGAGCTCTTGGTGGAGGAGCTCATGTGCGTTACTCGCCTTCAACTAGGTTTTCCCGATGTCCCTGTATGGCGACATACGCGTACCCTAATGACCTAATACTGTCCCTTGACGACGAGCGTCGTCAGTTGGTGAATACCAACCGAGCTTTACTTCAGGAGGTCGAGGAGCTGAGCCTTATGGTGAACGCTCAGGGTGACAGGATTGCAGAGTCAGAGGGGACGGTAGTGGACGAGATGGCTAGGGCTGAGGCCGCTCGTGATGAGTTATAGAGGGTTAGAGCTCGTCTGATTAGGATAGGTGAGGAGGTCCGAGATCGGGCTTCTGGGATCTTGGCAAACACCACTATGTTAATCGATGAGGTAATGGATGTTGTGCGGAGTCCGATTCAGGAGGGCACTGAGGAGGAGCCTTTCGAGGAGGATCCAGAGGAGGACCTTGAGGAGGAGGTTCCGCCTGATAGTTCTGCTGAGTATTAGACTAGGATTGATAAATCTTTTGACTTGTATAGTTAGGATTAGCTGGGGAAGTGCTAGTTCAAAGACTATTGTATTTTGCTTGACTGTGTGGCCTACTTTTGAGACACCTAAATCTACTTTTGACGTGCATGACTAATTGCACTTTTGTAGCACCTGTGTGCTATATTTTTGTAAACGCCCCATGACTTGCTAATTGTATGAACCTTAAAGTGTTAATATATGTTGATTATTGCTATTTTCAATCTTTTCATGTTGGCTCTTATTTTAAGTATTTTCTCGCGTAATTATTTTATTTCTTACATTAGGCATAACTAGGATTATGGACGGACGAAAGAGTGGTCGAGGTCGTGGGCATGGGACTAGGCAAACCCAACCTCAAGAGGATGATCAGGGATCGGCAACTGGACCGACCCAAGGACAAAAAAATGTGGAGGGTAACCAAGTGGCTACTACCACTAATCGGATGACTGATGTCCTAGAACGATTAGCAAAGCGATAGGGTCCAGGGCCACTTAACCGACCCGGGGCCCAGGATAGAGGTGATGATAGGGCTTTGGAGAGGTTTTTGAAGTTTGCACTGCCTCAGTTTGTTGGAGGACCTGATCTTGAATTAGCAGAGAACTGGCTAGAGCGGATGACTAATATTTTCGCCGCTTTAGATTATACTGAAGAGAGAATAGTGAACTTTGCTACCTTTCAGTTTGAGGGCGTTGTACGTGCTTGGTGGGACGTGATAAGGGGAGAGTGGGGAAGAGCACAAACCCCTTGGACTTGGGAAAACTTCACGAGAGAGTTCAATGAGAAGTTTCTTCCGCCTCTGATCCAAGAGAAGCGGGAGGACTAATTTATAAAGTTGAGGCAAGGAACCTCTAGTGTAGCCGATTATGAGGGAAAGTTCACTAAACTTTCTAAGTACGCTCCAGAATTGGTGACTAATGAGCGGAAAAGGATAAGGCGC
The DNA here is from genome assembly GCF_003713205.1 of Coffea eugenioides. Taxonomy (NCBI): domain Eukaryota; kingdom Viridiplantae; phylum Streptophyta; class Magnoliopsida; order Gentianales; family Rubiaceae; genus Coffea; species Coffea eugenioides. The sequence continues at coordinate 19,413,850 of NC_040043.1, forward strand.
TTTGTGCAAGGACTTAATATAGAGATCCAGGAAGGGCTGGCAGTAGCCCAAATCTCTACATTTACTGAAGCCCTGGAGAAAAAGCAGATTGTTGAAATCGCAAGGAACATTTCTAGTTATTCCTCGGAGCAAGCAAGTAAAAGTGCCACATCTTCCAAGATGGGAAGAGGAACGGGAGGAGTAAGGACTGCTGGAGCTCCAAAAAGGGCTTTATCAAGAGGAGGTCGTAGTGGGCAAGGTCAGTCGAGAGAAATACCTTCTAGTGGTCTGGCTGTAATTCCTCAAGTTAGTTGTGGCTACTGTGGCAAGTCAAATCACTCGGAGAATGATTGTTGGAGAAAGTCGGGAAAGTGCTGTACTGTGGCAATGTCAAGCACCAACTCGCGAGTTGTCCAAGTAAGCCGAAGGTAGGAGGTAGTACTCAGATGCCAGAAAAGTCAAACTCTAAGCAGACTAGTGCTAGAGGGAGTTGACATAAAGTACCTGCTAGGGTTTACGCATTGGACTATCAGCAGATTCCCGATGCTACTGAAGTGGTCGAAGGTACGATCGCTATTTTTCACCGTTTAGTTAAGGTTTTAATTGATCCGGGTGCGACACATTCTTTTGTAAACCCAAACTTTATGAGTGGAATAGATGTAAAACCCAATAAGTTACCTTATGATTTGGAGGTTAAAACACCTACTGGAGATCAAAGTTTACTTGCTAACTTGGTGTATCGGGATTGTGAGATATGGGTTGGAGAACGGAAGTTACTGGCTGATTTAATGGGTTTAGCTATTAAAGGGTATGATATCATTTTAGGAATGGACTGGTTAGCTCGTTACCATGCGCAGTTGGACTGTAAGACGAAAACGGTAGAGTTGTGCATTCCGGGAGAGGCCACCCTAAAATTGGATGTAAGGGATAGATTAACCTCATCTCCTCTTATTTCAGGAATTCGAGCTAGAAAGATATTGAGTAAGGGAGCTCAAGGATATTGGCTTTTCTTATAAATACACCTAGTGATAAAGTGAGTTTGGAAGATATGCCTGTAGTGAAGGAGTATCCAGATATTTTTCCTGAAGAACTAGAGTCTTTGCCTCCGGAAAGGGAGATAGCTTTTAAGATTGATGTGACTCCGGGAGTAGCACCTATCTCCAAGATGCCGTATAGAATGGCTCCACCTGAATTGAAAGAGTTAAAATTGCAGTTGCAAGATTTGTTAGAACGAGGTTTTATCAAAAAAAGTGATTCACCGTGGGGAGCCCCGGTCTTGTTTGTTAAAAAAAAAATGGGAGTTTAAGGCTGTGTATAGATTACCGAGGCTTGAACGATGTTACTATTAAGAATAAGTACCCGTTGCCCCACATAGATGAGTTATTTGACCAATTGCAAGGGACGGTAGTATTCTCAAAGTTGGACCACTGACAGGGTTGTTATCAATTGAGGATTCTAAAGAAAGATATACCTAAAACTGCCTTTAACTCGAGATACGGATATTTCGAATTCGCAGTAATGCCTTTTGGATTGACTAATGCACCTGCGGCTTTTATGGATTTAATGCACCAAATCTTTAAGCCGTATCTAGATCAGTTTGTGGTAGTATTCATCGATGATATACTGGTGTACTCTAAGACTCTGGAGGATCATGAGAAACATTTGAGGATTGTTTTACAAACTTTGAGGGAACATCAGTTGTATGCTAAGTTTAGAAAATGTGAATTCTGGTTGACGGAAGTAACTTTCTTAGGTCATATAATTTCCAAGAACGGAATTAAGGTGGATCCAGCCAAAGTTGAAGCAGTTGCAAAGTAGAAGCAACCGGAAAACCCTATTGAAGTAGCCTGTGAAAATCGGAGCAACGTAGCCTGTGAAAAGACAAAAATACCCTGACTGCCCTAGGAGTACAATCAGCGGACAGTTTTGACAGTACACTAAGTTGGTTGCATTTGTTCACCTAGATACATACTGAAATAGCTTTTATCCAAAACATGAAAGTTTTAGTAATTTGTCTTAGATTTTCAACGCCTCCAAGAACGTCTTAAACGGACTTTGGTAGCTTGAGATATGGCCATTTGAAGGTAGTGCGATTAACTAGTCTATTAGTAGGAGTTTGGTTCTGTGAATTGGGAATTTCACTGGGTTACACTAGAAATTGGACTAAGTGATCTTCATCAAAATTGTAGCCCTTTGTCTTAGCTTCAAAATGGTATAAGTTTCACCTCAATCCGATAAGCGTAGCTTCGGTTGTGTCCGTTACGCAAAACCACGTCAAATCTGTCTTTTGCTAAACTTCATTTCCGCACATGTCATTAGCTTGATTTTTGTACTTGTATTACCTTGAGCCTATTGAACGGCTATTGAAATGAGTTTGCTTTGTGTGTAACTTTGGGTTTGATTGAGGAAAAGAATGAAGCCATAAATGGCTGGAAATAGGAAAATGCAAAGGGCATGCTGCCCAAATTTACGCTCAAGGGTTAGGTAGACATACTTGTAGCTTGAGTAAGGGTTAAGAACGATTACCACTTGAACTATCTAGGATATTAGCATCTTCTTTTATCGAGGTATATCAGTGAGGATTTGGCCGAACTTGTACCCTTGAGAAATACAACCATGACTACTAGGAATACGTTTTCCTAGTACTTTCGACTCAAATGGCATTTCCAAGTATAAATGTTACAAAGTTATATAGTTTGAAAAGCGAGCGAGTGTTTCACGAATATTCTCCAAGTGAATTTCCATTTCTTGATTCTTATTGAACGAAATGTCTAAGTTTCGAACCTTAGTCGATTTTTAAAGTTCTGAAACAAAGTTTTATCGCAGATTTGGACTCCAAACTCGGAGTATAACCCAGACGTGATTACTAGGGGCACTTCATTTTGGTGAGTGCTTCCAAATACCTGATTGAACTGGACACTTGTTTCCAATACTTGATCAATATGATTAAATGATATATGATTGGTTTGATCAGGCAAGAGTGTACTTTATCGCACTTGCCCTTACTTGATATATACTTGTTTATTGTTGAAATTGATTTGATATACTTGTTTATGATGTGCGTACTCCCTGAAATTCCAGAAACCCTGCGGCAAGTTACTTGAGTCGAGCTGGCAAGGGCTTGGTCGATTGGGTAATGAACCCTGGGTCTCTTGTTTGTCGAGTGGAGTGATATCTCCTCGACTAATCGGTATACTCGAGTATTACCACTCGTGTTTATTGAGGATTTTGGGCCCAGTAGGGGGTTTGAATGGTGGACGGAGAGTAGTGTAAGTGGTGTTCTACTGGATTGGTTACTTACTTGAAAGTTGACGGAGTGTCAACTATTACGTGATTAAGCTCCTGGTGATGCATTGCGAATTTGACTCGTGAGAGCCATTCGTATCCTTATACTTTGTGATGATTGTTACTTGTAGTGTTATTGTTTCTTTTAAAACTTTACACTCGCTCATTTTGAGATCGCTACTTGATCGCTACTTGAAGTGTTATTGCTCACTTTTATGAACTCTTTATGCTCGTTACTTTCCTATATCGAAAACTTGTACTTATAAATAATGGTCAATTTGCTATTTGGAACCTCACTAGGCTTTTAGCTCATTCCACGCCATTTGTTTTCCTTACAGGGGTACGAGCGAGGCGTGAGACGTGTACAGACTAGCGTAGTCTAGTTGTTTTGAATTTTGTAATTGTACTCTCACTAGTCACTCGATTAGGGTTGAATGTACTGAGAATTTAAATCTTTTGATGTATTTGGGACTGTATGGATGGTTGAGATAGAAATGAATGTATTCGTATGTTCCAAACTTGGGAACCGTTATTTCATTTATTATTGAGGTTGCACCTTATTTTAATTGATGCGAGTGAGTGAGTCCTGGCGAGAGCTGGGCAGGCGGTCCGCTAAACCCTAGGGTACGCCCAGGGGGAGGTGGGGCCGTCACATGTTTGATCTTGTTTATGTCTCCTTGTTCTTGTTTCTTGATGCTTGAAGTTATCTAGAATAAAAAAAAAACAACAAAATCTGGTCGTATTTTGTCTTGAAGATCCGCGGGTTATGTGACGCCCCCACTTCTCCTTAAGGCGAACCAAAGGGTATCGGCGGAATGCCTGCTCAGCTCTCACCAGGACTCAGTACAATTCCAGTTCAAACTTAAAGGATAACGACTAAAAACGAAAGTCGAAATAAAGACAAGAAGTCATTTCCATACATGAATATTCAATCTTACATCACAAGTTTCAAAATACAATCACTTTCCCAAAATATACAACTTCCAAAAGATTTCTAGTCAAGTACATTCAAAAACCCTAATCAAAAGTGCCTCCAATCGGCTTCTCCATAACTCTTTCCATCTCAGCCCCTGCTAAGGAAAACAAATCTAATTGGATGAGCTATCGCTCAGTGAGGCCAAGAAAACATGCAAACACATAATTCAAGTAGCAATGGTATTTAAGCGAGAAATAAAGCTGTAACATTCAAGCAATTCAAAATTTTCAATTAAACACATTCAATGAAGATACAGGAGCTCTCAGGAGTTAAGTTCCACTTGCTTTGCCAAGACTCGATCAAATATCTTACTGCGATGACACTTCGTCAACCGGGTCGATATTAAGTCCATAGAACTCCACTTTCTTCACAGTTCCGTCCATCATTTCAACCACTCCGGGCCCGCACTTCTATAAAAGGCACTACTACTCGAGTAGGCCAAGCGAGATCTCTTAATAGATCAAGCTTATAGTTATTTCATGGTTCACCGAGCTTTTCGACCAAGCCCTTACTGGCTCGAGTCGCAAGGTCGGCCAATTGAGATTTGGGCGTCCCCCAGTTCAGTTATAGGTCGAGGAGATTCACTCCAAACGACATCAGTCAATCAATTACAATTCAGTTATTCAATCAGTTAAAAGAGAACGAGTGCGATAACGTACACACTTGACTCAACAATTATCAATCATTCAATCCATAAGAAGCAATTCACATAATTGCAACAAGTCATGCACTTGATACTCACCAAATCACAATAAGGGAGTAAGTGCACAAAATCTTTAATGGTCGGCTCTGGGATTCTCTTCAAGATCCTCTTAAGCACCTGGAATGTGACGGCCCCACCTCCCCCTTGGGTTTAGCGAGTCGCCTGCCCAACTCTCGCTAGGACTCACTCACTCACATCAAATAAAATAAGGTGCAACCTCAATAATAAACGAAATAACAGTTCCCAAGTTAGAACATACAAATACATTCATTTCTATCTCAACCATCCATACAATCCCAAATATATCAAAAGATTGAAGTTCTAAATACATTCAACCCTAATCGAGCGACTAGTGCGAGTACAATTCCAAAATTCAAAAAGCTAGATTACGCTAGCCTGTACCAGTCTCACGCCTCACTCGTACCCCCTGCAAGGAAAACAAACGGCGTGGAATGAGCTAAAAGCCCAATGAGATTCCAAATAGCAAGTTGACTATTATTTAAAAGTGCAAGTATCACGTAGCAAAGTAATGAGCATGAAAAGTTCATAAAAGTGAGCAATAACACTTCAAGTAGCAAATCTCAAAGTGACCGAGTGTAAAGTTTTTCTTTTAAAACGAAACAATAACACGATAAGTACTAATCATTCCAAAGTATAAGGATACGGATGGCTCTCAGGAGCCAAATTTCCATTTCATCACCAGAGCTTGATCAAGTAATAGTTGACACTCCGTCAACTTTCAAGTAAGTAACCAATCCAGTAGAGCACCACTTAAACTACTCTCCGTCCACCATCCAAACCCCCTTACCGGGCCCGAACTCCATAATCAACATTGGTGGTAATACTCGAGTATACTGATTAGTCGAGCAGATAACACTCCACTCGACATCACTAACTACCCATGGTTCGTTATCTAATCGACCAAGCCCTTGCCGGCTCGACTCAATTAACTAGCCAGTGGGGTTTGGGTCCCCAAGATGTCGATGAGATAATATCTCCAATCGACTGAATCAAAATAAAAGTATGGAGACGGGAATGAGAGGCAACTCCCACTCGGATTGAGTGTGGTACATACTACCGCTCCGCACTTACAAATCAAGTACAAGTATATCAAGTTTATTGCAACAATAAACAAGTATATACCATATGTAGACACCAAAATTTTGTCAATTTTTAATATTTTCTCAAGATTTTTCTATTTAATGAATTATTTATTTTCTAGCATTTTAATGTGCATTTTTCTCATTTTTGCAGGTTTGCATTTAAAAAAAAAAGGGAAAAAAAAGAAAAAGAAAAACAAACAAAAAAAAACAACAAAAAAGAAAATAAAAAAAATCATCATAATCATTTTCTCTACCAAAACAACTATTAACCCATTCCACACTCAATTGCCATGCACCTTTCTTTTCATTGGCAGAAGCCATCATTTGAAAAAAAGATCCTACACACAAGCTCCATTTTGCTTACAAGTCCCTCTCGGCTCTCTCTTGAAAAAAGGAGGAAAAAAAAGAGACAAAAAAAAAGAGGCTCTCGGCTCTCTCTGGGCTGGACCGAAAAGAAGAAGGAAAAAAAAAAGAGAAAAACTCCTCTCTCCCTCTCGGCTCTCCTCTCTCCCAAATTTTTTCCAACATATTTGCACACAACAAGGCAGCAATCGGTTGGATTGGAGCTTGGCAATTTCATCAAAAATCTTGGCAAAGGGACCAAACTCTTCATTGAGGTATTTATCTCCCTTTTTTCCAGCTTTTCTTTTTTTAATTAACTAGATTGAATGTATGTGTGGTTACCTTTTTTATTGCTTATTTTTGCTGGTTTTTGTTGGTGTTGTATGGATGAAATTTTGGGATGGGTCACTGAACAAAATTAGAAAAAAAGAAACGGTGCTGTGAATGCATGCCAAATGTTTGAAAAAATGTCTAAATGAAAAAATGAATCAAAGAAGTGAATTTGGCGTGTATGTTTTGCTTAAATGGAAGACCATTAGCTAGCAAAGATCTGAAAATGCTTGGTTATCCAAAATTTTGGGAGTTTTTGAGCCTTAAAAGCATTAGAATAATTTTCTTCATTTTTGGGGCTGTTTTGATTTAATGCATCCTTTTGTTGTTGTTTACTTGTCAAACTAAGATTATAGTTGTATTGTAGAAGTTATGAAGAGGGTTTTGGCATAATTTTTATGATTTTTGGTGAAGATGTGAGGGTTTTAAAAAAATAAAAACTGAACTGATTTCTTGGCATTTTGACCACTTTCGGCTCATTTTTTGTAAAAACTAACTCCGGAAATGGAATCTACGCGAAAAATGGAGTGGGGAGGTGTATTTTGAAAAATTTTTGGTGACCGGAGAGGTCGCCGGCGACCGCCGCCGCCGGCGGTGGTGCCACCGGCGGCCGCCATGGCCGCCAGCTCAAGCTTCTTCAGCTGGCCGAAGAAGAAGAAAAAAAGAAACGGCTGGAAGTGGAGGAAGAAAAGAAAAGAAGGAAAGAAAGAAAGAAAAAAGGGGTTTGGGCTAAGGTGAGTTTTTTTAGGTGGGTTTGTGGTTATTTTGTTAGGTTTTGGGGGATGGGCTTTGGTTTATTTTCCTTTGGGTTTCGGTTGGGCTTAGGTAGTTTTTGGCCCAGAAATAAATAAAATGATGGCCCAGTGGCCTGATTTGTTAAGGAATAAGAAAATGTTTTCGCATATCAGTCCATGTACTTTCAAGTACTTTCACTGCGGCCCAGAACATTTTAAATTTCTTTCACTCGGTCCTTAAATTAATTGCACTTTGGTCCCTGAATTTTATCTTTCATTTAATTTTAACCCCTGAACTTTGGAAAATATAATTTTTGTCCCCCAAAAGTTTTCAATTTTTGCAATTCAGTCCTTGGCAAATTTTGGCTCTCTTTATTATGATTGTTTCTTTTCTTCAATAACTAATTATGTTACTTTTGAACATATTCAACTTGTAATTTTTAGATGTTTTAAATTTCTTTATGTTTGACATATTAGCGTGAGCTTAGTACTTTTATTATTATTGTTTTTTCAATTAAATTGGTGCCATGATTCTTTTGTTCATTGTGAGTATAAATAGGACAATTTGACTCAATTAAGTCACCACTTCAAACGGGAGGTACCCCTATTTTTATTATGTCAATGTCAATTACGTGCTATTATGTGTTCCTATGTGTTTATATTTTTATATGCTTTATTTATTTGATTTAAATATTCATTCAAATTTTCTTATATATGTTTTAGTTAATTTTTACTAGGGGTGGCAATTTTCGACACGACCTGAAAACACGACACGAACCTAACACGAAATTAATGGGTTTGGTTGAGGTTTCGGGAATTCGGGTCAGAATCGGGTTGGACCCGATGAACCCGAAAAGAAAACAGGTCGATTTCGGGTCAACCCGTGGTGACCTGATATGACCCGATATGACCCGTTTACGAATTAAAAATAATTTAATAAACATAAAAATAATTTTATCTAACTAAACTAAGTTATTCTTTTTTTCAAAGGCATTAATTACTTAATCCTAAATGAATTTATTTAATTTGTGTGAAGTTGAAATTATTATATTTGGACAAATAATATATTATATTATTTTTTACTTTTATATTGTTTTAATTTATTTTATATTTTGTTTGGGATAAAACACTTTTACGGTGTTTTATTTATTTTAGATTTGGTTTGGAATTATTTATTTAAATTTTTATTACTTGATTATGTAATTAGTTTTGTGAGAAATTGATTTTATTAGAAATTACAGTGATAAATTAATAAATTAAAATTAAGTTTCGGGTCATTTCGGATCGACCCGCCAACCCGCCAACCTGAAATTTTCGGGTTCGGGTCAGCATACCTGACCCGTCACGGGTTGGCGGGTCGGGTTCGGGTCAACAGATTTTCTGACGGGTTGACCCGAACCCGACCCGCCAACCTGATTTGGACCCGAATTGCCACCCCTAATTTTTACAATGATTCAAGAGGCATTTAAATACCTCAAAAATGTAATAGATAGGATAATTAGATTTGTTTTATTATATTTTTCCCTTCTAGATTGTAGTTAGGCGCTCCCCGATGTAATAGATAGGTTGCGTGTTTATGTGGCTTATGTGTTATGTGTTTTATCCGCTTTTCTTAGGATTTTGGCATCTAGATATTATGTTTACGTGTTATGTGCTACGTGCTCTTGCGTGTTTATTTGTTTTAATTTATGTTTTATTTGTTTCACTATGAATTGTTAATGCATGACGTCACCACACTAGTCCAACGCTAGTTGTGGCTTCTCCCTCCGTTTACTTGCTAGTCCAATGCTAGTAAGGATTTTTAGAGATGGGCTAGTCCAACGCTAGACCCTTTTAGGTCGTCTTGCGCTAGATTCATCTTTGTGTGCTATTCACTACTTTTTCATGCATATTTTCATTTTTAGGATCTTTTCTCATTTGTATGATATTCCCTATTATATTATCTCCTACCCTCTATAGGTGCTAATCATGTCATTTAGAATTGCATTTCATTTAAATTAGTTCATATTAGGAGAATTATTTTTCAAACATGGGAAATGGGTGATTATAACTTTTTAGTTTAAATACCCTATTAATCCATGTATAAGAAAATTATGTCACGAGTTTTTACCTCCCGTACCCTTTATGTTGCATTCCCTTTTTTTTTGATCACTTATATATATGTACATAATTTCTTTTCTTTACTTTAAATTCATCATTTGCATACTCGTGACACCTTCAAGGAGTTATTTTGGCCTTCGTAATTAATGCGATTGGTTCAATCAAACCCTTGAATGAACATTTTGTCCCTTTCGATGTTTTTTATAAATTTAGATTTGCATCCATGTAGGAAACATCCAAATATGATAAAATTAAGGGTTAGATTAGGAAAATTTTGACTAAACCTCGCAACTAGTTTAGACTAGGTTGAAAGGGTGCCTTAGGTTTGAGTCAATTGAACCTTTGCCTTCCCTTTCTTCAACCGTGACTCCCGAACCCATTTCTCTTGTTTTCAAAGACCTGGAGTTGTCAAAAAGGGTTTTTGATTTATTTTATTTTTGTCAAGAATATTTTTCGGGTGACTTGGTACACCAAAACTCCATACCAAGTGGCGACTCCTATTTTTTCTAAAAAAACCCTTTTTAGACTAAATTTTTGGACCTAAATTGTCGCATTTTTTAAAGTCCCATTCTAGGTCCCCCTGTCACTTATTTTTAAATAAGATCACATCTTTTATAAATCACCTTTATATTTATTTTTCTTGTAAAAAATGGGCCGCGACACCATATTAGGGCAAGTGCGATAAAGTACACTCTTGCTCGATCAAACAAATCACATATCATTTATTTACATTGATCAAGTATTGAAAACAAGTGTCCAGTTCAACCAGGTATTTGGAAGCACTCACCAAAAGATGCGGTGCCTTTACGGGTTACGTTCGGGTATCTATGATAAAACATTGTTTAAGAGCTTTTGAAAGTAACTAAGGTTCGAAACTTAAACGTTTCGTTTAACGAGAATCACATAATTGAAACTTATTTGGAGAATATTTGTAAACTCATGCTCGCTCTTAAAACAATGAAACTTTAAAGTGATTAACCTTTGAAATCTCCGTTTGAGTCGAAATAACGAGAAAATGTATTTCTATTAGTTGTTACTTTCATTTTCCAAGGGTACCAGTTTCGGCCGACATCACTAACTTATATACCTCTATGAACGAATGCTTGGATACCCTAGACAAAGCGAATTCAATTTGTCCTCAAATTTCCGTTCAAATTGCGAATACATACGTCTAACCCTCGAGTGAGAATTTGGGCGGAACGCCCTTTGTGTTTACCTATTTTCCAGCCATTTATGGCTTCATTATTTTTCTCAAGTCAGCCCCAAAATCACACACAAGAAATGTCACCACCCTGGCCCTTCAATTAGGCTCCAAAATCATCGAATTACATCACAAGTCTAATAATACAACCAGAAATCAGTTTTGAAGACAAAAGGTTAACCAGCAGTTTTGACATCTTATAGTATTTTGGTCACAAATGGAGCTATGTTTATCGGATTAAGGTACAATTTATACCATTTCAAAGCTAAGATAAAGGGTTACAACTTTGATGAAGACAACTCAACCCAGTTCATAGTTGATCTAGGTCGAATTTGGAGATTACAGAACTAGAAGTTCATTGTCAGTCTGGTTGTTAGTACTGGATTCAAATGGAAATAACTCAGGCTACACAATTCCGATTGAGGCGATTTCAGATGCATTGGAAAGCTGAAACATAGGGCTAAATGTTTTGTGTTTTGGCCAAAGGCTAATTTGATACGGATCAAGGTGAAAAATGAGGCCAAAGTTGTGAAATTTCAAAACTGTCCATGAAATGAGGCTTTTGGTAGTCAGGGGTATTCTGGTCATTTCGCATGATACAGCGCTCAGATTGAGCTGAAATTTTAACGGCTGCTATATAACATCATTTCCTACAACTTTCATGTTTTGACTTAAGCCTAATTCGGCCTCTAACATGGACGAATGAAACTGGTCAGAAGCAGGGCAGTTCATCATCAAAGCTGGAAATTTCACTACTAAAGCTGGAATTTTATAACTAAAGCTGGAAATTCAACCAAAGCTGGAAAACCATATACCAAAGCTTAAAAGTTCACATCAAAGTTAAACCATCTCATATCAAAACTATCAAGTTCATCTCATGGCTGGAAAATGCATATCAAGGCTAGAATTTAAACATTCAAGCTGGAAAATGAAACCCTAGGCTGAAATTCCATCAATCTTCACCAATCTAGGTTATCATCCATAAAGCTTCTAAGATTCAAGTCATCTATCCAATAAAAAGCAAGATAAGAGAGAGAGGAAGAGTTTCTTAGCTTAATACCTTCAAACCTCAAGGAAATACACAACATCAAGGCTGCCCAAGCAATATTACTTGTAGTTCTTGTTGATTTGGTCAAATGTCTTAGTCAAGGCCTTGGATATTTTGTTTTTCCTCTTATTTTTGGTCAAAAATTTCAGCCATCTTAAGATAAAATTAGGAAAAGGAAAAATAAAATAAAAACAAGGAGATTATGGTAAGAAAGTATTGGTCAAGTGCGGTATTCCACGAGTAACAAACGGCGCACGTCGGTTCAAGCCTATTTTCCTTAACTCTCTTGCACTTGTGTTTTAACTTATGATTCACTAACTTATTATTATCGCTTCTAATCACACACTTTCTCTTACTTAATACTTCTTCTTATCTACCAAATTTAGTACACATACCTCACCAATTAATCTGTGAGGACCCGTAATTTTTCCCATTTTCTAGGTTTTATTATTTTTCATGGCTTGTTTTCTACATTTTCGTGATTAGGAAAAATTCTAGATATTGTTAAGGAGCAGATATAGTTTTTAGATGATTTTTCTAGTATCGAATAGGTTTTGAGAAATTAAGAGCGTATACCGGACGTGGGACCCACTAGTGCGAAAAGTTCGGAAAAATTCGGCCAACTAGGTTAAGTTTTGGATACTGGAATTAATTTATCGGGTGTTAAGAGATAAGTAGAGGATGCTAAGTGGATTGGTATGAGAGAGACAAAAGTTAGGCAAGCATTAAATAAAGTGACAAGTGTCACTTGCCTATTGGATGGACTTGTATGACTAATATTCCATGTCTTACCATTTGACTTAATAAACTAAAACTTTACCAAAATTACTCCATTTTTCAAGCTCTAGTGGCCGAATCTCTTAAGCAAGGAAAGAAAGAAAACCTCTTCAATTTCTTGATTCCATCTTGCTCCAAATCTCTAAACCAACCATTTAAACTTGTCTTTGTTCAATAAAACCTCTTCAATTAGTGTTAGTGAGTTGATTTGTGGAGTTATTTGGAAAGCTAAGAGGACCTATTGCTCCCTCTCTCTTGTTTCTAAGGTGAGTTGTGAAGAACCACCCTCCTCCCTTAATTGATGCTTAAATCATGATTAGTGGTGGTATGAGATGCAAATTATGGATTATTTCTTGATTTATGGTTGAAGTGATGAAGTTTTATTATTTTTGGGGATTTTTCTGTTTTAATATGAGAATGATTGTGTGGCTATCTATGATGATTGGAAATGGTATATAATGACTCTAGGAGGTGGGAAAAGTGGTAAATTGCAAGCAATTTCTGTTTTGGAAGAAATTTTGGAAAGTTAGGGTTTATGATTGTGCATTCTGCCCGGATTTATAGCTCATAGATAGAGGCCGAATTGGCCTTGAATTAAAACATAAAAGTTGTAGGGAATAATATTTTAGAGGTGCCTACAAAATTTCAGGTCAATCGGAGTAGCGTAGAATGAGAAAATTCGAAATTACCCTTGCTGTTCTGGTTTTACCCGAATGTAAGAATTGCGCCGGTAATTGGTTTTTTTGACTGGAATTTCTTCAGAATTGGTTGTTGAGGTCTTCTGATGAAATATAGCCCTGTTTCTTAGCTTTCATCTGGTTTTGGAATTTCTCGATTTGGACTTGGATATCCTGATTTATGATGTTTCCGCTTGAATGCGTTCTGTGAATCTGTTTTTGTGAATCTGGTGTAGTATCTTGCATTTTTTACCTGGTTACACTCGAAACTGGGTTTAGTGACCTTCTACAATATTGTAGCCCTATCTCTTAGCTTCGAAACGGTGTATCTTATACCTTCATCCGATAATCGTAGTACCTTTGGTGCCATTACCGCAAAATGAGGTCAAAAACTATTTTTTTTCAGGGTTAAAGCTAAATCATTTCCGGATTTTTCTGGTTTCCTCTATTGTTTGTGTATGCTTAGGGAACCCTGTTTTGGTAGTATGTAGAATTGGTTTATGACTTGTAATCTAGTCTTATTGTGTTTATTTGAATAGTTTAGGGCTTGACTTTCATATCCGGTCATTTCCTAGCTAAATTTTGTACTTGAATGACTTTAAGCCTAGTGAATGGCTTTTGGAAATGAGCTTATTTTGTGTGAGATGTTGGGACTGATTTGAGGAAATAATGAAGCCATTAATGGCTGGAAAATAGGTAAACACAAGGGATTTGCTGCCGAAATTTTTACTTGAAGGCTAGTTTTGGTCCAAGTGCTTTTTGCCGCAAAATTTTATAACCCTTTTTAGTTTAATTTTGCGTTTGGTTTATGAAACCCTAGATATTTTCGACCATCAGTCCAAATGCCCCGTTTCGCTTTAAAGTTATTTTTATGCGTTTTACTCATCATTTATTGGGTTTCTTCGATTTCACCTAATTGGTTGTGCTATATTCTTTCTCGTTCAATCTTATGTTTTCTCGGTGATTAAGGATACTATCCAGAAGGATATTTTGCACGTTATTTTGCATAGTTAGGTGAGTGTTCCTTGTTTGTTATATTTTCTTGACTTCATGACTTGTACTATTGATTGAGAACGTGTTAAGTGCTTTTAATGATTTCCAATGATTTCCAAAATTTTATAACCCTTTTTAGTTTAATTTTGCGTTTGGTTTATGAAACCCTAGATATTTCCGACCATCAGTCCAAATGCCCTATTTCGCTTTAAAGTCATTTTTATGCGTTTTACTCATCATTTATTGGGTTTCTTCGATTTCACCTAATTGGTTGTGCTATATTCTTTCTCGTTCAATCTTATGTTTTCTCGGTGATTAAGGATACTATCCAGAAGGATATTTTGCACGTTATTTTGCATAGTTAGGTGAGTGCTCCTTGTTTGTTATATTTTCTTGACTTCATGACTTGTACTATTGATTGAGAACGTGTTAAGTGCTTTTAATGATTTCCAAAATGAGCTTTCTAGGCGAGTGTGTACTTTATCGCACTCGACCTAAATAACTATGCAATTTTCAAGGATTTAATCATTGAAATGCTAGTTGCGCATGAATGTAAGCCTTTTGGCTAACTGGCCGCTGCCCCTTGTTACCGATCGACTCGAGCCAGAAGCGGACTCGGTCGGGCGATTAGGTGACCTGGGTGAACGTTTTGGTATACTCGAGTATTACCTTGAAGTCTGGTGGAGCCCGGCCAATGGCTGGGAAGGGGGTGAATGAAATGCATGATCAAATGTGCGGGGATTTCATTTAAAAAAAAAAACAAATGCTTTTCAAAAGATTGAAGGAAGGAGGAAATGTCAGGAGAACGAGCGCGTGCGGGAACATTTGGCTCCTTGTGAGCCCGTATCCTTTTAATGTATGTGTTATTATTGCTTTCCATTGTACATGTTACATGAATTCTTGATTTCTATATTAAGGTATAGGTTGGATTGTTGCTTATATGTCCGGAACCTCACTGAGCTTTTTAGCTCACTCCTTTAGTTTTGTTTTCCTTAGCAGGGAAGACGCGCAAGGACGGAAATCTTGGCATAGACTAGCTTGGTCTAGTTTTGGTTATTTTTTTTTTGTAATGGTTCTCGCCCTAGTGCTTGGCACGGGCTAGTTGTATGGGGAAGTGAGAACCTTTGTATATTCGACGGTTGTTCTTTTTGAGATCGTAATGTATATAAGTTTCATTTAAGTTTTTGGATCATTGCTATATTTTCGTATGGGCTGGATCTGGTTTTTGCTCGAGGATGGAAGTGATCGACTGAGTCCCGGCGAGAGCTGGGCAGGCGGTCCGCCGAACCCTTTGGTTCGCCTTAGGGGGAGGTGGGGCTGTCACATAATCACACTATCAAAAGACGTAAAAATCCTAGTTTACCTTAACGATGAAAGTAAAGGAAAATCCCTTGGTTCTATGATTAATTGTAACTATTGAGGAAGTGAATGAGTAGTAAAGCTATTGTAAAATAATGGATTCCAAATAAAAGGGAATTTTTAAGAAAATATGAGGGATTTTACAAGTCCTCACAATCACACTACCAAAATGCACACAAAAACACACACCAAAACCCTGGTATGCACAAAAACCCTAACTTATGCCCTTCCTTTAGAAAAATCATAACTTGAGTTATAAATATCAAAAATTTATACAACTTGGCTTGTTAAAAACTAGACTTCAAATACTAAAAATCTTTAGAAGACACCTCAAAGAGATTTTGTGAGAACCCGAAAAAAAATTCTTGAGTTTAGGCATTATTTTATTCCTTTGCACACGTTTTCTATATTTTCTTTATTATATTAATTTTATAGATATTTTTATAAGTAAATATAGTTTTTAAATCATTTTTCTAGTATAAGTTAGTTCGGACCCGCTAGTGCGTTAAGTGAGAGAAATTCGGCCAATTAGGCTAAGTTTTGCACAAAGGGATTAAATTACTAGGTGTTAGGAGATAATTAGAGGTTACCTAGATAGATTAATCATGGGGAGACAAGAAGATAACTTTAAGCATAAAAATGTGCCAAGTGTCACTTTCCTATTCAAAGTTGGACTTGCCTAACTTTCTTACCTTTACTAAAACTTCAAATTTTGACCCAAAAATCATCTTCATTTCCAACCTCTTGGCTGAACCTCTTAAGGAGAGAAAAGAGAGAAAACTTCAATTTTCATCTTCCATTTCTTGATTAAATCTTGAAATCCAACCGATTAAATCTTGAATTTGTCCACAAAAGTGACTTGCTAAGGGAGTTTCAAGATATTGGTGGAGTTGATTTGGAGGAGGAACCTCTAAGCTACTACTTTTCTTGAGGTGTTAAGGTATTTTGCTTGAAAACTCATTCTTTGTTCATAATAATGGTAAATTAGTGACTTATGGTGGCTAAATAGGTTGTTTTATGAAAGATTTCATGGATTAAAGTGGAGTTAGATAAATTTCTGATTTTTTTGGGATTTTTCTGTTTTCATATGATGGTTATGGTTGGCCCTGGATTAATAGCTCTAAATTGTGTTAAATAGAGTTCTTGTGCGTTAATTGTGAGGACTCATAATTTTATTATTTCAAAATATTATTAAATTGGTCATTTTAAAAATATTTCGTACACGAGTTACCCCAAAAAAAAAAATTTACTAAAGTACATGAATTTCTCGAAAATAAATTTTACCGATTGGTTCTTTAAGCGCATATTATTTTAATGCCCAAATTTATTTAAGATGAATTGCTTATCGTGATTTTTATTGTTATATATACTTGGATTATCATATTGTAGACTTTTAGAATCGAATAAGTTGAATTTCCAAGTTCAAATGAGAAAACCCTTAAGTTTGACCTTTATACGCGAGCGTGCCGAAAAGGCCCCGACAGGCACATTAATTTGATTAATTAGAGATTTTAAGAACATGAGACTACTAGTAATGTACTATTAATGTACTAGGGAAATTACCTAAGAGGTTTAGTGCACAAAAGTTGCAAACGAGCGCGAAAGTTGGACACGCGAAGACCCTAAGCAGACCTAGCATGAGTTGACACTTAGACTTAACCATTAAGTCACCAATTCTCTCCACTTTCATTACAAAATCTGATTTCACTCTCTCTCCTCTCTTCACTCTCTATTTGGCCGAAAATAGGAAGAAAAAAAAGGGGAAAAAAATCTAGCCAAAATCCTCACAGACTTGCTTCAATCCACTTCCAAATTCATCATCCATTAGAGGGCTTTGATCCTAGCTTGGAAGAGGGGGCTGTTCATCGGTTTTCTTGGAGGAATTTTGGTCAAAATTTCTGCCCTAAAGCTGTCCAACTAAGTTCTTGAGGTAACTCACTCACCCACACTTCAATCTTGCAAAATTATAGCTCGAATGGAGCAAAGGTAGCATGGGTTTGCAACCTATGGTAGAATTTTGGTTGATTGGTTGAGTAATTATTTTCTTGCAATTTCATGACATGCGTGAGGGCTTGAGGATGCTTATTGGTGGCTGATGTGATGAATTAACATGTTGTGGTTGCTGATATTGTGCTATGTTACATGTATATAGAATGATTGATGGAATGAAGTTGGAAGAAATTTAGAAATTTGGAGAAGGTACTGTCCGAAATTTCAAGGACTTGCTGCCCTATTTTGCTTTGATATTTTCGTGCATAATTTGGCTACAAATGTGAGTGATATATGTTGTGTTATGTGTGTGGTGGTTGTCTACAAAAAAAATTAGCCAATTTGGTTGGATAAATTTTGAGTTATGAGCAAAGAGGCAAAACTGGACTAGGTCCAGAAATTTTCTGACCAGTGATCTTGTGGAGATCATAACGTTTTTCTCGATGATCAAAATTGAGTGCCATTTATGGCATTTGAAAGTAGACTCTTAGAGCTTTAAAATGGTACCAAGCTCATTTTCTAGTTCGTCCCGAGCGATTCGTGGCGAGTCTTGAAAGTTGGCTGCCTGTTTATTACTGTTCATCCGAGACTGTCCAGAAAATCCATTTTGTTGCTTGATTTTGAACCATTTATGTCTGGATTTTGGAAATGATTTCTTCTACACAAATATAGCCTTGTAAACCTAGTTTCTAAAGCTACCAACCGTTTTTAATTTCACTGAGAATCGAGTGAGATACGGCCTAATTAGCAAAGGGCATTAAATCTGGAAAATTTCTGGAAAGGCCAATAGTCCAGGAATTTTAGCGAAACTTCAACTTTTATTTCTTGAGCTAGGAACATAGGAATTGAGTTCCGTTTTTTTTTATTTGAAACCTGGATTGGCCTGGATTGGAACTTTGCCTGCATATCAAATTTCAAAGGCTGGTTTTGATTCTATGATTTTTGGCAAAACTCCAAAGTTATTGGAAAAACTTGGACTGTTTTGACCTATCTTCAATGAATAGTAAACTTTCTTGGAGAAATTGACTTGTTTCTGGTTTGATTCTTGGAAAGTGACCTTCTACAAAGTTGTTATGCTTCGAATGAAGTTTCTGACGGTGTAAAATTTTCCATTTTTAGACCTTCCAAACTTCTGGACTCATTTTTCCAAGAATGACTCGAAAAGTGAAAATTTCCAATTTGGACCTAAATGTTCTTTTAAGGGCCTAGGTTACATTTTTACAACTCTTAGAGCATTTCAAACCTATTTTCATGGTGAACTTGAGTTCACCTATCACTTGAGACCTCATTTGAAAGTCGGTTCCTTATGAACTGAAATACTTTGGAAACTTGAATTTTGGAGTCAAAATTGACTATTTCTTTTCTTTACACGAATATTGTATGGCCTGGAATTTGAGATACAATGCATTATTGCATACTTTCAGGATCTCAAGAGGACTTCGAGGGAACTCCCAGCGAAGCGTCTTAGAGTTAATTTCTGAATCTTTGACTTTTGATACTTGGTGAGTGTCAAGTGCATGTTTACTTGCACTTCACTTGAGATTTGTTGCCTACATGAACTCTACTTGAACTTGTTGTTACATGAACTATACTTGTTGAGAGAAGTGTGTACTTTACCGCACTTCATCTCCTTTACTTGGATCAATACATGACTTGCTACATGAATTACATGAAATTACTGGATTTTACATGTGCATGACCTGAAGTCGAATGCAGAGAAAATCTCATCGACTAAAACTTGATTTGTTTTGAAAACCTGACCTGTGGGGACGCCCAAACCCAATGGTTAAACCTCGTAATCTCGCAGCCAATCGTGAGGTCTTGGTCGGAAAAACTTGGTAAACCTTGGGACCGAAAGCTTGATCTTTTGAGATCTTGCTTGGCATACTTGTATCTTTTGAGATCTTTTGAGATCTTGCCTTTACATGCCTGTTGGGTACGGATCCGAGAGGGTGAAATGATGGATGGAGGGAAGTAAGTGGAGATCTACAGATTGGATATTTATTCGGTTGACGGAGTGTCAACCCCTGGTTCGTGGATCGGGACTATGGCAAATAATCTGGAAATGAGCTCCAGAGAGCTCCAGTATCCTTGAATTGTTTGTATCGGCGGGGCACCTGCCTAGCTCTCGCCAGGTCTCAGGTCCATTCATACCTAAATTAACGAGCAATTAATGGCTAAATGAGGCAAATTAAATAAAATTCGTTTCCTTTAATATATTCAAACTTACAACACAAGAATCCGACATATACATTCAGATTTCAGCTTGTGCGAAAAATTTCAGATTTAGGGCTTCTAATTAGGGCTTTACTACGGTTGGTTGTTGAGCTTCTAATTAGCTATGATTGAGGGGTATTGTGACCCTAATGAAGTGTGTTGAATGGCCTATGAATTGTTTGTGTGCTTGTGGTTGTTTTGGATGAATTTAAATGGTTGTTTGTAGGATGGAAAATCTGAAATTTTAGGGGAAATGCTGTCCAAATGTTGGGGATATTGGATTCTTGTGAGTTTAGGTTGAGGTTGGATAGAAATGAAAGGTTTTGGGGTTTGTTTCTACTTTTAGCCCTAAATGTTATGTATTTTCCATTCCAAGCTATATTTGGTTTTGCCTTAATAGTTCATTTAAGAGGTATTCGACTCGTGTCCGAGTCTCAATTGTGCTTTCTTGATTGTTATAGGGTGTGCCGATGATCCGAGGCTTACGTCGGGCAAAAACTTGTGAAATTGCTTTGTTTGACTTGGTAAGTGTACTACTCACATGATTGTTATTTCGTGGCTTTATTGTACTTGAAATCTGTGATTGGACTAATTGTGATTACTGTTTATGCTAGATGAGACGAGGGTGTACTTTACCACTCTTGTACTCTATGGCTTATTTGACCGTCTACTGTATCACTCGGAATTCTCTTGATTGTACTTGATTTGGTGTCGTTTGGACGTGTATCCAACGACCTTTACTGTTAACTCTGAGCTCAACCTCACTGGTAGTCAATTGACTTGAGCCCGCAAGGGCTTGGTCGAGGGAAATTGACAAGCCATGGGGACTATTTTGGGGATCTTTGGGTATGAGACTCTTGATTCCGGTATATTCGAGTATTACCATTTATGTTCTGATTGGTGTTCGGGCCCGGTAAGGGGTATGTGTGGTGGACGA
This sequence comes from Coffea eugenioides, assembly GCF_003713205.1. Taxonomy (NCBI): domain Eukaryota; kingdom Viridiplantae; phylum Streptophyta; class Magnoliopsida; order Gentianales; family Rubiaceae; genus Coffea; species Coffea eugenioides. The sequence continues at coordinate 19,434,600 of NC_040043.1, forward strand.
AAATTGGAGTAAAGTGGAGTCTACAGTAATGGTTACTCTTCAGCGTTGACGGAGAGTCAACGAGGTGAGATCAACTACGGCAAAAGAGGAAGAGGGCTCTTGAGAGTCGTCCGTATCCTTCTACTCTCTAAATGATGTATGATAGTTGTTCCTGCTTATTTGATGAATGTATTTGACATAAGTAGCATTGTATTTTGGTGATCCTTGAATGCTTGAGTGATGGTACCTCATTGGGCGAAAGCTCACCCCGTTAACTTTGTTTTCCTTACAGGAACCCATCTTTTGGACAAATGATCATTTTGAAGAATGAATAGAGCTAGTATAAATACTCTTTTGTATAGCTCCTCGGGAGTTGGAAAACTCTAAATGTACCTTGATCCAAATATTTCCCTTTTCATTTGTAAATTGCGAACATATGTGTATAAAACTGTTTAATCATGTTCATGCATTATTTTTGGTTTGGAAATGTTAATTCTCTAGAGTTATATAACGTTATCTATATTCGATTGGGTTCCAGCTGGATTGTGACGTGGCAGTCACTATTCACTTGCAGTTTCGATTTTCGTTTTCCGTTTTGTGATTGTTGAATCGTTTAGGAGCACTAATATATGTATTTCAGAACGTTTTAGTTTGTGTATTACCATCTTAGTAGTTCTGGCGAGAGTTGGGCAGGCAGTTCGCTAACCCCTTTGGTACGCCTTAAGGGAAGGTGGGGCTGTCACAGATTTAGTTCATAAGTTGGTCCAAATTGAGCCATAGGCTACTACAATATTCCTATGTTTACTTGTGCAGGGCAGAATTTTCAGTCAACTTTTCCAATTTCCTAGAATTTATAGACATTGAATCAAACTCTGAATTTTACACCGTAGGAAGCCCTCTGAGTCTAGTTTCAATCGCAACAAACGGAACTCAATTCTGACTTTCCTATACAAAGTTATAGCCAATTTCCCAAAGCTGCGCAGAGCCTCCTGCGAAAATTTCTAGATTTTCTAACAACTTGAGATTATGAAACTTTTCTTAACAAAATTCACTTCCTTGACTCAAATTCAACCATTAAAGCAACCAAGAATCAAAGGTAAGTGAGTTCACATAAGGGTTATAAAGAAAAGTAAAATTTCGGGGTCTCACATGGAAACATAACAATTAACTATTACCCATAAATACTTACAAACTCTTTGCCAAACAAGGAAGAATGTACGTTCGTTTTCAAATTAAAACAATGTCTCGAAAAGCCTCAATATCTCGAAAATCGAGATTCAAAAGTGAGGGTTTAACAACACGGGAGAAATTGATTTCTTTCATGAAATCGAGTTTAAAACAATCGATCAATATCAAGAAAGAGTAACGAGTTCTAAAAAACTCATTTTCATAAGAAATCGGGATATTTCAGCTTTGCACGACAATCTTTGGAAAATCGAATCTTGAGTTTGGCACATCCAAAAATGGAAAACTTTACACCGTTGGAAACTAGGTTCAAAGTACTAAAGTTCCTAGAAGACGTTTTTCCAAGATTCTGAATGGAAGGCATTCAATTTTCAACTCCAAGTGGCTGTTCTGAACAAGCAAGGCAGTTTCAGTCATGTTTTTTCGGCAGTCATTGAAAATTCGGTAAAATTCACAGAAAGTGAAGTAGCCTTTGAAATTCGTAACACAATACAAGTTCCTAACAAAGTTTCAAATAGGGTAAACGGAACTAAATTCAGAGTTTTGAGCGTAAAGATATAGTAGCTTAAAGTCGGCTGACTTTTGTACACTATTCAGAAATTTTCCATATTTGAAGAGCAAACTTTGGGACATCATTTGGGTCTCAAAATGGTCTTAGAATAATACCAAATTTAGTACACTTAAAGTTCACTATGAGGACTACTCCCCTATCAAATTTCAAGTAAAAACTCCTATGGAAAAATAGTTAACGAAACAACCAAAATTCAAAAAATATTTCAAAGCAAATCTGTCCTCCTGTCTTTCTTTCTTTTCCAAATATTTTGCACAATGAAATCAGCCTAAATTTGATCCATTTTTGAAACCAAGATCCTAGAAACCTTTAATAAACACTTGATGGTTGATTGACATCAAAATTTTTGAATTAGAACATCCCACAACAAACTAGACCAGTCGGCCAGCAAGAACGCAAAGCTTCCAGTTTTCCAGCTTTATCGCACTTTCAAAATCAGGCCATAACTCACTCAATAAAAGTTTAAATTAAGAATGGTTGGTGGCGTTGGAAACTAGATTCAAAACTCTACATTTCATCAAAACAAGTCATTTTCAAAATCAGTTCACAAGTGAGAGAAAATAGAGCCACAAGATGCAGCTTCTACCTTTCTCTCGGATAGACAATCAGAACAGGACAGCAAACTTTGCCGAATCACTACGGCTCACTCAGTTTGAACTAGAAGGTTAATTTTATACCGTGGGAAAGCTACAATTGTCTAGTTTCAAATTCCAAAAACGGCACTCGATTTTGTACAAAGAGATATGTTCGATCAAAGAGTTACTGTTCGGACAGCCAGAACCCATTTCCAGTTTTCTTCAAATTTCGAAATTTCAAGTTTTGCTCAACCAAATCAAATGATTTTTGGTATACACTTTCTATACACAATATATAACATATATTAACCAATTTCACAGCCAAATAAGTACCAAAAGTTCGAAATTCAAGCATGATAACAACAGGGCAGATTCGGCCATCTTCATGAACCAACTTCCTTCAATTTTTTTTCGTTTTCTAATCATAATCAACTCGTATAACACATAAACAACATTCATCAAGCATTTAATCCTCAAGGCAGCTACCTAAAGGTCACACCAAGTCTGCTAGCCTAACATTTAAAGCAAGAAAAATAGACTTCCTCAAGTCTTCTACTTAGTTTCATGCTTAGGGTTCAAACCCTTGCAAATCCAACCGTAAATCTTGTATTAGATGGAGAGATTAGAAAAGTTGATGGGTTTACCTCTAACCCTTGTAGAAACCAGAAATTTTCACCACTAAAACTCCAAGAAATCACCCAAGATGAAGCCTTCCTCCAAGCTCAAGTTAATCTCCAAGATGTTTAGGAGTTGGGTGGTGGTTTGTGAAGGAAATGGAAGCCAAAATGGTGCAAAATGAAGAAGCTTTCTTCTCTTCTTGTTCCCTATGCTGTTCAGCCGAGAGAGGTGAGGAGAGAGAGAGGGTTTTGTGTTGTGAAGCTTCCTTTGGAAGCTTAAGGAATTTGTGGCCAAAAGTTGTCCAAAAGTCAACTAGGAATAGTGCGCGTATAGTGTCCCTAACTACCACTTTTCTCTCTTGTTTGTTGCACTAGTGCACTAATTCTCAAATATAATTCCTTTAACACTATAATTATTCACTCTTAGTAGACTAGTATAAATTTCTTAAATCTCTACTTAGTCGATTCGACGAGAAATACGCGATTCTCCGATTCGCGCGCGATAAGGCGAAAATTTGAACTCACTCACATCTAATCCCACAATTAACTTTTCTTAGTTTACTATTGATCATTCTTAATTCTCCAAGATTATTGCACTCTCGAATCGAATATTGTTTCGAAAGCCATGTATTCACTATTTCTCGCTAAACGAGCCTCCAAAATTAAATTTGCTAACGAAACGTTTTAAAAATATGAGTGAGACACTGCTCCATGTAAATGGATTTAAAATTGTTGAAATAAATTATTCGGAGAAAACGGGTGAATAAATAATTAAATAGACCAGTAAAATAGAATTAAAAGTAAGAAAAATTCGGGTCCTCACATCCTTCCCTCTTTAAAAGGAATTTCGTCCTCGAAATTCATACTTAAGAGAACATTGCACCTCTTAATAACTAGGTTTATCAAATATCAACGACTACTTACACCCTCCAACCCATATCTCACACTTAGCAATCAAACTTTGATCCCCAATAGGCATTTTAACTTCCAAGTCATAGGGTAACTTAATCGGCCTCACATCTACCTCATATAGGTAATGTCTCCACTTCTTTAATGTAAATATTGCCGTCACTAAGTCCAAATCATGAGTTGGATAATTTCTCTCGTGAGATTTTAACTTTCTAGAGGCATATGCAATCACCTTATCATGTAGTATTAATAAACATTCTAAACCATCATTTGAAGCATTTGTATAAATCACAAAACTATCTCCTCCGCTCGGTAAGGCTAGCACAGGTGCATCGGTTAAGCACTTTTTCACTCTTGAAATTCTTCCTCACATTTAGAATCCCAAATAACTTATCATGTTTCTTAGTCAACTTAGTTAAAGGTCTTGCAGTCTTAGAAAAGTCCTTGATAAGTCGAAGGTAATATTCAGCTAACTCTAAGAACTCCGAATTTCAGTAGGGTTTTCTGGTCGTTTCCTCTTAACACAACTTCCACTTTAGCTGAATCTATAGCAATTCCTTCCTTAGATATTGTATAACCTAGAAAGGCTACTTCTTTCTACCGAACTCACATTTATTGAAGTTAACGAAAGTTGGCACTCTCTTGGGGTTTGTAAAACTATCATCAGGTGTCTTTCATGATCTTCTCGAACCTTAGAGTATATCGATATACCATCAATAAATGCCACCACAGATTAATCCAAATACGGTTTAAAACTCCGATGCATTAGGTCCATAAATGCTGCTAGTGCATTCGTCAACCTTAAGGACGTAACGAAAAATTCAAAGTGCCCATATTTTGGATTGAAAGCGGTTTTAGGCACATCAGTTTCTAGAATTCTCAACCAGTAATAACTCTACTTTAAATCCAACTTGGATGGTACCATGGCTCTTTACGGTTGATCGAATTCTTATCCAAGTAAGGCAAAAAAAAATTATTTTAGGCATTATTTTATTTCTGTGCATGCGTTTTTATATTTTCTTTATTATATTAACTTTTATTTAGTAAATATAGGTTTAAAATCATTTTTTCTAGTATAAGTTAGTTCATGAGAAATTAGGAGTGTATATTGGACGTGGGACCCGCTTGTACGTTAAATGAGAGAAATTCGGTCAATTAGGTTAAATTTTGCATAAAGGGATTTAATTACTAGGTGTTAGGAAATAATTAGAGGTTACCTAGATGGCTTAACCATGGGGAGACAAGAAGATAACTTTAAGCAAAAACAAAGTGCCAAATGTCAATTTCCTATGCGAGTTGACTTGCCTAACTTTTGTTTACCTTTACTAAAAGCTCAATTTTGACTCAAATCATCTTCATTTCATACCATCTTGGCCGAACCTCTCTTGAGAGAAAAGAAAAGAAAGCTTCAACCTTTCATCTTCCATTCTTGCTTAAATCTTGAAATCCAACCGATTAACTCTTAAATTAGTCCACAAAAGTGATTTGCTAAGGGAGTTTGAAGGTCTTGGTGGAGTTGATTTGGAGAAGAAACCCCCAAGCTACTACCTTTCTTGAGGAGTTAAGGTATTTTTCTTGGAAAGTCATTCTTTATTCCTAATCTTGGTAAATTGGTGACTTATGGAAGCTAACTAGGTTATTTTATGGAAGATTTCATGGATTAAAGTGGAGTTAGCTAAATTTCTGATTTTTTTGGGGATTTTTCTGTTTTCATATGATGGTTATGGTTGGCCTTGAATTGATGGCTCTAAATTGTGTTAAATGGATCTCTTGTGCATTAATTACGGTTATTTGCGGAAAATTTCAGCTTGTGCGGAAAATTTCAGATTTAGGGTTTCTAATTGGGGCTTTTCTATGGTTGGTTGTTGAGCTTCTAATTGGCTATGATTGGGGGTATTGTGACCCTAATGAAGTGTATTGAATGGCCTATGAATTGTTTGTGTGCTTGTGGTTGTTTTGGATGCATTTTAATGGTTGTTTGTAGGATGGAAAAGCTGAAATTTTAGGGAAAATGCTGTCCAAATGTTTGGGATATTGGATTCTTGTGAGTTTGGGTTGAGGTTGGATAGAAATGAAAGGTTTTGGGGTTTGTTTCTACTTTTATCCCTAAATGTTATGTAGTTTCCATTTCCAAGTTATATTTGGTTTTTGCCTTAATAGTTCATTTAAGAGGTATTCAACTCGTGTCCGAGTCTCAATTGTGCTTTCTTGATTGTTATAGGGCGTGCCGGTAATCCGAGGCTCACATCGGGCGAAAACTTGTGAAATTGTTTTGTTTGACTTGGTGAGTGTACTACTCACATGTTTGTTATTCCGTGGCTTTATTGTACTTGGAATCTGTGATTGGCCTACTTGTGATTATTGTTTATGCTAGATGAGACGAGGGTGTACTTTACCACTCTCGTATTCTATGGCTTACTTGACTGTTTACTGTATCACTTGAAATTCTCTTGATTGTACTTGATTTGGTGTTGTTTGGACGTGTATCCAACGACTTTACTGTTAACTCTGAGCTCAACCTCACTGGTAGTCAATTGATTCGAGCCAGCAAGGGCTTGGTCGAGGGAAATTGACAAGCCATGGGGACTGTTTTGGGATCTTTGGGTATGAGACCCTTGGTTTTGTATACTCGAGTATTACCAATTCTGTACTGCTTGGTGTTCGGGCCCGGTAAGGGGAATGTGTGGTGGACGGAAAATCGGAGTAAAGAGGAGTCCACAGTTATGATTACCCTGTATACATTGACGGAGAGTCAATGAAATGAGATCAACTATGGCAAAAGAGGAAAAGGGTTCTTGAGAGCTGTCCGTATCCTTTTATTCTCTATAGTTGTGTGGTGTTGTTTTTGCTCACTCGATGAACGTATTTGCAATGAATATTCTTGTGTTTATGTGATCCTGGTATATTTACGTGATGGTACCTCATTGGGCGAAAGCTCACTCCGTCAATTTTGTTTTCCTTGCAGGGAACCATCTTTTGGACTTGTGATTTTAAATATTGAGTTGAGCTAGGCTAGAGATTTTGTATAGCTCCTCAGTGGTTGGAATCCCTAAATGTATCTTGAACCAAATATTTTCCTTTTGATTTGTAAATATACGAATGTGGTTTATAAAAGTGTGTACTTATGTTCATGTGTTATATTTGGTTTGTATATGTCCATTTCAAGGATTATATGAAGTTACTTGTATTCGATTGGGTCCCGGTCGGATTGTGACGTGGCAGTCACTATTCACTTTCCGTTTCGATTTTCGTTTCATGATTGTTGGTTTGGTTAAGTGCGCTAATATTTTCCGAAACGATTTGAGTTTGTGTATTACCGTCTTAGTAGTTGTGAGAGCCCGTAAATTTTCTTATTTTCTAGGCTTTACTTTATTTAATTGCACACCTTTTATGCATTTTCTTTCTTAGGAAAATTTTCCGGATAATTTTTATGAGCAAATAGAGTTTTCAAGTTATTTTTTCTAGTATAAATGAGTTCATGAAAATTTTGGAGCGTATATCGGACGTGGGACCCGCTAGTGTGGAAAGTTCGGTAAAATTCGGCCAATTGGGTTAAGTTTTGTATACAGGGTTTAATTTACTAGGTGCTAAGAGATAATTAGAGGATACTATATGGATGAGAGTTGAGGAAACAAAGGGATATTCATGCATTAAATAGGGTGACAAGTGTCACCATATGATTAAATCTTGCATTTTGACCACTATTCATTACCTTTACTAAATACCAAAATTTGACCACAAATCATCTTCAATTTCTTGTGTCTAGGCCGAACCTTGGAGGGAAGAAAGAAGAAAAAAAACTTCATCTTGCACCATTCTTTCTTGCTTCAATCTTGGATTCCAACCATAAATCTTGCAAATCTCTCCATATAAGTTGCTCGTTGGGTTAGATTAAAGATTGTGGTGGAGTGATTTTTGGAAAAAAAAACCTAAGCTATCATCTTTCCTCAAGTTTCAAGGTAAATTCGCTAGAACTTTCCTTTTACTCTTGATAATTGTCAATTAATGGATTGGAGAGGTTAAAGGTGTAGTTTTGTGGATAAGTTTATGGTTTTAAGTAGGGTTATGGTGAATTTCAGTTTTTATAGTAAAATTTCTGTCCTCATATGATGATTAATGTTTGGGCATGATTTGGTAGTTGTTATGAGCAATTTTGAGCTTGAGAATGCTAGTTTTGCTTGCCTTCAAAGAATTTCAGCTTGTATAGAAAAATTTCCAGATTAGGGTTTCATTTTCCCCAATTCTGCCTGGTACTGTTCCTCATAGTTAAAGGCCTAATTAGCCTTGGGTTAAAACATGAAAGTTCTAGAGAATGATGTTTTATAGTTTCCTGCAAAATTTCAGCTCAATCGGCGCAACGTAACTTGTGAAAAGACCGAAATACCCCTGATGCCCTGTTTCTATCTGAACATGCTAATCAGCTTCTGTAATTGGTTGTTTTGACCAGGAATACTACTGATTTGGTTGCCAATGTCTTCTTATCATTTATAGCCTTGTATCTTAGCTTTCAAATGGCTTTGGAATCACTTGAATTGGAGTTGTGTATGCTGAGATATGATTGAATGAATCAGGACTGCCACAGTAAACTTCGAATTGGAAAATCTGGGGTTATTTTGGTAAATTTTACCTAGATACATTGCAAACTGGACTGAGTGGCCTTCTTCAATATTGTAGCCTTTTCTCTTAGCTTCGAAAAGGTGTAAATTTCACCCCAATCCGATAAGTGTAACTCCAGTTGTGTCCATTCCGCTAAATGACGTCAAAACTGTCTTTTGGTTTTAAGGTTTATAATTGGGGCTTTTCTAGGGTTCCTTTGTTGAGCTACCATTTGGTTGTTTTGAAAGGTATTGTGGCTCTAATTAAAGGTATTTGATAGTTTGTGATTGGGTGTTGAGGCTTGGTTGGAAAAGTAAAGAAAGACAAGGGGAAGTGCTGTCCAAATGTTTGCAGGAGCTTCGGTGCAGTCTCGGGAGATTTGCTATATCTTGATGTTGAAATGTCAGAATTGAGTTCCGTTTATTGCGTTTTAAACTAGATTCATAGGAATATAAACCGTGTAAATTTCAGATCCTGTTTCTTTCTGTCCAATTTATGGTGATTTTTCAAAGTTCACTGAAATCTTGTACCTGTTCTGTCCTCCACTGGATAAAGCAGCAACTTGCGACATGAATTCGACTGACTTACGTTCTGAATCTTACAATAGTGTTTTCTGGAAAGTTATATCCCTTTGAATTTATTTTCCAACGGTATAACTTTTATTAATTTTGGACTTACAAAACTTGAGATATGATTTTTCATATAAGGTCGCGCGGAACTGGAAAAATTCTGTTTTCCTAGTATTGATCTTGCTTTCATTATCTACTTCAAATTTGGAATTGGTCAGTCATTGTAGGAAGGGCTTTGAGGTTGTTCATGCTTTTAAGACTAATTTTTACCTTTTCACTCCGAGATCACCTCTTTGCTTTGCATTAATGGTTCTTTTGACTAGGCATATGGTTCGTAACCGAGTCTCACTTGCGAATTCCATACTCGGTCTTGGAATCGAGTCTTAAGTGTTTGCCTTGATTATTCTAGGAGGTACCGACGAGTAAAGCCACACTTGGGAAGGAAACTTTTGAAATTATCCTTGTTTGATCAGGTGAGTGTACCACTCCCCTGAATTATTGCTAAACTGGTTTCCTGTACTTGCCAATTGCTAGTTGAATGTCTTTCCTGACTGTTTATCTTGTATGAGACGAGGGTGTACTTTATTACACTCGTTCTCTTGCCTGTACTGAACAAACTGGAATCTATTACTTGTACTTGTCATGTACTTGAACTTGTTACTTGCACTTGTTATGATGTCGTTTGGAAGAGTATCCAATGACCTTCCTGTTAAACCTGAGCTCAACCTCATGGGGAGTTAATTAAATCGAGCCAGCGAGGGCTTGGTCGAGATAATTGACAATCCATGGGTGCCTGTTCCTGGGGGAATCTTTGGGTATTGAGACTCTTGATTCCGGTATACTCGAGTATTACCATTCCTGTTCCTGTTTGGCGTTCGGGCCCGGTAAGGGGTATGTTTGGTGTACGGGATTTTGGCGTTAAAGTGGTGATCTACTGGACTGGTTCCTTTATTTGAATGTTGACGGAGGGTCAACAAGACTAGATCAAGTATAGCAACGGGGATTTGGCTCCTGAGAGCCACCTGTATCCTTTACATTGTGACATTCATTCATTTATCGTATTTGATGTGAATATGTGCCTCCAAAGTGCTTTCACATGAATTCTACTGATTCTACTGTTTATACTGTTGGTACCTCATTGAGCTTCTAGCTCATCCCGTTCCGTTATCCTTGTTTTCCTTACAGGAAACCACCTTTTGGAGACTCTGATATTTTGAAGCATGGGTTGAGCTAGGTTAAATCTTCTTTTGTGTAGCTTCTCGATGTATGGAAAACCTTAACTGTATCTTAGTCCAACGTTTTCCTTGTGAATTGTAAATTTACAAACATGTGTATACAAAGGAAATGTTATGTTCTAGGGTTGTAGAAAGTTGTTATGCTTGTTTGGATTTTCGAACGGTGAATGTTATCTTCTCGAAGTTCTTTTGAGCGGTTGGTAGGGTTTACGCTCGTTCCGGATCCGTAGTCCCAGCGAGAGCTGGGCAGGCGGTTCGCCGAACCCTTTGGTTCGCCTTAGGGGGAGGTGGGGCTGTCACAGTAGTTCTGGTTGTGACGCCCTCACTTCTCCCAAGGGCGAACCCAAGGGTATCTGCGGGACACTTGCCCAGCTCTCGTCAGGACTCGGCACAAATTCAATTCAAACTTAAAAATAACCAATCAGTACTAAAAGTCAAAAATATAAAGGAAGGTCAATTCCATAATAATCGATCAAGTCTTACATTATAAGTTACCAAAATATCTTACAATCGCAAAATATACAGCTTCCAAAAGTTGACTAAATGAATACATTCAAAATTATAATAAAAGGCCATCAAGTCGACCTCTCCATAATTCCTTCCATTTTAGCTCCTGTTAAAGAAAGCAAGTCTAACGGGGTGAGCGGATGCTCGTGAGGCCAAGAAAACATGCAAGCCAAGTAATTCAATAATAATAGCACTTACACAATAGTGAAAACTATAACATTCAAGAAATTTCACAATTTATAATAAACACCCTTGAATAGGATGCAGAAGCTCTCCAGAGCTAATGATTTCTTACTTTGCCCAAATTCAATTTTAATACCTTCCCATGACGACACCCCGTTCCCCGGGTAGGTAATTGAGTTCGTAGCCCTTCACGTATTTCATGTATGTTTCTGAGACGACTCGAGAGGTACCTCCCACCCAAATCGGTGTGGTACTTACAATCGTTCAGTTAATAGTTCTGAGACGATTCGAGAGGTGCCTCCCACCAAATCGGTGTGGTACTTACTATCATCCAGAGGTCGATGAGACATCGCTCCAATCGACTTAGAATGATTTAGGGTTCTGAGACGATTCGAGAGGTACCTCCCACCCGGATCGGTGTGGTACTTGCTATCATTCAGAGGTCTAGGGTACTGAGATGACTCGGGAGGTACCTCCCACCCGGATCGGTGTGGTACTTACAATCGTTCAGTTAATAGGTCTGAGACGATTCGAGAGGTACCTCCCACCAAATCGGTGTGGTACTTACTATCGTCCAGAGGCCGATGAGACATCGCTCCAATCGACTTATGCAGCCATAACATATTTTCCAAGTCAAGTCATGTCAGGTCAAGCAAGTCACGTCAGGTCAAGCAAGTCATGTCAGGTCAAGCGTCAGGTCAGGTCAAACATGAGTCATTTATTTTAAATGAGAATGAGTGCGATAAAGTACACACTCGGTTCGACAAGTTTACCTATCATGTATAACACTTGTGCAACTAATATCTCAATCACATAAGCATTTAACACATACTTGACACTCACCAATTCAAAGTAATTCGAGCGAGTAAAAATCTTTAGTTGTCCCCTTTGGGATTCCCTTCAAGATTCGCTTGAGTACCTGAAGCAATTAACAAGCATTTTTCACTCATAATCACGCATTAATCAAGAAAGGAGTTACACTCATCTAGATTAGTCAATACCTCAAACCAAGAACTTTAGCTACTCAAAATAAAGGTTCAAAAGTGAGGCTTTATTCACACAAGGAAAACTTATTTCCTTCATGAAATCGAGTTTAAAGTGACCAATTATCATCAAGAAGGAATAACGAGTTCTCAAAATTTCATTTTCTAAGAAATCGGCAAATTTCAACTTTGTGTGTCAAACTTAGAAAAATTAGATCTTGCACTTAGTAGGTCCAAAATTGGAAAACTTGGTACCGTTGGAAACTTCTTCCAAAGTACTAAAAGTTTCTAGAATACACTTTCCCATGATTCCTAACGGAAGGCATTCAGAAATTGGCTCAAAGTGGCTGTTTTGGACCATTAAGACAGTTTTGGGTTGATCATCGGGAAAGTTTGAAAATTCGGCAAAATTCACACAATGCGAACTAGCCTCTAAAATTTGGAACTCAATTAGAGTTACAATCAAAGTTTAAAACACAATAGGCGGAACAAGAATCGGAGTTTTGAGTATCGAGAGACTCCAGTCCAAAGTTGATCACATTTCGCAAACTGTTTAGTCATTTTCTAGATTCAAAGACTATCTTGGAAATATCATTTGGCCATCGATTTGGCATTACAAATACACCAAAATTGGTACAATAAATCTTCCATGTGTGAACAACATTTCTACCAAGTTTCATGCAAAAATTCCCACGGGAAGGCAGTCATTGAAACAACCAAAGTTCAAGAAATATTTCAAAGCTAATCTGCCTTCTCACTTTTCTTTTACTTGCAAACGTCTTGTGCAATGAAATCAGTTCTAAATCACTCCATTTTCAAAACCAAGAGTCCATAAACATCCACTAAGCAATTTAAAGGTAATGAACATCACAATTTTTGAAATATAACTCCCCAAATCAGATTTGACCATTCGGCCAAGAGAAAAGGAAAAGTTTTCCAGATTTGAAAAGCAGAATTTGGGACATCTGTTGGGCATCGAGGAGGACTTGGAATGGCACCAAATTTGGCAGTATTGTACTACCATATGAGAGGTATTCCTATGTAAATGTTCATGGAAAAATACGTACGGCAAGTTGGTTAACCAGATCACCAAAGTTTCCAAATTTTCAAGGCAAAACTGCCTTGGACATGAGTTTTCCGTTTTCAAAACATTTGGCCAACAAAAATGTCTCAAACATGGTCCTTTTTATGTAGGTAATGTCTAAGAAACATCCAAGATGCATTTTGTAGATGACTAACATCAAGAATTTTGAAACAACAAGTCCCAATCAAGATTTAGACATTTACTAGCCAAAAAGAGGGTTTCAAATCATTGTGTCAGTTTCGAACGTTGGCCACAAATCACTCAATTCAACTTGGAATTGAGCGTGGTTGGTGGTTTTGAAAACTAGATTCATTAGGTTACATTTTCTCAGAAGAAACCATTTTCAAAATCTGTCCATAACTAGCTCGTTCGTGAGCATCAAGTTACAGCTCACGTGCTGCCTTCCAGGAAGCAACGAAACAGGACAGCTAAATTCAAACAAATGGTTTGGCTTGCTCAAGTGGAACCAGGACAAGAATTTCATACCAAAGGAAATCTGGGAATGTCTAGTTTCCAGTGCCACAAACGGCACTCGATTCTGACATCGGAACGATGAGTTATAGCCAAAACAAGATGACTGCCTGGGCAGTGACGGGAACCAATTCCAGATTTCTAAGCTTCCGAAATTCCGACATTTGGGTGACCAAATCAAGTTATTTTTCAATGAAACATTTTACACACTCAATATAACATGTAAACAACATAAACAAGCCATTAGAACCTGAGAATTTCGCACCAAAGTACTCGAACAAAGCAGGGGCAAAATGGTCACTTTTGGTTATTGCACCACCTTGAGTTTCTATCAACAACCCAACATTAATCCACTAGTTTAGGCACTAAATAAACATTATTACCAGCGAAACACCACAAATCAGTCCATATATCCAAGGTGGGAGTTCATAGAGCCCACACAACCATTTTTCCAACATAAACAAGCTACCCATATGCATGAATGAGTTTAAATGCGCTCTACTACTTCCATAAATCGAGTTTCCAAGGGTTGATCGTTTCTTATTTGTTTAGATGAACCAAGCAGAAATTTTGGTCCAAATGAGCTCAAGAAAAACCACGGACAGCAGCTCCTTTTCTTAGCTAGATGTAATCTCCAAGTGTTGAACTAACTACGGTTGAAATTTGAGGTGAAATGATGAAGGTTTAGTGAAGAAATTGAGAAGAAATTGAGGCTGTTTTACTCTTCCTCTTGGTCGGCTATTTGGAGCAGAAAAAGAAGAGCTAATGCTGAAGGTAAGCTTCGGTGAGAAGCTTTATAAGTTGTGGCCAAAAGTTGCTTCAAAGTCAACTAGGAATAGTGCGCGCACGCGCGCGTTTTGTGCTCGATTCCTCTTAAGTTTGTTGCACTAGTGCACTAAACCTCTATTGCACTTTCATTCATATTATTATTATTCAATCTTAATTGTCCCAAAATAATGGTCTAAGGTCCTTCAATTAATTGCGTACGCGAAAACGCGTACTTCCGATTTGTGCGTGATAAAGTGGAATTTCTAAGAAATTCTTATAACGATAGTGTAATTAACTAACACTTGAGCACTTAAACATAAAAATACCTATTTTAAGACTAATGTATAAGTCTCCAATGTTCCAAACTTATTGTATCCTCGATTCAATTATTAACTCCAATCGCGTATTCACTATTCTCACTTAACAGCTTTCAAAAATTAAATTTGGAAACAAATCATTTTAAAAATATATGCAAGTCATAATTCCATGTAATTAGGTCTAAACGGGCAATTAAATATTTAAATAAGCTAGTAATAGGAATTTAAAATAAGTAAATTTTTGCCAGTCCTCACATCCTCTTCCCCATAAGAAAATTTCATCCTCGAAATTATACCTTGATTGATGAACAGGTCTGGATACTTTTCTCGAATGGTTTCTTCCACTTCTCAGGTTGCTTCCTCTAGTCCATAATCTCTCTATAAAACCTTCATTAGAGGGACTTGTTTGTGTTTTTAACCTCTTCACTTTTCGATCAAAATCTTTATTGGTCCTTTCTTACTTGACCAATTTTCATCTCTTTTACTTCTCCCATTCAAAACTCACACTTATGGAACTTAACTATTCTCAAGTGCTATTCATGATCTTATTACAGGTCTTGAGATATGGAGCAACAAATTACATATACATATAAACCGTAAAATCAATTAGAAGTAAGGTAGATTTTCATATGCCAAAAAGATCATAATGGTTACACTAAGTTATAATAAGTTCATCAAATCATTTCAAAAGAAAAGGGGAATCAACAAAATCAAAACGTGTTAAGTCGTAATATACATCAGAAGGATGTCATCCCCTATACAAAAGATTACAACCTCTAAAAGTGTCAGTCTATGCTAGGGTAAAACTACAATCTGTGACCGCCCCACCTCACCCTAAGGCGAACCAAAGGGTTCAGCGGACCGCCTGTGATGTGAGACGGATCTAGACGAACACCAAGTTGGGATGTTTTGCGGAACTTTGACCCTTCTAGAATCACGAACCACGAACTAAGGAGATTCCTTAACCCACGACTAGCAAATTTAGTGAACCAAAAGTATGGATAGACGAACGCCACAATCAAGGAGACTACTTGATTGATAAGTTCAATGAACAGCTTGAGATTAATTCTCAAGTATTCAAAGGAAATTCTCTTGAGGCAAGAGAGAGTGAAATAACTCACATATATTTTATAAAATCTGAACTCCTCTTTATTGAATGAAAACCTAGGCTATATATAGCCTTACAACTTGAAAACCTAAAGTGACTTGAAAACCCTAACTCGGCTAGGCTAGGCCTTTGGCCCGATTCCACTACTCAAATCCACTATCTAATGGTCAGCTTATAATCGATCCAATGAAGGCTTTAAGCTGGCCCAACATAACCCAATAAAAGCTAATTAACCAACTTAAGTTATAGTGAGCCTAGACTCTATAAATCGGATCCAACTCAACATGAGGTCTTGGACCGAATTTATTCCTAGCAAATAAAATAGAAATCTAGAAAATAAACTACTAACTATTACTAAAAGATTCAATCTCTTGCAGCCCAAAACATGGCCCATAAGCGGCCCATATTTCGTATCAGCCTGCCCAGCTCTCGCCAGGACTACGGAGTCGAACCACTCAAACCCTAGATAGGACGCGCGAGAACTCAACGAAAACGTACAATTGGAGACCACCCAGGGTTAAACAGAGCTTACCAAACTATACAGAAGTACGAGACGTCAATTAAATACTTATACATAGATTTGCATCGGAGTCTTGAACCAATGAACCAACATACAAGCCAGAGTATTCACGCTATACAAAATACAATCCGAGTTTCAGTTACAGAAGAGCATAAACAAAAGAAATCCTACAACTGGCTCAACTCTTTTCTTCCAAAAATCTTGCTTTCAAAACATGGAACCCTGTAAGGAAAAACAAAGGTAACAGAAAGGGGTGAGCTTGCGCTCAATGAGGTACCAGACATAAAGCAGAAAAATCATGGCATTTCACATTTAACAAATCAGGTACACATGCCAGATGTAAAGTAAAGTAGTTAGAACCAATGATTCAAATAGGAAGGATACAGGTGGCTCTCAGGAGCCAAATTCCCATTTACTTCACTGAAACTTGATCGAAATAATAGTTGACACTCCGTCAACGCTAAAGGAGTAACCAATACCGTAGACTCCACTTTCTCCGATTCCTTCCACCTCACATACCCCAACCGGGCCCGAACTCCAATCAGTTCAGAAATGGTAATACTCGAGTATACCGGAATCAAGGGTTTCAATACCCAAAGATCCCAAAACAGACTACCGAGGTTCGTTATCTAATCGACCAGGCCCTTGCCGGCCCGACTCGAGTAACTAGCCACAGGTGTTGAGCTCAGAGGTCACAGAAAGGTCGTTGGATACGAGCTTCCAAACGACGTCAGAACAGATACAGATGCAGATACAGGTACAGATAACAGATTCAGATACAGATACAGATAACAGATTCGGATTCACACCAAAAATTGGCATATGACCAGACAAGAGAACGAATGTGATAAAGTACACCCTCGTCTCCAACAAAATAAATAGATAATTCAGTCGTTCATATCACAGATTGCATGTACAGAAATCGAGTGAAACAACAAGTGAGGGGAGTGGTACACTCACCGGTTCAAGTACAGATATTTCAAAAGTTTTCACTTCAGATTGGCTTTAATCGCCAAGAAACCCTAAAATAATGAAAGTAAACCAATTGAAGGTTTCACATTCAAAAGCGAGTAAACGGAATGCACAAGTGAGGCTCGACTACGCGTCGTACGCCTTTCCATGGTAAGTACTAGTACAAAAGAATAAAATATGACTTTCAAAAGGCAACTCAAAAGAAAGAGACTAAACGGCCTAGAAAATTGGACAGCATTTCCCCTAAATTTGCTTACTTTTCCCAGCCGTCATCATTATTTTCCTCAGCCAGTCCCAAAGTCATACGAAATATAAATTCATCACAACAGCCATTCAATAGACTCAAAGTCATTCAAGTCCTAGGAAAATGACCGGAAATGAAAGTCAAGCCCTAAAATATTCAAATAAGCACAATAAGACTCGATTACAAGTATAAAATTCCCACTATCAGGGCTCCATAAGAATGTATCAGCACTAGAGTAAACCAGGAAGATCCGGAAATGGAATTAAGCTTTAACCCAAAAAAAATAGTTTTTGCCATCATTTTGCGGTTTTGGCACCATTGGCACAAAGATTATCGGATTGAGGTACAAGATACACCGTTTCGAAGCTAAGAGATAGGGCTACAATGTTGAAGAAGGCTACTCTGTCCAGTTCCGAGCGTAACCAGGTCAAAATTTCAATATACTACACCAGAACCGCAAAAACCGGTTCTCAAACCGCATTCTGGTTCAAACATCATAAGTCAGGCTACCTAAGTCCAAATCAAGTGATTCTAAAGCCATCCGAAAGCTAAGATACATGGATACAATTCATCAGAAGACCTCAACAACCAATTCCTAAGTATTCCCAACCAAAATAACCAATTACAGATGCAATTATCAAATTCGGGTAGAAACAGGGCAGCAGGGGTAATTCAGTCTTTTCACAAGCTACGTTGCTCCGATTGACCTGAAATTTTGTAAGAGATCTCTAAAATATCATTAAATACAACTTTCATGTTTTAACCCAAGGACAATTCGGCCTCTAACTATGAGGTACTGTGCCAGCCAGAATGTAAAATAATGAAACCCTAATTTCCAAATTTCTTTCCAAAGCAGAAATTTCTTGCAATAACCACCATATACACCTTCTAGCTTCATTCTAGATAATTTCCAATCATCATACATAGCCACACTATAACAATCATATTACAATAGAAATATCCTAATTAAATAGAAAATGCCATCAATCTCATCCAAAATCATGAAATAACACCAAAGATCATTACTTTAACTCCCATAGGTCACTACTTAAGCATTATTGGAAAGACAAGAGTAGTCCCTTAGTCATCACCTTATAAGACAAGAAAGGAAGCAATTCAACACCTTAGCCTTCCAAACAACTTCACCAATCACCTCACAATCACTAAGTGGAGAGGTTTTATGGAGCAAACCCAAAATTAAACGGTGGAAATTGAAGATTGAAGCAAGATTATGAAGTAGGAAGTTGGAGGATTTTTTTTTCTTTCTTTGAGCAAAAGGTTCGGCCAAGAGAGGTAAGAAATGAAGATGATTTTTGGCCAATTTTAATTAAATGGTAAAGTTATGAATAGTAGTCAAACTTAGGAGTTAATCTTATTGTGACACTTGTCACCCTATTTAATGCATCTCTATCTCTTTGTTCCTCTCACACCAATCCACTTGGTAACCTCTAATTATCACTTAACACCCGGTAAATTAAATCCAGTATCCAAAACTTAACCTAACTGGCCGAATTTTCCGAACTTTTCGCACTAGCGGGGCCCACGTCCGATATACGCTCTTAATTTCTCAAAAACTAACCGATACTAGAAAAATCATTTTAAAACTATATTTACTCATAAAATTTATTTTTAAAATTTTTGAATAAAGAAAATGTGGAAAAACGTGCAATTAAAAGAAATTAAAACCTAAAAATTAAGAAAATTACGGGTCCTCACACTCTCTCCCCTTAAAGAAATTTCGACCTCGAAATTTTCTTATCAACGGAATCTATCAAAATCTAAGGTACCCAACGGACCATATTTTCTACGTCCTCAGACGAGTCAGGACCCTGATGGTGTTCTAAAGAGTACACCTGAGCCGGTACCTTGGATCCAGTCCCTTCCTTTTTCAACTGTCCAGGGTTAGTCTTAATGGGTTGCGGGGTCCCTTTTCCTTTTCGCAATCGAACTGGGCAGTCAGTAATCCGATGATCGGCACTTCCACAGCGCAAACAGTTTCCCTCTTTCTTCCAACAATTTGCCTCCGTATGTTTGGCCCTCCGCAATATCCGCAAGGACCACGAGTAGCAGAGACCGGTCCCCCCTGAGAGACATCACGTGACACCCTTGGTTGTCGTACTCCCCCGTTTCCCTTTCCAATCTTAGGGGGCGTACTTGTACCTTCTTGCTCAGAGCTACTCCCAGGAAAGCCCCTTTTTTTGACTTGAAAGTTTTTCACCTGCAGCCTAGCATTCTCTACTCGTTGCGCCTTCTCTACGGCATCGCTGAAGGCGTTAATTTGGGCTATGGCTAGATCTTTCTGGATCTCCACGTTCAAGCACTGGATAAAACGTCTGATCCGCCGTTGCTCGGTCACAATCAACTCAGGGGCAAATTTGGATAGGCGGGTGAACTGGCTTTCATATTCCGCTACAGATTGGGTCCCTTGGCGAAGTCGGATAAATTCATCTTCCTTTCGCTCCTGAACGAGAGGAGGAAAAAATTTCGCGTTGAACTCCCGCATAAAATTCACCCAAGTCCTGGGCGTTTGTTCCCATTCCCATTTTTGCCGAATAACGTTCCACCAGGAACGGGCCGCCCCTTCAAGTTGGAAGACGGCAAAAGTCACATGCCTTTCTTCGGTGTAATGCAGGGCCGCAAAGATATCCACCATCTTCTCGAGCCACCTTTCGGCGACATCCGGGTCGGGCCCCCCAAGAAACTTGGGTGGAGCAAACTTTTGAAATCTTTCGAGAGCTCTGTCCTCGCTCTCGGTATGGTTGCCAGGGTTTCCAGGATTAGGGTTCGGGTTTTGGCCCTGTTGCTGCACCACTTGTGCCAGCAAGTTGGTCATTTGCTGCATAGCGGCAGCTATTTGCACGTTCGGGTCAACCCTCGGTTCAGGATTAAATCCAGATGAGGTTTCCCCAGCACCCCTGTCCGGCGTGGGTTGCCTACGCCCGCGCCCACGTCCCCAGCCACTACGTGTGCCCTCCATTAATCTAAGTCAATCTAGGGTCGAGGTGCAAAGATAATATTAAAGATAATTATAAGCATAAGCAAATAACAAGAGGTACACACAGATCAAAAGCATATATACACACAACTGGACCGAACCAGTCACACAGTAGCAGTCAATTAGATACAAATATGAGAGATCCATGAAAGTAGCGGGATCATCCGAAAGTACTATAGACAGACTAGGTCACGAGTACAAAAATAACTCACGAAGAGCTTTTCCCCCTTCTAGGGCTCCGTCCATAATCTACGACAACAACACCATTTATATCTTAATCAAGGTTGATCACGCTTAACCACACCCGAACAGACCACACGAAGTTCCATAGAATCACCTTTCTAGTTCGCCTAAGTCCTTTCTAACCTAGGCTCTTATTGATTTAGTAGCCGGGCACAAGAATCCCAAATAAGATAATTCACAACTCGAGCCGGCCGGTCCCAAGAGTAAATCATCCATATTATAGATTCCTACCCGACATACAGATCTATCTTCCTCAAGTTTCATGATAAAGATTTTTACACTTAAAACATGCCCGGTTCATAACTTATGCTCAAAAGAGCACTTAACCCTTTTAGACACCTTCACCAAAAGCAGGACCATAACATCACTTGGCCCCAAGCTCACTCCGCGCAGAGACCACGCGAAGCAGCTCTGATACCACCTGTGACAGGCCCACCTTACCCTAAGGCGAACCAAAGGGTTCAGCGGACCGCCTGCCCAGCTCTCGCCAAGACTACGGAGTCGAACCACTCAAACCCTAGATAGGACGCGCGAGAACTCAACGAAAACGTACAATTGGAGACCACCCAGGGTTAAACAGAGCTTACCAAACTATACGGAAGTACGGGACGTCAATTAAATACTTATACATAGATTTACATCGGAGTCTTGAACCAATGAACCAACATACAAGCCAGAGTATTCACGCTATACAAAATACAATCCGGGTTTCAGTTACAGAAGAGCATAAACAAAAGAAGTCCTACAACTGGCTCAACTCTTTTCTTCCAAAAATCTTGCTTTCAAAACATGGAACCCTGTAAGGAAAAACAAAGATAATAGAAAGGGGTGAGCTTGTGCTCAATGAGGTACCAGACATAAAGCAGTAAAATCATGGCATTTCACATTTAACAAATCAGGTACACATGCCAGATGTAAAGTAAAGTAGTTAGAACCAATGATTCAAATAGGAAGGATACAGGTGGCTCTCAGGAGCCAAATTCCCATTTACTTCACCGAAGCTTGATCGAAATAATAGTTGACACTCCGTCAACGCTAAAGGAGTAACCAATATCGTAGACTCCACTTTCTCCGATTCCTTCCACCTCACATACCCCTACCGGGCCCGAACTCCAATCAGTTCAGAAATGGTAATACTCAAGTATACCGGAATCAAGGGTCTCAATACCCAAAGATCCTAAAACAGACTACCGAGGTTCGTTATCTAATCGACCAGGCCCTTGCCGGCCTGACTCGAGTAACTAGCCACTGGTGTTGAGCTCAGAGGTCACAGAAAGGTCATTGGATACGAGCTTCCAAACGACGTCAGAACAGATACAGATGCAGATACAGGTACAGATAACAGATTCAGATACAGATACAGATAACAGATTCGGATTCACACCAAAAATTGGCATATGACCAGACAAGAGAACGAATGTGATAAAGTACACCCCCGTCTCCAACAAAATAAATAGATAATTCAGTCGTTCATATCACAGATTGCATGTACAGAAATCGAGTGAAACAACAAGTGAGGGGAGTGGTACACTCACCGGTTCAAGTACGGATACTTCAAAAGTTTTCACTTCAGATTGGCTTTAATCGCCAAGAAACCCTAAAATAATGAAAGTAAACCAATTGAAGGTTTCACATTCAAAAGCGAGTAAACGGAATGCACAAGTGAGGCTCGACTACGCGTCGTACGCCTTTCCATGGTAAGTACTAGTACAAAAGAATAAAATATGACTTTCAAAAGGCAACTCAAACCTAAAGAGACTAAACGGCCTAGAAAATTGGACAGCATTTCCCCTAAATTTGCTTACTTTTCCCAGCCGTCATGGCTTCATTATTTTCCTCAGCCAGTCCCAAAGTCATACGAAATATAAATTCATCACAACAGCCATTCAATAGACTCAAAGTCATTCAAGTACAAAATTTAGCTAGGAAAATGACCGGAAATGAAAGTCAAGCCCTAAAATATTCAAATAAGCACAATAAGACTCGATTACAAGTCATAAACCAATTCCCAATACTATCAAAATAGGGCTCCATAAGAATGTATCAGCACTAGAGTAAACCAGGAAGATCCGGAAATGGAATTAAGCTTTAACCCAAAAAAAATAGTTTTTGCCATCATTTTGCGGTTTTGGCACCATTGGCACAAAGATTATCGGATTGAGGTACAAGATACACCGTTTCGAAGCTAAGAGATAGGGCTACAATGTTGAAGAAGGCTACTCTGTCCAGTTCCGAGCGTAACCAGGTCAAAATTTCAATATACTACACCAGAACCGCAAAAACCGGTTCTCAAACCGCATTCTGGTTCAAACATCATAAGTCAGGCTACCTAAGTCCAAATCAAGTGATTCTAAAGCCATCCGAAAGCTAAGATACATGGATACAATTCATCAGAAGACCTCAACAACCAATTCCTAAGTATTCCCAACCAAAATAACCAATTACAGATGCAATTATCAAATTCGGGTAGAAACAGGGCAGCAGGGGTAATTCAGTCTTTTCACAAGCTACGTTGCTCCGATTGACCTGAAATTTTGTAAGAATCTCTAAAATATCATTAAATACAACTTTCATGTTTTAACCCAAGGACAATTCGGCCTCTAACTATGAGGTACTGTGCCAGCCAGAATGTAAAATAATGAAACCCTAACTTTCCAAATTTCTTTCCAAAGCAGAAATTTCTTGCAATTAACCACCATATACACCTTCTAGCTTCATTCTAGATAATTTCCAATCATCATACATAGCCACACTATAACAATCATATTAAAATAGAAATATCCTAATTAAATAGAAAATGCCATCAATCTCATCCAAAATCATGAAATAACACCAAAGATCATTACTTTAACTCCCATAGGTCACTACTTAAGCATTATTGGAAAGACAAGAGTAGTCCCTTAGTCACTCACCTTATAAGACAAGAAAGGAAGCAATTCAACACCTTAGCCTTCCAAACAACTTCACCAATCACCTCACAATCACTAAGTGGAGAGGTTTTATGGAGCAAACCCAAAATTAAACGGTGGAAATTGAAGATTGAAGCAAGATTATGAAGTAGGAAGTTGGAGGATTTTTTTTTCTTTCTTTGAGCAAAAGGTTCGGCCAAGAGAGGTAAGAAATGAAGATGATTTTTGGCCAATTTTAATTAAATGGTAAAGTTATGAATAGTAGTCAAACTTAGGAGTTAATCTTATTGTGACACTTGTCACCCTATTTAATGCATCTCTATCTCTTTGTTCCTCTCACACCAATCCACTTGGTAACCTCTAATTATCACTTAACACCCGGTAAATTAAATCCAGTATCCAAAACTTAACCTAACTGGCCGAATTTTCCGAACTTTTCGCACTAGCGGGGCCCACGTCCGATATACGCTCTTAATTTCTCAAAAACTAACCGATACTAGAAAAATCATTTTAAAACTATATTTACTCATAAAATTTATTTTTAAAATTTTTGAATAAAGAAAATGTGGAAAAACGTGCAATTAAAAGAAATTAAAACCTAAAAATTAAGAAAATTACGGGTCCTCACACTCTCTCCCCTTAAAGAAATTTCGACCTCGAAATTTTCTTATCAACGGAATCTATCAAAATCTAAGGTACCCAACGGACCATATTTTCTACGTCCTCAGACGAGTCAGGACCCTGATGGTGTTCTAAAGAGTACACCTGAGCCGGTACCTTGGATCCAGTCCCTTCCTTTTTCAACTGTCCAGGGTTAGTCTTAATGGGTTGCGGGGTCCCTTTTCCTTTTCGCAATCGAACTGGGCAGTCAGTAATCCGATGATCGGCACTTCCACAGCGCAAACAGTTTCCCTCTTTCTTCCAACAATTTGCCTCCGTATGTTTGGCCCTCCGCAATATCCGCAAGGACCACGAGTAGCAGAGACCGGTCCCCCCTGAGAGACATCACGTGACACCCTTGGTTGTCGTACTCCCCCGTTTCCCTTTCCAATCTTAGGGGGCGTACTTGTACCTTCTTGCTCAGAGCTACTCCCAGGAAAGCCCCTTTTTTTGACTTGAAAGTTTTTCACCTGCAGCCTAGCATTCTCTACTCGTTGCGCCTTCTCTACGGCATCGCTGAAGGCGTTAATTTGGGCTATGGCTAGATCTTTCTGGATCTCCACGTTCAAGCACTGGATAAAACGTCTGATCCGCCGTTGCTCGGTCACAATCAACTCAGGGGCAAATTTGGATAGGCGGGTGAACTGGCTTTCATATTCCGCTACAGATTGGGTCCCTTGGCGAAGTCGGATAAATTCATCTTCCTTTCGCTCCTGAACGAGAGGAGGAAAAAATTTCGCGTTGAACTCCCGCATAAAATTCACCCAAGTCCTGGGCGTTTGTTCCCATTCCCATTTTTGCCGAATAACGTTCCACCAGGAACGGGCCGCCCCTTCAAGTTGGAAGACGGCAAAAGTCACATGCCTTTCTTCGGTGTAATGCAGGGCCGCAAAGATATCCACCATCTTCTCGAGCCACCTTTCGGCGACATCCGGGTCGGGCCCCCCAAGAAACTTGGGTGGAGCAAACTTTTGAAATCTTTCGAGAGCTCTGTCCTCGCTCTCGGTATGGTTGCCAGGGTTTCCAGGATTAGGGTTCGGGTTTTGGCCCTGTTGCTGCACCACTTGTGCCAGCAAGTTGGTCATTTGCTGCATAGCGGCAGCTATTTGCACGTTCGGGTCAACCCTCGGTTCAGGATTAAATCCAGATGAGGTTTCCCCAGCACCCCTGTCCGGCGTGGGTTGCCTACGCCCGCGCCCACGTCCCCAGCCACTACGTGTGCCCTCCATTAATCTAAGTCAATCTAGGGTCGAGGTGCAAAGATAATATTAAAGATAATTATAAGCATAAGCAAATAACAAGAGGTACACACAGATCAAAAGCATATATACACACAACTGGACCGAACCAGTCACACAGTAGCAGTCAATTAGATACAAATATGAGAGATCCATGAAAGTAGCGGGATCATCCGAAAGTACTATAGACAGACTAGGTCACGAGTACAAAAATAACTCACGAAGAGCTTTTCCCCCTTCTAGGGCTCCGTCCATAATCTACGACAACAACACCATTTATATCTTAATCAAGGTTGATCACGCTTAACCACACCCGAACAGACCACACGAAGTTCCATAGAATCACCTTTCTAGTTCGCCTAAGTCCTTTCTAACCTAGGCTCTTATTGATTTAGTAGCCGGGCACAAGAATCCCAAATAAGATAATTCACAACTCGAGCCGGCCGGTCCCAAGAGTAAATCATCCATATTATAGATTCCTACCCGACATACAGATCTATCTTCCTCAAGTTTCATGATAAAGATTTTTACACTTAAAACATGCCCGGTTCATAACTTATGCTCAAAAGAGCACTTAACCCTTTTAGACACCTTCACCAAAAGCAGGACCATAACATCACTTGGCCCCAAGCTCACTCCGCGCAGAGACCACGCGAAGCAGCTCTGATACCACCTGTGACAGGCCCACCTTACCCTAAGGCGAACCAAAGGGTTCAGCGGACCGCCTGCCCAGCTCTCGCCAAGACTACGGAGTCGAACCACTCAAACCCTAGATAGGACGCGCGAGAACTCAACGAAAACGTACAATTGGAGACCACCCAGGGTTAAACAGAGCTTACCAAACTATACGGAAGTACGGGACGTCAATTAAATACTTATACATAGATTTACATCGGAGTCTTGAACCAATGAACCAACATACAAGCCAGAGTATTCACGCTATACAAAATACAATCCGGGTTTCAGTTACAGAAGAGCATAAACAAAAGAAGTCCTACAACTGGCTCAACTCTTTTCTTCCAAAAATCTTGCTTTCAAAACATGGAACCCTGTAAGGAAAAACAAAGATAATAGAAAGGGGTGAGCTTGTGCTCAATGAGGTACCAGACATAAAGCAGTAAAATCATGGCATTTCACATTTAACAAATCAGGTACACATGCCAGATGTAAAGTAAAGTAGTTAGAACCAATGATTCAAATAGGAAGGATACAGGTGGCTCTCAGGAGCCAAATTCCCATTTACTTCACCGAAGCTTGATCGAAATAATAGTTGACACTCCGTCAACGCTAAAGGAGTAACCAATATCGTAGACTCCACTTTCTCCGATTCCTTCCACCTCACATACCCCTACCGGGCCCGAACTCCAATCAGTTCAGAAATGGTAATACTCAAGTATACCGGAATCAAGGGTCTCAATACCCAAAGATCCTAAAACAGACTACCGAGGTTCGTTATCTAATCGACCAGGCCCTTGCCGGCCTGACTCGAGTAACTAGCCACTGGTGTTGAGCTCAGAGGTCACAGAAAGGTCATTGGATACGAGCTTCCAAACGACGTCAGAACAGATACAGATGCAGATACAGGTACAGATAACAGATTCAGATACAGATACAGATAACAGATTCGGATTCACACCAAAAATTGGCATATGACCAGACAAGAGAACGAATGTGATAAAGTACACCCCCGTCTCCAACAAAATAAATAGATAATTCAGTCGTTCATATCACAGATTGCATGTACAGAAATCGAGTGAAACAACAAGTGAGGGGAGTGGTACACTCACCGGTTCAAGTACGGATACTTCAAAAGTTTTCACTTCAGATTGGCTTTAATCGCCAAGAAACCCTAAAATAATGAAAGTAAACCAATTGAAGGTTTCACATTCAAAAGCGAGTAAACGGAATGCACAAGTGAGGCTCGACTACGCGTCGTACGCCTTTCCATGGTAAGTACTAGTACAAAAGAATAAAATATGACTTTCAAAAGGCAACTCAAACCTAAAGAGACTAAACGGCCTAGAAAATTGGACAGCATTTCCCCTAAATTTGCTTACTTTTCCCAGCCGTCATGGCTTCATTATTTTCCTCAGCCAGTCCCAAAGTCATACGAAATATAAATTCATCACAACAGCCATTCAATAGACTCAAAGTCATTCAAGTACAAAATTTAGCTAGGAAAATGACCGGAAATGAAAGTCAAGCCCTAAAATATTCAAATAAGCACAATAAGACTCGATTACAAGTCATAAACCAATTCCCAATACTATCAAAATAGGGCTCCATAAGAATGTATCAGCACTAGAGTAAACCAGGAAGATCCGGAAATGGAATTAAGCTTTAACCCAAAAAAAATAGTTTTTGCCATCATTTTGCGGTTTTGGCACCATTGGCACAAAGATTATCGGATTGAGGTACAAGATACACCGTTTCGAAGCTAAGAGATAGGGCTACAATGTTGAAGAAGGCTACTCTGTCCAGTTCCGAGCGTAACCAGGTCAAAATTTCAATATACTACACCAGAACCGCAAAAACCGGTTCTCAAACCGCATTCTGGTTCAAACATCATAAGTCAGGCTACCTAAGTCCAAATCAAGTGATTCTAAAGCCATCCGAAAGCTAAGATACATGGATACAATTCATCAGAAGACCTCAACAACCAATTCCTAAGTATTCCCAACCAAAATAACCAATTACAGATGCAATTATCAAATTCGGGTAGAAACAGGGCAGCAGGGGTAATTCAGTCTTTTCACAAGCTACGTTGCTCCGATTGACCTGAAATTTTGTAAGAATCTCTAAAATATCATTAAATACAACTTTCATGTTTTAACCCAAGGACAATTCGGCCTCTAACTATGAGGTACTGTGCCAGCCAGAATGTAAAATAATGAAACCCTAACTTTCCAAATTTCTTTCCAAAGCAGAAATTTCTTGCAATTAACCACCATATACACCTTCTAGCTTCATTCTAGATAATTTCCAATCATCATACATAGCCACACTATAACAATCATATTAAAATAGAAATATCCTAATTAAATAGAAAATGCCATCAATCTCATCCAAAATCATGAAATAACACCAAAGATCATTACTTTAACTCCCATAGGTCACTACTTAAGCATTATTGGAAAGACAAGAGTAGTCCCTTAGTCACTCACCTTATAAGACAAGAAAGGAAGCAATTCAACACCTTAGCCTTCCAAACAACTTCACCAATCACCTCACAATCACTAAGTGGAGAGGTTTTATGGAGCAAACCCAAAATTAAACGGTGGAAATTGAAGATTGAAGCAAGATTATGAAGTAGGAAGTTGGAGGATTTTTTTTTCTTTCTTTGAGCAAAAGGTTCGGCCAAGAGAGGTAAGAAATGAAGATGATTTTTGGCCAATTTTAATTAAATGGTAAAGTTATGAATAGTAGTCAAACTTAGGAGTTAATCTTATTGTGACACTTGTCACCCTATTTAATGCATCTCTATCTCTTTGTTCCTCTCACACCAATCCACTTGGTAACCTCTAATTATCACTTAACACCCGGTAAATTAAATCCAGTATCCAAAACTTAACCTAACTGGCCGAATTTTCCGAACTTTTCGCACTAGCGGGGCCCACGTCCGATATACGCTCTTAATTTCTCAAAAACTAACCGATACTAGAAAAATCATTTTAAAACTATATTTACTCATAAAATTTATTTTTAAAATTTTTGAATAAAGAAAATGTGGAAAAACGTGCAATTAAAAGAAATTAAAACCTAAAAATTAAGAAAATTACGGGTCCTCACACTCTCTCCCCTTAAAGAAATTTCGACCTCGAAATTTTCTTATCAACGGAATCTATCAAAATCTAAGGTACCCAACGGACCATATTTTCTACGTCCTCAGACGAGTCAGGACCCTGATGGTGTTCTAAAGAGTACACCTGAGCCGGTACCTTGGATCCAGTCCCTTCCTTTTTCAACTGTCCAGGGTTAGTCTTAATGGGTTGCGGGGTCCCTTTTCCTTTTCGCAATCGAACTGGGCAGTCAGTAATCCGATGATCGGCACTTCCACAGCGCAAACAGTTTCCCTCTTTCTTCCAACAATTTGCCTCCGTATGTTTGGCCCTCCGCAATATCCGCAAGGACCACGAGTAGCAGAGACCGGTCCCCCCTGAGAGACATCACGTGACACCCTTGGTTGTCGTACTCCCCCGTTTCCCTTTCCAATCTTAGGGGGCGTACTTGTACCTTCTTGCTCAGAGCTACTCCTAGGAAAGCCCCTTTTTTTGACTTGAAAGTTTTTCACCTGCAGCCTAGCATTCTCTACTCGTTGCGCCTTCTCTACGGCATCGCTGAAGGCGTTAATTTGGGCTATGGCTAGATCTTTCTGGATCTCCACGTTCAAGCACTGGATAAAACGTCTGATCCGCCGTTGCTCGGTCACAATCAACTCAGGGGCAAATTTGGATAGGCGGGTGAACTGGCTTTCATATTCCGCTACAGATTGGGTCCCTTGGCGAAGTCGGATAAATTCATCTTCCTTTCGCTCCTGAACGAGAGGAGGAAAAAATTTCGCGTTGAACTCCCGCATAAAATTCACCCAAGTCCTGGGCGTTTGTTCCCATTCCCATTTTTGCCGAATAACGTTCCACCAGGAACGGGCCGCCCCTTCAAGTTGGAAGACGGCAAAAGTCACATGCCTTTCTTCGGTGTAATGCAGGGCCGCAAAGATATCCACCATCTTCTCGAGCCACCTTTCGGCGACATCCGGGTCGGGCCCCCCAAGAAACTTGGGTGGAGCAAACTTTTGAAATCTTTCGAGAGCTCTGTCCTCGCTCTCGGTATGGTTGCCAGGGTTTCCAGGATTAGGGTTCGGGTTTTGGCCCTGTTGCTGCACCACTTGTGCCAGCAAGTTGGTCATTTGCTGCATAGCGGCAGCTATTTGCACGTTCGGGTCAACCCTCGGTTCAGGATTAAATCCAGATGAGGTTTCCCCAGCACCCCTGTCCGGCGTGGGTTGCCTACGCCCGCGCCCACGTCCCCAGCCACTACGTGTGCCCTCCATTAATCTAAGTCAATCTAGGGTCGAGGTGCAAAGATAATATTAAAGATAATTATAAGCATAAGCAAATAACAAGAGGTACACACAGATCAAAAGCATATATACACACAACTGGACCGAACCAGTCACACAGTAGCAGTCAATTAGATACAAATATGAGAGATCCATGAAAGTAGCGGGATCATCCGAAAGTACTATAGACAGACTAGGTCACGAGTACAAAAATAACTCACGAAGAGCTTTTCCCCCTTCTAGGGCTCCGTCCATAATCTACGACAACAACACCATTTATATCTTAATCAAGGTTGATCACGCTTAACCACACCCGAACAGACCACACGAAGTTCCATAGAATCACCTTTCTAGTTCGCCTAAGTCCTTTCTAACCTAGGCTCTTATTGATTTAGTAGCCGGGCACAAGAATCCCAAATAAGATAATTCACAACTCGAGCCGGCCGGTCCCAAGAGTAAATCATCCATATTATAGATTCCTACCCGACATACAGATCTATCTTCCTCAAGTTTCATGATAAAGATTTTTACACTTAAAACATGCCCGGTTCATAACTTATGCTCAAAAGAGCACTTAACCCTTTTAGACACCTTCACCAAAAGCAGGACCATAACATCACTTGGCCCCAAGCTCACTCCGCGCAGAGACCACGCGAAGCAGCTCTGATACCACCTGTGACAGGCCCACCTTACCCTAAGGCGAACCAAAGGGTTCAGCGGACCGCCTGCCCAGCTCTCGCCAAGACTACGGAGTCGAACCACTCAAACCCTAGATAGGACGCGCGAGAACTCAACGAAAACGTACAATTGGAGACCACCCAGGGTTAAACAGAGCTTACCAAACTATACGGAAGTACGGGACGTCAATTAAATACTTATACATAGATTTACATCGGAGTCTTGAACCAATGAACCAACATACAAGCCAGAGTATTCACGCTATACAAAATACAATCCGGGTTTCAGTTACAGAAGAGCATAAACAAAAGAAGTCCTACAACTGGCTCAACTCTTTTCTTCCAAAAATCTTGCTTTCAAAACATGGAACCCTGTAAGGAAAAACAAAGATAATAGAAAGGGGTGAGCTTGTGCTCAATGAGGTACCAGACATAAAGCAGTAAAATCATGGCATTTCACATTTAACAAATCAGGTACACATGCCAGATGTAAAGTAAAGTAGTTAGAACCAATGATTCAAATAGGAAGGATACAGGTGGCTCTCAGGAGCCAAATTCCCATTTACTTCACCGAAGCTTGATCGAAATAATAGTTGACACTCCGTCAACGCTAAAGGAGTAACCAATATCGTAGACTCCACTTTCTCCGATTCCTTCCACCTCACATACCCCTACCGGGCCCGAACTCCAATCAGTTCAGAAATGGTAATACTCAAGTATACCGGAATCAAGGGTCTCAATACCCAAAGATCCCAAAACAGACTACCGAGGTTCGTTATCTAATCGACCAGGCCCTTGCCGGCCTGACTCGAGTAACTAGCCACTGGTGTTGAGCTCAGAGGTCACAGAAAGGTCATTGGATACGAGCTTCCAAACGACGTCAGAACAGATACAGATGCAGATACAGGTACAGATAACAGATTCAGATACAGATACAGATAACAGATTCGGATTCACACCAAAAATTGGCATATGACCAGACAAGAGAACGAATGTGATAAAGTACACCCCCGTCTCCAACAAAATAAATAGATAATTCAGTCGTTCATATCACAGATTGCATGTACAGAAATCGAGTGAAACAACAAGTGAGGGGAGTGGTACACTCACCGGTTCAAGTACGGATACTTCAAAAGTTTTCACTTCAGATTGGCTTTAATCGCCAAGAAACCCTAAAATAATGAAAGTAAACCAATTGAAGGTTTCACATTCAAAAGCGAGTAAACGGAATGCACAAGTGAGGCTCGACTACGCGTCGTACGCCTTTCCATGGTAAGTACTAGTACAAAAGAATAAAATATGACTTTCAAAAGGCAACTCAAACCTAAAGAGACTAAACGGCCTAGAAAATTGGACAGCATTTCCCCTAAATTTGCTTACTTTTCCCAGCCGTCATGGCTTCATTATTTTCCTCAGCCAGTCCCAAAGTCATACGAAATATAAATTCATCACAATAGCCATTCAATAGGCTCAAAGTCATTCAAGTACAAAATTTAGCTAGGAAAATGACCGGAAATGAAAGTCAAGCCCTAAAATATTCAAATAAGCACAATAAGACTCGATTACAAGTCATAAACCAATTCCCAGTACTATCAAAATAGGGCTCCATAAGAATGTATCAGCACTAGAGTAAACCAGGAAGATCCAGAAATGGAATTAAGCTTTAACCGAAAAAAAATAGTTTTTGACATCATTTTGCGGTTTGGGCATCATTGGTACAACGATTATCGGATTGAGGTACAAGATACACCGTTTCAAAGCTAAGAGATAGGGCTACAATGTTGAAGAAGGCTACTCTGTCCAGTTCCGAGCGTAACCAGGTCAAAATTTCAATATACTACACCAGAACCGCAAAAACCGGTTCTCAAACCGCATTCTGGTTCAAACATCATAAGTCAGGCTACCTAAGTCCAAATCAAGTGATTCTAAAGCCATCCGAAAGCTAAGATACATGGATACAATTCATAAAAAGACCTCAACAACCAATTCCTAAGTATTCCCAACCAAAATAACCAATTACAGATGCAATTATCAAATTCGGGTAGAAACAGGGCAGCAGGGGTAATTCAGTCTTTTCACAAGCTACGTTGCTTTGATTGACCTGAAATTTTGTAGAAATCTCTAAAATATCATTACCTACAACTTTCATGTTTTAACCCAAGGCCAATTCAGCTGCTAACTATGAGGTACTGTGCCAGGCAGGATGTAAAATAATGAAACCCTAACTTTCCAAATTTCTTTCCAAAGCAGAAATTTCTTGCAATTAACCACCATATACACCTTCTAGCTTCATTCTAGATCATTTCCAATCATCATACATAGCCACACTATAACAATCATATTAAAACAGAAATATCCTAATTAAATAGAAAATGCCATCAATCTCATCCAAAATCATGAAATAACACCAAAGATCATTACTTTAACTCCCATAGGTCACTACTTAAGCATTATTGGAAAGACAAGAGTAGTCCCTTAGTCACTCACCTTATAAGACAAGAAAGGAAGCAATTCAACACCTTAGCCTTCCAAACAACTTCACCAATCACTTCACAATCACTAAGTGGAGAGTTTTTATGGAGCAAACCCAAAATTAAACGGTGGAAATTGAAGATTATGAAGTAGGAAGTTGGAGGATTTTTTTTTCTTTCTTTGAGCAAAAGGTTCGGCCAAGAGAGGTAAGAAATGAAGATGATTTTTGGCCAATTTTAATTAAATGGTAAAGTTATGAATAGCAGTCAAACTTAAGAATTAATCTTATGGTGACACTTGTCACCCTATTTAATGCATCTCTATCTCTTTGTTCCTCTCACACCAATCCACTTGGTAACCTCTAATTATCTCTTAACACCCGGTAAATTAAATCCAGTATCCAAAACTTAACCTAACTGGCCGAATTTTCCGAACTTTTCGCACTAGCGGGGCCCACGTCCGATATACGCTCTTAATTTCTCAAAAACTAACCGATACTAGAAAAATCATTTTAAAACTATATTTACTCATAAAATTTATTTTTAAAATTTTTGAATAAAGAAAATGTGGAATGTGACGCCCCGAAAATTAGGGTTTTCATTTTATGGATATTATCGTAGGATGAGCGAGGGAGCACAGCTTTTACACTTGGAAAAGAAGGAAAAATTTTGGAAATGTGAAGGGTGCCAAATCCGGCCGGAAATCCGGCCAGTTTCTGGCCGGATAGCTGGCCGGATTGCCCAGCCTTTTTGAAAAAAAATTGGATTAGCTTCGGCCTTGAATCCGGCCAAGAATCCGGCCGGAAATCCGGCCGGATTCTGACGTGGCAGCTTCGGCTGTCATGTTTGACCGACTGTTTCTGCACCTTTTTATCTTGTTTTGCACCCAAAATATCTCATTTTTGTTCCTAGCTCAACCGAGCTCTTGAGAGAAGAAAAAAACTCTTCCATTTTCTAGTTTTAATTTCTACCAAAATCTTGAGTTTTCACCAATGATTTTGGACAATACTTCACACAAGGGCTCACTATGGTGGACTAAAGCTCTTGATGGATTGGTTTTGGATGGGGTGCTCCATGTTGATAGCTTCTTGAAGTTGTGAGGTAAGATGTTTAAGGAAGCTCTTTCTTGTTTTGATAATGCTATATTAGTAACTTGTAGAGGTTGAATGTGTTATATTGTGGAGTATTTCATGGGTTTAAGGAAACTATAGTGAATTTCTAATTTATTGGGCATTTTTCTGATTTTATATGAAATGCATGATTAGTGTTGGATTGATGGTTTGAAATGGTGTTAAATGGAGCCTTTATACGTTAATTCCGGTTGTTAGAGGAAAATTTCCACTCGTGAGGTGATTTCCGGTTTTAGGGTTTAAGTTGGGGATTTTCTTATGATTGGTTTATATGGTTTTAATTGAAGGGGTATTGTGGCTCTAATTGAGTATATTTGCTAGTCTATAATTGTATGTGGAATTGGGATTGAATGGAGGTATATTTGGTATTGAATGGTAGGTTGGAAATGTGTAAAATTAAGGGGAAATGCTGTCCCATTTTTGGAGGGTATATGATTGATTTGAATTTGTATGATCTTGACTAGTTTTATGGAAATTCTTGTGATTTGGAGGTTGGGATGATGAAATCCCATGTTAGTAGTATTTCCGGACTTTAGTAATGTGATTTCATCTTCGATTTGCCGTGTATATGAGTAATAAGCTATTCTAGTGTCTTAAAGTGGAAGTTCTATCCTTTAATCGTGATTAATGATGGATAATTGCAAATGTTAGATTGAAAGTGGAATTGCAGCTTTTGTTATATTATTTCTGCCCTCATGTGATAAGTGGTAGTTGTCCATAGCATGATAGCTGGATATTGGGATAAATGAAGCTTTGGTATACAAGTTTGGATTACCTAAAAGAATTTTCAGCTTGAGTACATGAATTCCAGATTAAGGTTAATCTGCCCTGTTTTCGTACTGTACATTTGATCATGTTAAAGACTGATTCGGCCCTTGCTCAAAACATGAAACGTGTAGATATATGAGTTGACTGCTTGCCTGCAAAATTTCAGATTTATTAGAGTACTGTGGCTTGTGAATTGACCAAAATACCCATGATTGCCCCGTAACCCCTGTTTCATGACAGTTTTCATTCTTTCCCTAAAATTTGACTTTTGACCCTGAATATGTATGATTTGGCCTTGGAAGTCTTCATAAGAAATGTTGGGTTATGTCTTTGCTTCGTAACGCTATAAAAATCGCTTCAATCGGATAAGCGTAGTTTCAAATGTGATTAAAATGCCAAAAGGTGGCAGGAACTTGTTAAGTTTCCTTGTATTTGACATGTTATTCGTAATTTAGGACTTCGATTGGTGCAAAGCAATGAGGTACTATGGATGGTTCGTGAGCCGTGCTTGGTGAGTGTATCATTAAATGGTTAAATATACTTGTAATATGATTTGAATAGGTCGAGGGTGTAATTTACCGCTCTTGACCACTTGCTTGCATTACTGTTACTGTTGGACTGTGAAATTTCATGAATATGTGATTTGATATTTGCTAGGGCACTGCCCTATGATTACTATGAAAACTGAGCTCAACCCCGTTTGGTAGTCAATTGGATCGAGCCGGCGAGGGCTTGGTCGTGAAAATTGTCATACCACGGGGACTGTACTGGGGAATCTGGTAGTAATGAGACTCCTGATTCCGGTAAACTCGAGTATTACCTTTTGATACTATGAGGTGTGCGGGCCCGAATAGGGGGTGAATGGTGGAAGGAAATGGTGAGAAGAGGTGTCTACGGTTCTTGGTTATCTTCAATGGTTGACGGAGTGTCAACGGATATGATCAAGTATGGAAATCGGAAAACGGCCCTTGAGGGCCGACTGTATCCTTTTATACATGGTTGAATTCATCAAAACACTTATGTATGTTCATTGGATGGTATGACTTACTTGTGCATTTGGTACCTCACGAGCGTAAGCTCACCCCCGTTATTTTGTTTTCCTTACAGGAACACCGTTGGACCCAAGTTTTGATATGAGTTGAGCTCCATGAGTAGCTAGTTATGATAGCTTCTCGTACACTTGAAAGCTTTGATGTATATGAATCCAAGTACTTTTGGAAATGTAAATTGAACCCTTATTATATGTATACGGCATGTATATAAATGTATTTATCAAGTTCTGGATAAACTGCATTATGTGTTTGATGTATTTATGCGAGTGACGGTTTCGAACAAAGGAAGCGCTTGTATTTTCTTATTTGTATGCCTGGATGGCATGTATAGTGTATAGCTTAGATTTGGATCCATTTGTGTAATAGTTGGGCTAGGGTGATTATTTGAAATTTGGAATGGATGGAATTACACCTTGTACGGTTTGAATTTGGATCGCCTCTTGTGTAATAGCTTGTGGATATGGTTTGTGATGAATGATTGGGCTTGAATGGACGTACGTGTACATTCCACTCTTGGGAAATTAGTTTTCGTCACGCTGGATATGTAATTCTTGGAGAATTTGATGTAATTTACGAGATTTATATTGTAATTTGCTTGAGGACCGTAGTGAACGATTGAGTCCTGGCGAGAGCTGGGCAGGCGGCCCGTTGACCCCTCTGGTTCGCCTTAGGGGAAAATGGGGTCGTTACATGGAAAAACGTACAATTAAAAGAAATTAAAACCTAGAAATTAAGAAAATTACGGGTCCTCACACATTCCCTATTTGTCGAGTGGAGTTAGATTTACCCCTACTCATAGAGTTTCTGCTACTTGGGTCCCTCTTACAATCATTAGCATTAATCACTCCCTCTGGCACTCGACTGATTTTGCCGTGGATTTAGCAGGTTGTTGAGAATTTCCTTTTCCCTTAGAAGCTTTTGGGCAATTCGAAAACTTATGCTCGGTACTGCTGCAGCTCAGACAGTTTCCTTGTTTTCTCCAGCACTCGGCCTCAGTGTGGTTATTCTGGCCACAGTATCCACAAGTTATGCGAGGAGTCACGGCTTGACCAGTTTGAGATTTCCCTTTTTGTTGACCTCGTCTATTCCTATTTCCTTTTGGCGGGGTTTTGTTTGATGGAGTTTCTCCGGATTTTTCATGCATCTTCACTCCTCCAACCCCTTTTTCCATATTAAGGGGTTGGGTAGACATCTCGGACGGTTTAGGGATATCACTTGGGCTACCCCTCTTTCTAGCATGAAAAGTCTTAGATTGAGATTTAGCATTCTCTACCCTCTGTGCCTTATCCAAGACATCCGTAAAAGTGGTAATCTGGGCAGCTGCTAGGAATTCTTGAATTTCTACATTTAACCCCTGAATAAACCTCCTTATCCTTTTCCGTTTGGTGAGTACAAGCTCAGGGGCAAATTTGAAAAGTTTGGTGAACCGCTCCTCATACTCGGCCACACTTAATAACCCTTGTTTTAACTTAATAAAGTCGTCCTCCCTCTTTTCTTGTATAATTGGTGGGAGGAACTTGACATTAAACTCCCTCTCAAAGTTTATCCAAGTCCAAGGGATTTGTTCACTTTCCCACTTTGCACTAACAACATTCCACCACGAGCGTGTTGCCCCTTCAAATTGAAAAACGGCAAAATTCACTTGCCTTTCCTCGGTATAATCTAAAGCAGCAAAAATATCAACCATCCTTTCAAACCAATTTTCTGCTACTTCAGGATCAGACCCTCCATGGAACTTAGGGGGAGCAAACTTCAAGAATCATTCAAGAGCTCTATCCTCACCCCTCTCTTGGTTCCTAAGTTGATCGACTGGTTCAGGTCCCTGACGCTCAGCTAAGTGCTCGAGAATATCGGTCATGCGGTTAATGGCCGTAGCCACTTGGTCACCCTCTTCGTTTTTAGGGTTTTGGTTTGGTCCAGTCGCGGACCCCTCACCTCTCTCGGGAGTGCGGGGTTGCCGAAACCCACGCCCACGCCCCCATTCATGTCCTCGCCGATTCATTTAGCAAGCTTCTAAATGCATAATAGAAGTAGAAAGTATAAGCATGTGAATCGAAAAACAGGTACACATTGCGAGAACACTTTAAATGAAAAATAGCTATTTGCATAAGCTAGAAGTCATGTCATATGTCAATGTGCATACAACGAGTTAATAGTATCAAATACAGGTCATAGGCAACTAAGTGCCACAAATATAGTACTTGCAGGCAAACTACAAAAGGCCTCACGGCGAGCACCACCCCTACTATACTAGGCAGGATCAAAAGAAAAACCATAAGTCTAGTTAGGGACAAAACTAGAATAATCCATGATACCAAGCCACATCATTCAAATGATTATAAACTCCAAATTGCATCCAAAAGCTTGAGCTACTTCCTAAATTCTCAGCCTCCGCGCTAGATTCAAGGTGAAAGTTCTTGTACAAGTTAGGGTAATAAGTCAAACCAAACGGAATACAAAGATGTCTCATTTTCAAGTTCAAAGTGGAGCCCAAAATTGTTCAAATGGTTCAACTTTCTTTCGAAATGTTCGACAAGAGTAGGGAAAGCAAGGTTTCTAACCCTTAAACTCACTAGATGGCTATTTGGATTTTTTTTTTTTAATCTTGACCCACCTCCAACCTAACTTGAAGAGTAAAGTCTTATAGTGTTTTGTGAGCAAAAATGGTACTACAACCTCAAGCACCAAAATCACGTTGCACTTAATACACAATCAAATCCCACGGTCCGGCATCCTAACATTTAGGATGCCAAGCCACATCATTCAAATGATTATAAACTCCAAATTGCATCCAAAAGCTTGAGCTACTTCCTAAATTCTCAGCCTCCGCGCTAGATTCAAGGTGAAAGTTCTTGTACAAGTTAGGGTAATAAGTCAATCCAAATGGAATACAAAGATGTCTCATTTTCAAGTTCAAAGTGGAGCCCAAAATTGTTCAAATGGTTCAACTTTCTTTCGAAATGTTCGACAAGAGTGGGGAAAGCAAGGTTTCTAACCCTTAAACTCACTAGATGGCTATTTGGATTTTTTTTTTTTAATCTTGACCCACCTCCAACCTAACTTGAAGAGTAAAGTCTTATAGTGTTTTGAGAGCAAAAATGGTACTACAACCTCAAGCACCAAAATCACGTTGCACTTAATACACAATCAAATCCCACGGTCCGGCATCCTAACATTTAGGCCTAGGATACTTTACAAAGATCTAAAGCCTAAGCTCTGATACCAACTGTGACGCCCCCACTTCTCCCAAGGGTGAACCCAAGGGTATCTGCGGGATGCCTGCCCAGCTCTCGCCAGGACTCGGTACAAATTCAATTCAAACTTAAAAATAACCAATCAGTACTAAAAGTCAAAAATATAAAGGAAGGTCAATTCCTTAATAATCGATCAAGTCTTACATTATAAGTTACCAAAATATCTTACAATCCCAAAATATACAGCTTCCAAAAGTTGACTAAATGAATAGATTCAAAATTCTAATAAAAGGCCATCAAGTCGACCTCTCCATAATTCCTTCCATTTCAGCTCCTGTTAAAGAAAGCAAGTCTAACTGGGTGAGCGGATGCTCGTGAGGCCAAGAAAACATGCAAGACAAGTAATTCAATAATAATAGCACTTACACAATAGTGAAAACTATAACATTCAAGGAATTTCACAATTTATAATAAACACCCTTGAGTAGGATGCAGAAGCTCTCCGGAGCTAATGATTTATTACTTTGCCCAAATTCAATTTTAATACCTTCCCATGACGACACCCCGTTCCCCGGGTAGGTAATTGAGTTCGTAGCCCTTCACGTATCCCATGTATGTTTCTGAGACGACTCGAGAGGTACCTCCCACCCAAATCGGTGTGGTACTTACAATCGTTCAGTTAATAGTTCTGAGACGATTCGAGAGGTACCCCCCACCAAATCGGTGTGGTACTTACTACCGTCCAGAGGTCGATGAGACATCGCTCCAATCGACTTAGAATGCTTTAGGGTTCTGAGACGATTCGAGAGGTACCTCCTACTCGGATCGGTGTGGTACTTGCTATCGTTCAGAGGTCTAGGGTACTGAGACGACTCGAGAGGTACCTCCCACTCGGATCGGTGTGGTACTTACAATCGTTCAGTTAATAGGTATGAGACGATTCGAGAGGTACCTCCCACAAAATCGGTGTAGTACTTACTATCGTCCAGAGGCCGATGAGACATCGCTCCAATCGACTTATGCAGCCATAGCATATTTTCCAAGTCAAGTCGTGTCCGGTCAAGCAAGTCAGGTCAGGTCAAGCAAGTCACGTCATGTCAAGGAAGTTAGGTCAGGTCAAGCAAGTCACGTCAGGTCAAGCAAGTCACGTCAGGTCAAACATGAGTCATTTATTTCAAATGAGAATGAGTTCGATAAAGCACACACACAGCTCGGCAAGTTTACGTATCATGTATAACACTTGTACAACTAATATCTCAATCACATAAGCATTTAACACATACTTGACACTCACCAATTCAAAGTAATTCGAGCGAGTAAAAATTTTTAGTTGTCCCCTTCGGGATTCCCTTCAAGACTCGCTCGAGTACCTGAAGCAATTAACAAGCATTTTTCACTCATAATCACGCATTAATCAAGAAAGGAGTTACACTCATCTAGACTAGTCAATACCTCAAACCAAGAACCTTAACTACTCAAAATAAAGGTTCAAAAGTGTGGTTTTATTAACACAAGGAAAACTTATTTCCTTCATGAAATCGTGTTTAAAGCGACCAATTATCATCAAGAAGGAATAACGAGTTCTCAAATTTTCATTTTCTAAGAAATCGGCAAATTTCAACTTTGCGCGTCAAACTTAGAAAAATCAGATCTTGCACTCAGTAGGTCCAAAATTGAAAAACTTGGTACCGTTGGAAACTTCTTCCAAAGTACTAAAAGTTTCTAGAATACACTTTCCCATGATTCCTAACAGAAGGCATTCAGAAATTGGCTCAAATTGGCTGTTTTGGACCATTTAGACAATTTTGGGTTGATCTTTGGCAAAGTTTGGAAATTCGGGAAAATTCACACAATGCGAACTAGCCTCTAAAATTTGGAACTCAATTAGAGTTACAATCAAATTTTAAAACACAATAGCCGGAACAAGAATTGGAGTTTTAAGTATCGAGAGACATCAGTCCAAAGTTGATCACATTTTGCAAACTGTTTAGTCATTTTCAAGATTCAAAGACTATCTTGGAAATATCATTTGGCCATCGATTTCGCATTAGAAATACACCAAAATTGATACACCAAATCTTCCATGTGTGAACAACATTTCAACCAAGTTTCATGGAAAAATTCCCACGGGAAGGCAGTCATTAAAACAACCAAAGTTCAAGAAATATTTCAAAGCTAATCTGCCTTCTCACTTTTCTTTTGCTTGCAAACGTCTTGTGCAATGAAATCAGTTCTAAATCACTCCATTTTCGAAACCAGGAGTCCATAAACATCCACTAAGCAATTTAAAGGTAATGAACATCACAATTTTTGAAATATAACTCCCCAAATCAGATTTGACCATTCGGCCAAGAGAAAAGGAAAAGTTTTCCAGATTTGAAAAGCATAATTTGGGACATCTGTTGGGCATCGAGGAGGACTTGGAATGGCACCAAATTTGGCAGTATTATACTACCATATGAGAGCTATTCCTCTATCAATTTTCATGGAAAAATACGCACGGCAAGTTGGTTAAC
The DNA here is from genome assembly GCF_003713205.1 of Coffea eugenioides. NCBI lineage: Eukaryota > Viridiplantae > Streptophyta > Magnoliopsida > Gentianales > Rubiaceae > Coffea > Coffea eugenioides. Next base: position 19,476,905 of record NC_040043.1, read on the forward strand.
CAGATCACCAAAGTTTCCAAATTTCCAAGGCAAAACTGCCTTGGACATGAGTTTTCCGTTTTCAAAACATTTGGCCAACAAAAATGTCTCAAACATGGTCCTTTTTATGTAGGTAATGTCTAAGAAACATCCAAGATGCATTTCGTGGATGACTAACATCAATAATTTCGAAACAACAAGCCCCAATCAAGATTTAGACATTTACTAGCCAAAAAGAGGGTTTCAAATCATTGAGTCATTTTCGAACTTTGGCCACAAATCACTCAATTCAACTTGGAATTGAGTGCGGTTGGTGGTGTTGAAAACTAGATTCATAAATCTACATTTTCTCAGAAGAAATGATTTTTAAAATCTGTCCATAATAGCTCGTTCGTGAGCATCAAGTTACAGCTCATTTGCTGCCTTCCAGGAAGCAACGAAACAGGACAGCTAATTTCAAACGAATGGTTTGGCTTGATCACGTGGAACTAGGACAAGAATTTTACAACAACAGAAAGCTGGGAATTCCTAGTTTCCAATTCCACAAACGGTACTCGATTCCGACATCGGAGCGATGAGTTATAGCCAAAACAAGATGACTGCCTGGGCAGTGACGGGAACCAATTCCAGATTTCTAAGCTTCCGAAATTCCGACATTTGGGTGACCAAATCAAGTTATTCTTCGGTGAAACTTTTTACACACTCAATATAACATGTAAACAACATAAACAAGCCATTACAACCTCAGAATTTCGCACCAAAGTGCTCGAACAAAGCAGGGGCAAAATGGTCACTTTTGGTTATTGCACCACCTTGAGTTTCTATCAACAACCCAACATTAATCCACTAGTTTAGGCACTAAATAAACATTATTACCAGCGAAACACCACAAATCAGTCCATATATCCAAGGTGGGAGTTCATAGAGCCCACACAACCATTTTTCTAACATAGACAAGCTACCCATATGCATGCATGAGTTTAAATGCGCTCTATTACTTCCATAAATCGAGTTTCCAAGGGTTGATCGTTTCTTACTTGTTTAGATGAACCAAACAGAAATTTCGGTCCAAATGTGCTCAAGAAAAACCACGGACAGCAGCTCCTTTTCTTAGCTAGATGTAATCTCCAAGTGTTGAGCTAACTACGGTTGAAATTTGAGGTGAAATGATGAAGTTTTAGTGAGGAAATTGAGAAGAAATTGAGGCTGTTTTACTCTTCCTCTTGGTCAGCTATTTGGAGCAGGAAAAGAAGAGCTAATGCTGAAGGTAAGCTTCCGTGAGAAGCTTTATAAGTTGTAGCCAAAAGTTGCTTCAAAGTCAACTAGGAATAGTGCGCGCACACGCGCGTTTTGTGTTCGATTCCTCTTAAGTTTGCTGCACTAGTGCACTAAACCTCTAATGCACTTTCACTCATAGTATTATTATTCAATCTTAATTGTCCCAAAATAATGGTCTAAGGTCCCTCAATTAATCGCTACGCGAAAACGCGTACTTCCGATTTGTGCGCGATAAAGTGGAATTTATAAAAAATTCTTATAACGATAGTGTAATTAACTAACACTTGAGCACTAAAACATAAAAATATACCTATTTTAAAACTAATGTACAAGTCTCCAATTTTCCAAACTTATTGTATCCTCGATTCAATTATTAACTCCAATTGCATATTCATTATTCTCACTTAACGAGCTTTCAAAAATTAAATTTGGGAACAAATAATTTTAAAAATATATGCAAGTCATAATTCCATGTAATTAGGTCTAAAAAGGTTGAAATAAAATATTCAGAGCAAACGGGCAATTAAATATTTAAATAAGCTAGTAATAGGAATTTAAAATAAGTAAATTTTTGCGAGTCCTCACACTGGCGAGAGTTGGGCAGGCAGTCCGCTAGCCCCTTTGGTCCGCCTTAGGGGAAGATGGGGCTATCACAGGTGGTATTAGAGCCTAGGTTAGAAATAACCTGGGCGAACCCAAAACTTGATTCTTAGAACTTTTGGGGATTGTGTTCGGATATGTTTAAGTATGATTACTCTGTCTAAGTTGTAAAATGTGGATATCCTTATAGGTCTTGGACGGAGCTAGTGGGAACGGAGGTGGGTCGCCTCGGAGGCGTTTTCGCGTCGTCGATTACGAGGAAAGGCCCGGAGGACCGATTCAACGCTGGAGCACGGCCAGTCGGACTAGGCGCTATGGTCGTTGCCAGCACTACTCCTACGCTGACCATGTGGTCATGGCCGTATTAGATGAGAGGAGGAGGCTCAGGCGTGCCGCCGCCAGAGATCACACTGAGCTGCAGCGTGTGAGGGGCATCATGAGGATGCAGGCGGATCGGATTCGGGAGCTCCAGGGGGACGTAGCCATGGATCAGGAGAGGACGAATGCCCTTAGAGAGCAGTTACACGTAGCCAACGACCGTCTCACTAGGGTGGTCCGGGAGGTTAGAGACCGGTCCGGTGGTATTATTAACGAGTGTGAGGCGCTAATCCAGGTAGTGATTGGCGCTATTGTGTCAGGGGGAGTTCTGGGTGACGGAGCTCCAGGCGAGGGAGGCGCCCCTAGCTCTAGCTCTGGGGAGGAGTCGGTTGGCTCAGTTGAGAACTAGGTTAGAGTTCTTTGGGCCATGTTTTGATCCCGTGTGAGGGATACCTAGGAAAAGCTTTTGGTTAGTTGTTTTGCACTTTTGGGACCTAGTTTGTACATTGTATTTTGGAAGATCCTCTTTTAGCTTATGGGATTACTTTTGTATATACTTGCTTGACCGCTCTTGTATGATTGTTTGAAACAATTATGTATTCTATGTATAAATGCTCTATGTGTATACATGCCTTATGTGGTGTTTACTTTTGGTTATTTGTTCCTGCTTATATGACTATGTTTATATGCCCCTTTAATATTATCTTTGTGCCTCGACCTTAGATTGACTTAGATCAATGGAGGGCACTCGTAGTGGACGAGGCCGTGGGCATGGAGTTAGGCAACCCACGACTGACGGGGGTACTAGGGACACCACGTCTGAACCAAACCCTGAACCTACTGCCATGCAGCAAATGACTGACTTGTTAGCCCACGTAGTGCAACACCAGGGCCAACCTCCTGTCTAGCAACCTGGGAACCCTGGCCATCCAATAGAGGGTGAAGATCGGGCCCTCGAGAGATTTCAAAAGTTCTCTCCACCAAAATTTCTGGGAGGGCCAAATGTGATAGCCCCACTTCCCCCTTAGGCGAACCAGAGGGTTCAGCGGACCGCCTGCCCAGCTCTCGCCAGGACTCGGTCGTTCACTCACACAAATCAGAAATAGATCCACAAGAAAGAACAAAACGAGGATCCAAACCTTAAAACAAAACTTATATACATTGCTATCTCCGAAAGTAGTACAACCGACGAGAATACAAAAGTTCTCAAGTCATCATACAACCAGCCCGTGCCAAGCACTAGAACGAGAACCAAAACAAAACCAAAACTAGACCCAGCCAGTCGGTACAGAGCTCTAGCCCTTGCTCGCCTTCCCCTGTTAAGGAAAACAAAACTAAGAGGATGAGCTAAAAGCTCAGTGAGGTTCCGAACATGGAATCAAGCCATAAATCAAACAATAAGTCAAGAAACATTTACAACATTTACAATAAGTCACACATGAAAAGGATACGTTCATTCATTCGTTCGTTCTCTTGTCATTCCCCTTATTCCTTCATTCATTTGAAAATGCATTGTTCATTTATCAATAAAACCCTCGTTCGTTCGTTCGTTCGTTCATTTCATTCAACCCTTCCTGGGGCATTGGCCAGGCTCCACCAACCTCCACCAACCTACAAGGTAATACTCGAGTATACCAAACGTTCACCCAAGTCACCAAATCGCCCGACCGAGTCCGCTTCTGGCTCGAATCGATCGGTAACAAGGGGCAGGGCCAGTTCAGCCAAAAGGCTTACATTCATGCACAAGTACGTTCTAATCATTCAATCTTTGAGAATTTCACATTTATTTAGGTCGAGTGCGATAAAGTACACACTCGCCTAGAAAACTCATTTTGGAAATCATTGAAAGCACTTAACACGTTATCAAACAATAATACAAGTCATGAAGTCAAGAAAATACAACAAACAAGGAACACTCATCGAATTATGCAAAATAACGTCCAAAATATCCTATCGAATCGTACCCTCGGTCACCGAGAAAACCTATGATTCAACGAGAAAGAATATTACAATTCATCTAGCAAAACAAGTAAGTGGAATCAAGGAGCTCGACTAGTTACTAGTAAAACGGATAAAGGTGACTTTAAAGTGAAAATAAAGCCATTTGGATCTGTGGACGGAAACAACTAGGGTGTCATAAACCAAACTCAAAGGGTTATAACAGTTCCAATGGAAAACACTTGAATCAAAGTCAAGTCGGAATCCAACCAGATAGGCTCAGAAATATTATTTTTCGGAATCGTTTATGTGGTTCAAAATCAATATACATTCAAGTAGGTATTATGGCCTACATGTCTTGACTGAGAAAACCTTAGGTCATACCTCTATATTTTGGTATGAAGTAGTAAATAAACATTTGAAGGTTCAAATGGAAAAGGTATCATGTTTTAATATGGAAAACGGTCATAGTATTTGCCAAACGAAAATATACAAGTTCAAATAGAACTTAGCCCTTGAGCGAAAATTTGGGCAACACGCCCTTTGTATTTTCTTATTTCCAGCCATTTATGGCTTCAATATTTTTCTCATTCAAACCCAAAGGTACACACCCAACAAGTTAATTTCAATAGCCATTCAGTAAGCTCCAAGTAGTACAAGTACAATTCAAGCTAGGGAAAAATCCGGAAATGAAAGTTAAGCTCTAAACCATAAAAACAGTTTTTGACATAATTTTGCGGTTTTGGCACCATTGGCACTACGATTATCAGATGGAGGTGAAAGATACACCATTTCGAAGCTAAGAGATAGTACTACAATGTTGAAGAAGGTACTCAGTCCAGTTTCTAGTGCAATCAGGTCAAAAATTCAATATACTAAACCAGAACCGCAAAAATAGGTTCACCAACCGTATTCTGGTTCGAACATCATAAGTCAGGCTACCTAAGTCCAAATCAAGTGATTCCAAAGCCATCCGAAAGCTAAGATACAAGGATACAATTCTTAAGAAGACATCAACAACCAAATCAGAAGAATTCCCAATCAAATTAGCCAATCACAGAAGCAATTCTCAAGTTCGGGTAGAAACAGGGCATCAGGGGTATTTCAGTCTTTTCACAAGTTACGTTGCTCCGATTGACCTGAAATTTTGTAGGCATCTCTAAAATATCATTCCCTACAACTTTGATGTTTTAACCCAAGGTTAATTCGGCCTCTAACTATGATGAACAGTACCAGGCAGAATTGGGGAAAATGAAACCCTAATCTGGAAATTTTTGCTTCAAACCAGAAATTTTCCACTAATCATTACAATTGTCATACCAAAGCTTCATTCTAACCTATACTAGCCCATCATACATGGCTAATCAACATTAAACATATAAAAACAGAAAAATTATGCATAAAATCAAAAATTCATCAAACACCACCAAAAGTCATGAAAACACCCACAAGTTCACCTCCTTAACTCCCACAAGCCACTAATCGACTATTATTAAGGGCAAAAGGAAATTTTCTAGAGAATTTACCTTGAAACTTGAGGAAAGATGATAGCCTAGGGTTTCTTTTACAAGAATCACTCCACCAAGACCTTTGTTCTCCCTTAGATAACACTCTTATGGAAGGGTTTGCGATTCTATCGGTTGAAACTCCAAATTTTAGCAAGAAATGGAAGGAAAATTTGAAGGTTCTCTCTTGGTTTTTCTCCTTACAAGAGCCGGCCAACAAGCTAGAGAAATGAAGTTGTTTTTGGTCAATTTTTGGTTAAATTGGTAAAGTAAGAAATTGGTCAAAGTCCAAAGGTTAACCACTAAGTGACACTTGTCACTTTCATTAATGCATGGCTATCCTTTTGTCCCTCTCACACCAATCCATATAACAACCTTTAATTATCTCTTAACACCTGGTAAAATAAATCCGGTATCCAAAACTTAACCTAGCTGGCCGAATTTTTTCGAACTTTCCGCACTAGCGGGTCCCACGTCCGGTATACGTTCTTAATTTCTCAAAAACTAACCGATACTAGAAAATCATCTAAAAAAGAATATTTACTCATAAAAATCATCTAGAAATTTTCCTAATAAAGAAAATGCAGAAAATATGCCATTAAATAGAATAAAACCCAGAAAATGAGAAAATTACGGGGTCTCACACCAAATCCGGACGTGGCCGAAAGGTGGTTGAAGAAAATGATAGACATTTTTGCCGCCCTACACTATTCAGAGGAAAGACAGGTTACTTTTGCTGTCTTCCAGTTGGAAGGGGCCGTCCGTTCTTGGTGGAACGTGATACGAATGAAGTGGGACTGGGAACAAACACCAAGAACATGGGTGAACTTAATGAGGGACTTCAACGCGAAATACTTTTCACCTCTAGTCCAGGAAAAGAAGGAGGACGAGTTCATTAGGCTCCGTCAGGGGGCTCAAACGGTGGCTGAGTACGAGAGCCAGTTTACTCGATTACCCAAATTCGCCCCTGAACTTATTTTGACAGAGCAACGGAGAGTTCGGCGTTTTATTCAGAGGCTAAATGTGGAAATTCAAAAGGATCTGGCGGTAGCCCAGATCAATACCTTTAGTGAAGTCGTGGAGAAAGCTTTGCGAGTTGAAAATGCAAGGCTTCAAGTTAGGAATTTCCAGGTGAAAAAATGGGGATTCTTTGCGAGTAGTTCGACTTAAGGGGATAAAAGTACCCCTCCCAAGTTTGGAAGGGGAGCTGGAGGAGGAAGGCTATCAGGAATGGCACGAGGGACGCCGCCAAGGGGTGGTCAAAATGGACGGGGCCAACAGAGAAGTGCCTCACAGGGAAGTTCGGCCTCGGTTTCTCGTGGACCTTGTGGATTTTGTGGGAAACCAAACGACACCGAGGACAATTGTTGGAGGAAAGAAAGAAAATGCTTACGCTGTGGGAGTGCGGAGCATCAAATAGCCAACTGTCCGGTGTTACCTCGGGAGGCGAGAGTAACCACCCAATCGTCGAAGGCCAACTCGGTGCAGTCCAAGGTGGAAGGGACAAAGCCGAAGGTGCCAGCTCGGGTATACTCCCTTGAGCAACATCAAGTCCCTGATTCATCTGGGGTCGTAGAAGGTACAATCCCTGTTTTCCATCGTCTAGCAAGGATTTTGATAGACCCCGGTGCTACCCATTCCTTTGTTAACGTCGATTTTATGTGCGGCATTGATATAAAACCTGCTAGCTTGCCTTATGACTTAGAAGTTAGTACCCCTACGGGGAATCAACATTTGATTACTGGTATGATGTATGCTAATTGTGAAATTTGGCTAGGAGAGAGGAAGCTTTTGAGGAATCTTATAAGTTTAGCTATTAAGGGGTACGACGTTATATTGGGTATGGACTGGTTAGCTAAATAAGATGCACAACTTGACTATAAGAGAAAAGTAGTGAAATTTCGTATACCGGGGGAGACGACCTTAAGGCTAGATGTAAGGGGTAGTTTAGCCTCATCTGCCTTGATTTCGGGTATTCGGGCTAGGAAACTACTGAATAGAGGGGCACAAGGGTTCCTCGCTTTACTTATAAACACTCCTATTGATAAGTTAAGGGTTGAAGATGTGTCGGTAGTGAGTGAATATCCGGATGTATTTCCTGATAAATTAGTAACTTTACCTCCGAAGAGAGAGATAGAGTTTACGATTGACCTATTACCGGGGACATCACCTATTTCTAAGACCCCCTATCGAATGGCACCTGCTGAACTCAAGGAGTTGAAGTTGCAGTTGCAAGACCTATTGGAGCGTGGGTTTATTCGTGAGAGTGGATCTCCTTGGGGGGCACCTGTGCTATTTGTTAAGAAGAAGGATGGAACTTTGAGATTGTGTATCGACTATCGGGGGTTAAACAATATGACCATTAAGAATAAATACCCACTACCCCATATCGATGAACTGTTTGACCAGTTGCGAGGTGCAGTGGTTTTTTCAAAGTTAGATTTCCGACAGGGGTATTATCAGTTGCTAATTAAGAAGGAAGATGTACCCAAGACTGCCTTCAATTCTAGATATGGGTATTTTGAGTTTGCGGTCATGCGCTTTGGGTTGACCAATGCCCTTGCCGCCTTTATGGATTTGATGCATCGGGTTTTCAAACCCTACCTGGACCGATTTGTTGTCGTGTTTATTGACGACATTTTGGTCTATTCCAAAACCCATGAGGAACATGAGCAGCACTTGAAGTTAGTTTTACAAACTCTAAGAGATCACCAGCTGTATGCTAAATTTAGTAAGTGAGAATTTTGGCTGGAGAAAATCTCATTTTTAGGACATGTGATTTCAAAAGAAGGTATCACAGTAGACCCGGCGAAAGTAGAGGCAGTGGCTGAATGGAAGACGCCAGAAAATCCCACAGAGATTTGTAGTTTCTTAGGATTGGTTGGGTACTATAGACGCTTTATTTAGGACTTTTCCAAACTGGCCGGCCCTTTAACGACCTGACAAAGAAAAATGGTCGTTTTGTGTGGGATACTAAGTGTGAAGCCAGTTTTCAGGAATTGAAGCAAAGGTTAACCATGACTCCTATTCTGGCCTTACCTAATAGGAAGGACAGTTTCACTGTTTATACCGATGCTTCAAGGGAAGGCTTGGGGTGTGTGTTGATGCAAAACAAGAACGTGATTGCTTTTGCCTCTAGGAAATTGAAAACCTATGAACAAAACTATCCCACCCATGACTTGGAGCTAGCTGCAGTGGTCTTTGCTCTGAAAAAGTGGAGACACTATCTATATGGGGTTACCTTTGAGGTTTATTCAGACCATAAGAGCCTTAAGTACCTCTTTTCCCAAAAGGAGTTGAACATGAGGCAACGCCGATGGATGGAACTCTTAGAAGATTATGGCTGCACGATCAACTACCATCCGGGTAAAGCTAATGTAGTAGCTGATGCCCTAAGTCAGAAGGCTCAAATATCTGGGTTAATGGTCAAGGAGTGGGAAATGTTGGGAGTCATTGGTGAGTGGAATCCTAGGTTGGAACGTAAGAAGATAACTTTTGGAAATATCCGTGTGACATCCACACTATTGGGTCGAATCAAAGAAGCCCAAACTGAGGATTCGATGGTTCAGAAGTGGGTGAAAAAGGTGGAGAAAGGGGAGATTACCGATTTTAACTTGAGTTCTGAGGGAGTTTTGAGATTTAAGAATCGAATAGTGGTGCCTGGGAATGAGAATTTGAAAAGAGAGATTTTGGAAGAAGCCCATCGATCGAAATACACGATCCATCCGGGTAGTAATAAGATGTATCAAGACTTACGACGGTTGTACTGGTGGGATAAGATGAAGAGGGAGATTGCTCAATATATACAAACCTGTCTAGTTTGCCAGCAAGTCAAGGCTGAACACCAAAAACTCTCTGGACTGTTACAATCCCTTGAGATACCTGAATGGAAATGGGAAAATATTACGATGGATTTTGTCTCTGGATTACCAAAAACTCAAAAAGGACATGATGCCATTTGGGTGATCGTTGATCGGTTAACCAAATCGGCCCATTTCTTACCTGTGAATATGAAGTATTCCATGGACAAGTTGGCTCGGTTGTACATGGATGAAATTGTGAGGTTACATGGGGTCCCAGTGAGTATAGTTTCAGACCGAGATCCTCGTTTTGTATCGAGGTTTTGGCAAAAGTTTCAGGAGAACTTGGGGACCAAACTCAACCTTAGTACCACTTATCACCCCCAAACGGATGGACAGTCGGAGCGAACAATTCAAACTCTTGAGGATATGTTACGGACTTGCATTCTGGACTTTGGGGGTAATTGGGGCCAACATATGACTTTAGTAGAGTTCGCCTATAATAACAGTTACCATTCATCCATTCAAATGGCACCGTATGAAGTCCTCGACGGACGGAAGTGTCGTTCGCCCATTTATTGGGATGAAGTAGAGGAAAACAAGGTTCTCGATCCAACAACCATTCCCTGGATGGAAGATGCACAAGAAAATGTTAAGTTGATCCGTCAAAGACTCCAAACAGCTCAAAGCCGACAAAAGAGCTACGCGGACAACCGAAGGAAAGATTTGGCATTCGAAGTTGGAGACCGTATTTTTCCTAAGATCACGCCACTACGAAGTGTCACTATGGGTAGAGGAAAGAAACTTCAACCACGGTTCGTAGGACCTTATACGATTCTTCAACGAGTTGGGAAAGTAGCTTACCGACTCGAGTTGCCGCCAAGTTTATCTCGAATTCCTGACGTCTTCCATGTCTCGATGCTTAAAAAGTACTATCCTGATCCAACCCACATTGTGCAACCTGAGAAGATTGAGATAGATGAAGCACTCACCTACGAAGAGAGACCTATACAATTACTCGATCGAAGGATTAAGGAACTGAGGAATAAACAAATCCCATTAGTGAAGGTTTTATGGAGGAATCATGGTATAGAAGAGGCAACTTGGGAGATGGAGGAGGAGATGCAAAAGAAATACCCTGAGCTGTTTAGTAACTCAGGTGAGCAATTTTGAGGACGTAATTCTTTAAGGGGGAGAGGGTGTGAGAACTCAGAAAAAAAAATTATTTTAGGCATTATTTTATTCCTGTGCAATCATTTTTATATTTTCTTTATTTTATTAACTTTGATTTAGTAAATATAGGTTTAAAATCATTTTTTCTAGTATAAGTTAGTTCATGAGAAATTAGGAGTGTATATTGGACGTGGGACCCGCTAGTAGGTTAAGTGAGAGAAATTCGGCCAATTAGGTTAAATTTTGCATAAAGGGATTTAATTACTAGGTGTTAGGAAATAATTAGAGATTACCTAGATGGCTTAACCATGGGGAGATAAGAAAATAACTTTAAGCAAAAACAGTGCCAAGTGTCAATTTCCTATTCGAGTTGACTTGCCTAACTTTTGTTTACCTTTACTAAAAGCTCAATTTTGACTCAGACATTTTCCTTGCTTTCTCCAGCACTCGGCCTCAGCATGGTTAATCTTGCCACAGTATCCACAAGTTACGTGAGGAGTCACGGCTTGCTCAGTTTGAGAATTTCCTTTGTATTTCTTCTCCAGTTCTACGTTCTTGCGTAGCAAATCAATTTCCTTTGCATATTCTTGTTTCCACCGTCCTTCCCAGTAGTCAGCCAATTTCTTTTGAAATTCTATTTCATTTCGAAGAATGTCCATTTCCTTATGCATCTCTCCCAAATTTGTCATCTCACCAGTTAGCTTAAGTCAACTGCTAGCTTGCCAGGCAAACCAAGGAATCAAAATAAGTAACTATTCACAATGGGAGCTCTGGCCATATTACTCTTTTATTCTTTTACTTCTAGGTTGCCCCAAAATATAAATCTTAACTGTTCTCTGCTTAATATGGACGAGCTCTTGAGTCTCCACCAAATTACTATCACTACTTATAAACATAACAAAATACGGAGATCTTATCCTTAATATAAAAGTTCCACACCCTAATTCATTCTCCAATACTCATCTACAAAGTTGCTCGAGAAGAAACCCTAACCTCTTACTTTCACTAGTGCCTTATTTCATCCTCTCAAACCAATCTACTATTCTGAGGTTAGACCCTTCGTGAAACTTAGATGGGCGAACTTCAAGAATCGCTCAATCCTCACACCTCTCTTGGTTCCTAGGTTGGTTGATTGGTTTAGGGCTTTGGTGCTTAGTTAATCGTGCTAAGATATCAATCATATAGTTAATAGCAGTAGCTACTTAATTATCTCCTTCATTCCTAGGGTTTCGGTTTGGTCCAGATGCCATTCCCTAGTCATCCCCCTGAGCTTGGGGTTTGCCTAGTCCCACGCCCTTGGCCCCTACCACTCCTTCGAGCATCCATGATCTTAGTTATGTCCAAATGCAAGAATAGAATTAATCGCGCGAGAAAATACTTAAAATACAAGTCAATGGGAAAAACATTTAAAATAACGATAATTAGCATATATTAACAATTAAAGATCCATACAAGATCAGCAAGTCATGGGCCATTTACAAAAATATAGCACACATGTGCCACAAAAGTGCAATTAGTCATGCAATTGATGCCAAGAGCTTTACAAGTGTCAACCCAGCTAATTCTAGTCACAAAAGTCGTAAGTCAACATCCTAGTCTAGTTCGCATCCGAACCACTAGCCTGAACATCCTCCTCCGGATCCTCCTTGAAAAGTTCCTTCTCAGGAGCGCCCTCACGAACCGGGCTCTCGACAGCCTCTATCGCCTCCTCTATCAATATGGTGATGTCGGCTAAAATCCCGGCGGCCCGATCCCGGATCTCCTCGCCTACCCTAGCCAGTCGAGCCCTAATTCTCTGGAGCTCAACACCAGCGGCCCTATCCCTAGTCCTCTCCTCTACCACTGTTTCCTCAACCTCAATGATTCTAGCACCTTGGGCATCTATCATAGCGTTTAGTTCCTCGATCTTCTGAAGTAAGGCTCTGTTGGTATTCACCAACTGTCGACATTCATCATCAAGGGACAATACCAGCTCATTAGGGTAGGTGTACGTCGTCCTATTAGGACAATGGGGAATCCTCGAAGAAGGCGAGTATCGGATACGAGGTTGTCCTTCATGCACTCTATATCGAATAGACCTAAGAGGCACCACATGTCCATTAGCATGCCCATTACCATTAGCAGCGTGACCTCCATTACCATTCTCCATCTCTACAAAATAACCACAAATTCTAGGTTAGAAACTTAAAATCACTAATTCGCTCAAATATCACTTAAAGTATACCTAAGTCATTTAATCTCTATTCTCAAGAGTAAAGTTTCTCATACATTTTCCAAATAGATCTCTAAACCTAATCTCTTTTCCACCAATGCCGTTCAAGAAACTCTCGAGTACCAATTCTCTTTAACCACTGGAATACAATAGGTTAATGTTCAAGTGAATCCCATGGTCTGGTATCCCAAACTTTTAGCCTAAGATACACTACAAAGATCTAAAGCCTAAACTCTGATACCAACTGTGACGCCCCCACTTCTCCCTAAGGCGAACCAAAGGGTATCGGCGGGACGCCTGCCCAGCTCTCGCCAGGACTCAGTACAATTCCAGTTCAAACTTAAAGGATAACGAATAAAAATGAAAGTCGAAATAAAGACAAGAAATCATTTCCATACATGCATATTCAATCTTACATCACAAGTTTCAAAATACAATCACTTTCCCAAAATATACAACTTCCAAAAGACGTATAGTCAAGTACATTCAAAAACCCTAATCAAAAGTGCCTCCAATTGGCTTCTCCATAACTCTTTCCATCTCGGCCCCTGCTAAGGAAAACAAATCTAATGGGATGAGTTATCGCTTAGTGAGACCAAGAAAACATGCAAACACATAATTCAAGTAGCAATGGCATTTAAGTTAGAAATAAAGCTATAACATTCAGGCAATTCATAATTTTCAATTAAACACATTCAATGGAGATACAGGAGCTCTCAGGAGTTAAGTTCCACTTGCTTTGCTAAGGCTCGATCAAATACCTTCCCGCGATGACACTCTGTCAACCGGATCGGCATTAAGTCCGTAGAACTCCACTTTCTTCACAGTTTCGTCTACCATTTCAACTACCCCGGGCCCGTACTTTTGTAAAAGGCACTACTACTAGAGTAGGCCAAGCGAGATCTCTTAATAGATCAAGCTTACAGTTATCTCATGATTCACCGAGCTTCTCGACCAAGCCCTTGTTGGCTCGAGTCGCAAGGTCGGCCAATTAAGATTTGGGCGTCCCCCAGTTCAGTTATAGGTCGAGGAGATTCACTCCAAACGACATCAGTCAATGAATTACAATTTAGTTGTGAGCAATTCAGTTATACAATCAATTAAAAGAGAACGAGTGCGATAACATACACACTCGACTCAACAATTATCAATCATTCAATCCATAAGAAGCAATTCACATAATTGCAACAAGTCATGCACTTGACACTCACCAAATCACAATAAGGGAGTAAGTGCACAAAATCTTTAATGGTCGGCTCCGGGATTCTCTTCAAAATCCTCTTGAGCGCCTGGAAACATAACAATTAACTATTACCCATAAATACTTACAAATTCCTTGCCAAACAAGGAAGAATGTACGTTCGTTTTCAAATTAAAACAATGTCTCGAAAAGCCTCAATATCTCGAAAATCGAGATTCAAAAGTGAGGGTTTAAAAACATGGGAGAAATTGATTTCCTTCTTGAAATGGAGTTTAAAACGATCGATCAATACCAAAAAAGAGTAATGAGTTCTAAAAAACTCATTTTCATAAGAAATCGGGAAATTTCAGCTTTGCACGACAATCTTTGGAAAATTGAATCTTGAGTTTGGCATGTCCAAAAATGGAAAAATTTACACCGTTAGAAACTAGGTTCAAAGTACTAAAAGTTCCTACAAGACATTTTTCCAAGATTCTAAATGGAAGGCATTCAATTTTCAACTCAAAGGGGCTGTTCTGAACAAGCAAGGCAGTTTCAATCATGTTTTTTCGGAAGTCTTTGAAAATTCGGCAAAATTCGCAGAAAGTGGACTAGCCTTTGAAATTCGTAACACAATTCAAGTTCCTAACAAAGTTTCAAACAGGGCAAATGGAACTATATTCAGAGTTTTGAGCGGAAAGATATAGTAGCTTAAAGTCGGCTAACTTTTGTACACTATTCAGAAATTTTCCAGATTTGAAGAGCAAACTTTGGGACATCATTTGGGTCTCAAAATGGTCTTAGAATAAAAAAAAATTAGGTACAATTAAATTTCCCTATGAGGACTACTCCTCTATCAAATTTCAAGCAAAAACTCCCCCGGAAAGACAGTTAACAAAACAACCAAAGTTCGAAAAATATTTCAAAGCAAATCTGTCCTCCTGTCTTTCTTTTTTTCCAAACATTTTGCACAATGAAATCAGTCTAAATTCGATCCATTTTTGAAACCAAGATCCCTGAAACCTTTAATAAACACTTGATGGTTGATTGACATCAAAATTTTCGAATTAGAACATCCACAACAAACTAGACCAGTCGGCCAGCAAAAAGGCAAAGCTTTCCAGTTTTCCAGCTTTATCGTACTTTCAAAATCAGGCCATAACTCACTCAATACAAGTTCAAATTAAGAATGGTTGGTGGCATTGGAAACTAGATGCAAAACTCTACATTTCAGAACAAGTCATTTTCAAAATCAATTCACAAGTGAGAGAAAATAGAGCCACAATATGCAGCTTCTATCTTTCTCTCGGATAGACAGTCAGAACAGGACAGTAAAATTTGCCGAATCACTACGACTCACTCAGTTTGAACTAGAAGGTGAATTTTATACCGTTGGAAAGCTACAATTGTCTAGTTTCAAATGCCATAAATGGCACTCAATTTAGACTTTTGTACAAAGAGATATGTTCGATCAAAGAGTTACTATTCGAACAGCCAGAACCCATTTCCAGTTTTCTTCAAATTTCAAAATTTCAAGTTTTGCTCAACCAAATCAAATGATTTTTGGTAGACACTTTCTATACACAATATACAACATATATTAACCAATTTTACAGCAAAATAAGTACAAAAAATTCGAAATTCAAGCATGATAACAACAGGGCGGATTCGGCCATCTTCATGAACCAACTTCCTTCAATTTTCTTTTCGTTTTCTAACCATAATCAACTCGTATAACACGTAAACAACATTAATCAAGCATTTAATCCTCAAGGCAGCTACCTAAAGGTCACACCAAGTCCGCTATCCTAACATTTAAAGCAAGAAAAATAGACTTCCTCAAGTCCTCTACCTAGTTTCATGCTTAGGGATCAAACCCTTGCAAATCCAACCGTAAATCTTGTATTAGATGGAGAGATTAGAAGAGTTGATGGGTTTACCTCTAACCCTTGTAGAAACCAGAAATTTTCACCACTAAAACTTCAAGAAATCACCCAAGATGAAGCCTTCCTCCAAGCTCAAGTTAATCTCCAAGATGTTTAGGAGTTGGGTGGTGGTTTGTGAAGGACATGGAAGCCAAAATGGTGCAAAATGAAGAAGCTTTCTTTTTTTCTTGTTCCATATGCTGTTCGGCCAAGAGTGGTGAGGAGAGAGAGAGGGTTTTGTGTTGTGAAGCTTCCTTTGGAAGCTTAAGGAATTTGTGGCCAAAAGTTGTCCAAAAGTCAACTAGAAATAGTGCTCGTATAGTGTCCCAAACTACCACTTTTCTCTCTTATTTGTTGCACTAGTGCACTAATCCTCAAATATAATTCCTTTAACACTATAATTATTCACTCTTAGTAGTCTAGCATAAGTTTCTTAAATCTCCACTTAGTCAATTCGACGCGAAATACGCGAACCTCCGATTCGCGCGCGATAAGGCGAAAATTTGAATTCACACACCTCTAATCGCTCAATTAACTTTTCTTAGTCTACTATTGATCATTCTTAATTCTCCAAGATTATTGCACTCTCGAATCGAATATTGCCCCGAAAAACGTGTATTCGCTATTTCTCGCTAAACGAGCCTCCAAAATTAAAGTTGCTAACGGAACATTTTAAAAATATGAGTGAGACACTGCTCCATGTAAATGGATTTAAAATGGTTGAAATAAATTATTCGAAAAAAATAGGTGTATAAATAATTAAATAGACCAGTAAAATAGAATTAAAAGTAAGAAAAATTCGGGTCCTCACATCCTTCCCTCTTTAAAAGGAATTTCGTTCTCGAAATTCATATTTAAGAGAACATTGCACCTCTTAATAACTAGGTTTATCAAATCGATCAACGACTACTTACATTCTCTAACCCATATCTCATACTTAGCAATTAAACTTTGATCCCCAATAGGCGTTTTAACTTTCAAGTCATAGGGTAACTTAATCGGCCTCACATCTACCTCATATAGGTAATATCTCCACTTCTTTAATGCAAATATCGCCGTCACTAAGTCCAAATCATGAGTTGGATAATTTCTCTCGTGAGATTTTAACTTTCTAGAGGCATATGCAATCACCTTATCATGTAGTATTAATACACATTCTAAACCATCATTTGAAGCATTTGTATAAATCACAAAACTATCTCCTCCGCTCGGTAAGGCTAGCACAGGTGCATCGGTTAAGCACTTTTTCACTCTTGAAATTCTTCCACACATTTAGAATCCCAAATAACTTACCATGTTTCTTAGTCAACTTAGTTAAAGGTCTTGCTGTCTTAGAAAAGTCCTTGATAAGTCGAAGGTAATATTCGGCTAACTCTAAGAACTCCGAATTTCAGTAGGGCTTTCTGGTCGTTTCCTCTTAACACAACTTCCACTTTAGCTGAATCTATAGCAATTCCTTCCTTAGATATTGTATAACCTAGAAAGGCTACTTCTTTCTACCGAACTCGCATTTATTGAAATTAACGAAAGTTGGCGCTCTCTCGGGGTTTGTAAAACTATAATCAGGTGTCTTTCATGATCTTCTCGAACCTTAGAGTATACCGATATACCATCAATAAATGCCACCACAGATTAATCCAAATACGGTTTAAAACTCCTATGCATTAGGTCCATAAATACTGCTAGTACATTCGTCAACCTTAAGGACGTAACTAAAAATTCAAAGTGCCCATATTTTGGATTGAAAGCGGTCTTAGGCACATCAGTTTCTAGGATTCTCAACCAGTAATAACTCTACTTTAAATCCAACTTGGATGGTACCATGGCTCCTTACGGTTGATCGATTTCTTATCCAAGTAAGGCAAAAGGGTATTTGTTCTTAATGGTCACATTGTTCAAGTCTCGATAGTCTATGTATAGCCTCAAACTTCCATTCCAAATATTATATCCGGTCCCTTGATCGTTAAGTTCATTAAATCTATCAAATATTTCCTTTCACCAACTCAAATCTCATAGTTTTACCATATCAAGTTGGTAATCAAGCATTGGGTCCCAGTTTTAACCCTAAGTTCTCAATTTTTGGTCCACCGCCGATCCCTGGTCACCTCCGAGACCTCATGTTTGCCTACGCTCTCAAGTACAATCTCGATCACGTCTACTACCGTTCATGTCTTATCACCAATCTAAAGGTGTGAGGCAAAGTTTAAATACACCTGTAAGCCATGAAATCAATTAAAAGCAAGTAAATTGTCATATGTTATAAAAGATCATAATAGTTACCTCAAGTTAAAATAAGTTTATCAAATCATTTCAAAAGAAGAAGGAAAACAACAAGATCATAACAGAACATGCCGAGTTGCCAAGATACAAAACAACAAAAGGGCTTTTCCCTTTCATAAAAGATTATCACCTCTAAAATGCCAGTCTAGACTAGGTAAAACTACAACCCCTATTTCTCGAGTGGAGTCAATTCCATCCCTACTTGTATTACTTCCAATACTTGGATCTCTCTCACAGCCATTAGCATTAATCACCCCTTTTGGCCCTCGACTGCTTTGCGGTGGATCTAGCAACTGCCGAGTATTTCCTCTTTTCTTAGAAGCTCAAAGACAATTCAAAAACTTATGCTCGGTACTACCGCACCTCAAACATTTTCCTTGCTTTCTCTAGCACTCGGTCTCAGCGTGGTTAATTTTCCCACAGTATCCACAAGTTACGTGAGGAGTCACGGCTTGATCAGTCTGAGAATTTCCTTTGTATTTCTTCTCCAGTTCTACGTTCTTGCGTAGCAAATCAATTTTCTCCGCATATTCTTGTTTCCACCGTCCTTCCCAGTAGTCAGCCAATTTCTTTTGAGATTCTATTTCCTTTCGAAGAATGTCCATTTCCTTAGAAAGAATGATTATCTTCTTGCAATCCATTGATATTGAATTATGATTTATTGTTAGTGAAGGTCCATATGATGTCTCTGTTATAGATGAAAATACTCATAGACCTAGACCAAAAATAAGAAATGAACTGACTGCTGAGGATAGAGCTCATCTCACCTTAAATGCAAAAGCTATGAATGTGTTATATAGTACTTTAGACTCAAATGAATCTATTAGAGTCAAGGGTTGCAAGTCAGCTAAAGAAATTTGGGACAAACTTAAAGAAATTCATGAAGGTAGTGAGAATGTTAGAGAACAAAAGAAATCTATCTTAGTTACTAAATATGAGTCGTTTAAGATGGAATCTCATGAAGATATTGATAAAATGTATTGTAGATTAAATGATCTTATTAAGGATTTAGAGGTTTTGGAAAAGGAATATACCTTAAGAGAGAAAAACAGAAAAATCTTGAATGCTTTGTCTAAAGATTGGGAAAGTAAGGTGACTGCTATTGAAGAGGCAAAAGATTTGAATTCAATGCCTATTGAATCTCTTATAAACTCTCTAACATCTTATGAGTTGAAACTAAAGACCAAGGTACAAGAAGAAGAAGATGCAAAAGTAAGAAGGAACATTGCTCTAAAAGCATTTCAAGATGAAGATGATTCGGTTTCATTGGAAGGAGAAGATTTGGATGTTAATGACAATGATCTTACTCTCATCACACAAAGTTTCAAGAGAATCATCAACAAAAGGAGATTTAGAAGTGGATGACTTAGCAATTCAGATTCTAATCAATTCAACAATGCAAGAAACAAAGGAAAGCATGAGGTCAACAAAAAGCAAGGTGACAAATGCTATGAATGCGGCCAATTTGAACACTACATGAGTGAGTGTCCAATGAAGAAGAGGAAAGCTGAAAAAAAACCAAGATTTAACAACTTTCAATTCACATGGAATGAGTGCAATTCCGATGGTGAAATTGAAGAGGAAGAAGAATCTGCTCAATTGGCTTTCATGGCCATTGGAGATGACAACTTGTAACTCTCAATTTGAAAGTGATGATGAAACTGATGATAATCTTGAATCTTTCATTGAAAAATTGCATGATAGTTTGAAAGAATCTTATGCTAGAAATAAGGAATTAAAACACAAAATTAGTTTTCTTTTTCTTGGTAATACACTCCATCAATCGGGTAAGTTATAGTCCGTAGAACTTCACTTATTCTGTCCCCGTTCACCGTTACATACCCCTGTATCGGGCCCGCCTGTCTTTTGTTTGAGGTGATACTGCTAAAGTATGCCAAGAAAGACCTCTCAATAGGTCAAACTTCTGTTTTCTCATGGCTTGCCAAGGAGCCTGACCAAGCCCGTACTGGCTCGAGTCCAAGGTTGGCCAGTGAGAATTGGGCGTCCCCCATGATTTCAATTAAGAGTCGAGGAGATTCACTCCAATCGACTTATGCAGCCATAGCATAAAATCACTTAAACACTTCACTTAATTCACTTAATGATATGAATCTCGTTGGTGAGAAGATTCGCGACCCAAGATCACTTGTTGGATTTGACTTCGAACGCAAGAAACGATGGCAGCGGAAACCCTACGACCCCTCTAATCCCCGTGACTACGAACTTGTTGATATTATCTCAACCCGTAATCAAACGAATTAGCGAACCTCAGGCAAGTATAGAAGGCGCCACAATTCAAGTGTGGTTCTTGAATTGATAAGCCAAACAAGAACACTAGAGTAAAACTCTAAATTGTTCAAAGGTTGCTCGAAAGCTATGGAGAAAATTCTCACACTAAGTTTTTTTGATAAAAGTGTCTCCCCTTAAATTATCAAAGCTTGGCTATCTATAGCCTTACAAAGAAGCAAACCTAATCTAAGTTGGAAACAATGCAAGTTTCCTTATTCGATTTGACAACTAAACTAATAACTCACTAATCATAGTTAGGGCTAACTAATGGACAGCTTATAATCGACCTAATGAAGGCTTTAAGCTGGCCCAACATAACCCAATAAAAGCTAATTAACCAACTTAAGTAATAGTGAGCCTAGACTCTATAAATCGGATCCAACTCAACATGAGGTCTTGGACCGAACTTATTCCTACCAAATAAAATAGAAATCTGAAAAATAAACTACTAAACTATTACTAAAAGATTCATTCTCTTGCAGCCCGAAACATGGCCCATAAGCAGCCCATATTTTGTATCACTTTGACTCCAACCTTTCTTATCCTTTAATAAACCAAAAATGTGATAAAAACCTATCAATTTTTTTTCATTTGGCCGACCCCTTGGAGAGAAAAAAAAGGAAGAAAAAGTTCATCTTCAACCTCTAGTTCTTGCTTGAATATTGAGTTTTCACCTTAATCTTGCAAATCACTCCATAAAAGTTGACACTTAGGGAGGATTAAGGGCTTTGGTGGAAAGATTTTGGAGAAAGAAGCACTTGGTTGCCATATCTTCATAGGGTTTCAAGGTAACTATATCAAGAAGCCCTATTTTCTTTTAATACTTGAATAAGAGTGGATTTAGGGTTTGATTTTGGTAGTTTTCATGAGAAATTTCATGGTTGAGTGGTGATTCAAAAATTTCAGTTTTGATGGTGAAATTTCAGGTTTTATATGATGCTTTGAGCTTGGCCATGATTTAGTAGCTTTGCCATGTGAATCTTCTAGCTTTTACAAGTTATTTTGGCTTGCTGATGGAAAATTTCAGCTTGTAGTTGAAATTTTCAGCTTAGGGTTTCAAATTTCAGCTTTGTTGTGGATGATTTTGAGCTAGAAAATTTGATATTTTGGATTGTTTTGTGGCCTCAATCAAGTGTACTTTATAGCCTCCAACTTGTGATTGTGATTGAGGTTGGATTGCTATAAATATTGGTGTTGAGTTTGGATGGAAAAGTTAAAAAAATAAGGGGAAGTGTTGCTGGAAATTTTCCCGCAAGAGACTCTGAGCAATATTGGGAAATCTGTTATATCTTGGTGTATAAAAATCCAAATTGAGTTCCACTTGTTGCGTTTGAAACTTGTGAGGACTCATGTTTTTATCCTTAAAATAGTCATTTTTATAATTATTTGCCCTAGTATTAGTTAATTATATTTTAGTTGCATAAATTTCTTTTAAACTTCGCTTTATCGCGCGCGAGTAGAAAGTTCACGCATTTCGCGTCGGAACGACTAAGTGGGGATTTGATAAATTTATATTAGACTATTAAGAGTGAGTAATTATAGTGTTAAAGGAATTACATTTGAGGATTAGTGTACTAGTGTAGCAAACAAGAGAGAAAAGTGGTGGTACGAAACACTATTCATCAACTATTCAAATTTGACTTTAGCACACCTTTTTGCTCCTTTTTCCCTCCAAGCTTCCAAGACAAGATTCAAAACTCAAAACACTCTCTCTCTCCTCTCTTTGGTCGGCCGAAACAAGAAAGAAAAGGGAAGGAAGAAAGCTCTCTTCATCTTGATCCAATTTTGCTTCCATTTCACTTGAAAATCTTCACCCAACTCACAAAACCTTTGGAGATTAGTTATAGCTTGGAGAAAGACAATATCTTGTGGAGCTTCTTGGAGGATTTGTGGTGGAAAAATCTGATTTTTCATCTAGGGTTAGAGGTAACCCTTTAACTCTTCTAGTCTTTCCATTTTCTTCAAGAATCATGGTTAGCTTCGCATGGGTTTGAAACCTTAAGCAAGAAATAGGCTAGGGGACATGAGGAGTTTTATTTCTCGCTTTAATCTCTAGGCTAACGGTCTTGATGAGGCATGTAGGTAGCTGCCTTGAGGATATATTGCTTGGTTAATGTTGTTTGTGTGATGAATGAAAAGATTACGGTTAGAAAATGGAGAGAAAGTTGGAAAATTTTGGAGAGGGTGCTGGCCGAAAAATTCTGTCCATGTTGCTCTGTCTTAAACCTGCAATTTCCTGATTTCTTAGGGAATGAGTTTTAAGAACTTGTCACTTTCTTTTGATATCGATAGACCGTTTTAAACTCAATTTCATGGAAGAGGCTAGTCTCTCTTGGGACTTTAAATTCTCACTTTTGAATCTCAATTTTCGAGAGATTAAGATTCTCTTTTAAGACATTGACTTAGTCTAAACAAGTGTACATTCTTTCTTGGTTGATGCATGGTTGTGAGTGATAGTACTCGTTATTTCTTCAGGCGCTCAAGAGGATCTTCAAGAGAATCTCGGAGCGGATGCCTAAAAACTTATTTGCTCACTACTCACTTTCTGACTTGTTAAGTGTCAAGTGCATGATTTATTGTGGAATACGTGAATTGCTTCTTGATAATCATGTGAATTAGAATTGCCGAGACGAGTGTGTACTTTATTGCACTCATTTTCTTTTACATGAAATTATGATCGAAATTCGTTATGTGAATCGATATTCGACTTGTGTGACGTGATGTGGTTGTGAATCGTATTTGTGATCGTCGATTGGAGCGTTGACTCATCAACTTATATTCGTAATCGGGGGACGCCCAAACTCACAGGCTAACCTTGTGACTCGAGCTGGCATGGGCTTGGTTGAGAAGTTTGGTGAACCATGAGATATTCGTAAAGCTTGATCTATTGAGAGATCTCGCTTGGCATACTCGAGTAGTATCGCCTTTCTAAATAATGAGTGGGCCCGGAACAGGGGGTGTAACGGTGAACGGGATTCGTGTAGTAAAGTGGTGTTCTACGGACTAAATGTACCTACCCGGTTGACGGAGTGTCATCACGCAGAGGTATATGATCGAGACTCGGCAAAGCAAGTGGAATCTAGCTCCTGAGAGCTCCTGTATCCTGATTGAGTGTGTTTTATTTTAAATTGTGAATTACTTGAATGTTATAGCTTTATTTCTCGCATAAGTGCTATTGTTACTTGAATTATGTGTTTGCATGCCTTTCTTGGCCTCACTGAACATTAGCTCATCCTATTAGTTTTGTTTTCCTTAACAGGAGCCGAACTGGAAAGAATTGTGGAGAAGCCAACTTCATCGACTTTTGGTTAGGATTTTGAATGTAATTGTTTAGACAACTTTTTGAGGTTGTATATTTTGAAAAAGTTGATGTACTTCTGGTAACTCGTAATGTAAGATTTGAATGTTCCATTAAGGAAGCAACTTTTCTTCACTTTGACTTTTATTATTTGGTTATTTACCCTTAAGTTTGAATTGGATTTGTATCGAGTCCTGGCGAGAGTTGGGCTGGCGTCCCGCCGATACCCTTTGGTTCACCTTAGGGAGAAGTGGGGGCATCACAGTTGGTATCAGAGCACTTGGTTTGCGATCTATTTGGGAGATATATTAGACACTTTACCCTCGAGAATAGGAATGAGATAACTTAGTTATATTTTAAGTGATGTTTGAGCGAGTTAGGAACTTTAAGTTTCTAACCTAGAAATTGTGGTTGTTTTGTAAGAATGGAGAATGGTAATGGAGGACACGCTGCTAATGGTAATGGTCATGCTAATGGCCACGTAGAGTTTCTTAGACCTATCTACTATCGAGCACTTGGTGGAGGGGCTCGCGTCCGATTCTCGCCTTCTTCTAGGTTTCCCGTTGTCCCTGTAGGGCGACGCACGGGTACCTTAATGACCTAGTACTGTCCATTGACGATGAGCGTCGTCAGTTGGTGAATACCAACAGAACTTTACTCCAGGAGATTGAGGAGCTAGGTGCCATGGTTGATGCTCAGGGTGCTAGGATTGTATTGCTAGTGGGGACGGTAGTGGACGAGCTGGCTAGGTCTGAGGCCGCTCGTGATGAGCTACAAAGGACGAGAGCTCGTCTGGCTAGGATAGGCGAGGAGGTCCGGGATCGGGTTTCTGGGATTCTAGCTGATACCACTATGTTGATCGAGGAGGTGATGGACGCGGTTCAGAGTCCCGTTCTTGAGGGCACTCTTGAGGAGGAGCCTTTTGAGGAGGATCCGGAGGAGGACCCAGAGGAGGAGGTCCTGCCTGATAGTCCTTCGGAGGATTAGACTAGGAGTGATAAATCTTTTGACTTGTGTAGTTAGGATTAGTTGGGGTGGTGCTAGTTCAAAGGCCATTGTATTTTGCTTGACTGTGTGGCCTACTTTTGAGGTACCTAAATCTACTTTTGACATGTATGACTAGATGTACTTTTGTGGCACCTGTGTGCTATGATTTTGTAAATGCCCCATGACTTGCTGATCATGTATGGATTTTTGATTGTTAATATATGCTAGTTATTTCAAATGCTTTCCGTATTGGTTTGTATTTTAAGTATTTTCTCGCGTAATTATTTTATTTCTTGCATTAGGCATAACTAGAATTATGGACGGACGAAGGAGCGGTAGAGGTCGTGGGCGTGGGACTAGTCAAATCCAACCTCAAGGGGATGATCAAGGATCGGCAACTGAGCCGACCTAGGGACAAGAAAATGTAGAGGGTAACTAAGTGGCTACTGCCATTAATCGGAAGACTGATATCCTAGAATGATTAGCAGAGCGACAGGGTCCAGGGCCAATTAACCAACCCGGGGCCCAGGATAGAGGGGATGATAGAGCCTTGGAGAGGTTTTTAAATTTGCCCCACCTAAGTTTATTGGGGGACCTGATCCTGAATTGGCAGAGAACTGGATGCAACGAATGACTAATATTTGCGTCGCCTTAGACTATAACGAAGAGAGGTGAGTCAACTTTGCTCCCTTTCAATTTGAGGATGTTGCACGTACTTGGTGGGATGTGATAAGGGGAAAGTGAGAAAGAGCACAGACCCCTTCAGCCTGGGAAAACTTCACGAGGGAATTCAATGAGAAGTTTCTTCCGCCTCTGATTCAAGAGAAAAGGGAGGATGAATTCATTAAGTTGAGACAAGGAACTTTTAATATGGCCGAGTATGAGGGGAAGTTCAATAAGCTTTCTAAGTAAGCTCTAGAATTGGTGTCTAATGAGCAGAAAAAGATAAGGCGCTTTGTGCAAGGACTTAATGTGGAGATTCAAGAGGGATTGGCGGCAGCCCAAATCTCTACGTTCACTGAAACCCTGGAGAAAGTGCAGAGAGTCGAAAGCGCAAGGCTGCAAGTTAGGGACTTCCATACTAAGAAAAGGAACACTCCTAGTTACTCTTCTGGATAGGCAAGTAAAAGTGCTCCACCTTCCAAGATAGGAAGAGGAATGGGAGGAGTAAGGACCGCTGGAGCTCCAAGAGGGGCTTTATCAAGAGGAGGCTGTAGTGGTGGTCGAGCGAGAGGAACATCCTCTGGTGGTCAGACCATGACTCCTCAAGTTAGTTGTGGCTACTGTGGTAAGCCCAATCATACGAAGAATGATTGTTGGAGGAAATGGGGGAAGTGCTTGTATTGTGGTAGTACCGAACACCAGATATCGAAATGCCCAATCGTACCAAAAGAAGGAGGTAGTACTCAAAGGCCTGAAAAGTTAGTTTCTAAGCAGACTTGTGACGCCCCGAGGCAGAAGAAAAGGAAAAAATTTTTGATGAATAGTGTTTTGTGGAGAATTCGGCCAGAAGCCGTGCAAATTCCTTATATTTTTCTTAAAAATTCCCTTTTCTTTGACAAATACCACTTTATAATGGCCCTACTACTTAATCACCCCACAATAAGTGCCAATGAACCTAGAAAGTAGGGTTTCACTTTTGGTTTCAAGATTGGAGTAAAATTAGGGTTTTCGCAATTTTCGCCGGATGAATTTTCGGTACGGAGCAAGGATCAAATTTGGTGATTAAAAGTGACTTTTAAGTGAAAAATAATATGTGATTAGGAGCAATGATATAAGGTTAGTGAATAGGAAGTAAAAACCCTAGTACGTGTGTTTTTAAGAAAAACGGCGCGAACCGACAGGTACCACGCACTACCGATTGAACGCACCACTTGACCACCACTTTTTTTTACCATACAAGCTTTTTGATATTTGACCAAAATATCTTCTCAATTTCCAGCTAGCTTGACCGAAATTGGAGGCTAGAAATGCAAGAAAGAAAGAGAAAAAAAATGAAAGGTGG
The DNA here is from genome assembly GCF_003713205.1 of Coffea eugenioides. Lineage (NCBI taxonomy): Eukaryota > Viridiplantae > Streptophyta > Magnoliopsida > Gentianales > Rubiaceae > Coffea > Coffea eugenioides. The sequence goes on from NC_040043.1 coordinate 19,503,672, forward strand.
TGGTGGCGACAAGTGTCGCCACCTAAGGGTTTCTTGACCAAGAGAGATGGTCTTCCTTTTTTGTGACGCCCCGAAAAGTATAAGTGTGTGAACCCGGAAATTTTCTAATTTTCTAGGGTTTATTTTATTTAATCGCCCGCCTTTTCTACATTTTCTTTATTAGAAAAATTTCCCAGATAAAGTTTATGAGCAAATATAGTTTTAAAATGATTTTTCTAGTATCGGTTAGTTTTTGAGAAATTAAGAGCGTATTTTGAACGTGGGACCCGCAAGTGCGGTAAATGCATTATATTTTTGACAACTTGTTGGAATTTTGTATTAAGTTATATTATTTACAATGTGTTAAGATATTTGTATTGGAGAGACAAAAAGATAAGTTTTGAACCTAAGGGTGACATGTGTCACCTTAAGAGTGGTTGTAACTTATTTGACTTTTTGACCTTTCTTACCAATTGATTAAATATCTCAAAATTTACCAAAACTTCACTCTTTCTTTCACCTTTGTGGCCGGCCCTCTCTAGCCAAGAAGAAAGAAAAACTCTCCAAGATTCTTGCTTCCATTTTGCTTGAGTGTAACCATCCAACCATTTGATCTTGTTTCTACTCCATAAAACCTTTCCATTTGGTGCTAGTAAGTGGTTTGGTGAAGTGTTTTGGGAAGCTAAGGTGTCCAACAACTCTCCCTCTCTTGTTTACTAGGTGAGTGGTGATTGAACTTCCTCCTACACTTAATGAAGCTTAAGTTGTGCTTAATGGTAGCTAAAGTGATGAATTTGTGGTTTATTTCTTGGTTTGAGATGAATTGGTGAAGTTTTCAATTTATTGATGAATTTTCTGGTTTAATATGAATGTGATGTTGTGGCTATCCTTGATGATGGGAATTGATGTTTAATGATTCTAGAAGGTGGAAAAAGTGGAAGATTGCAATTAATTTCTGTTTTGGAAGAAATCTGGAAAATTAGGGTTCTTGGTTCTTCATTCTGTCCGAAATTTTTGGTCCTACATAGAGGCCGAATTGGCCTTACCTCAAAACATGAAAGTTGTAGGGAATGACATTTTGGAGGTGCCTGCAAATTTCAGGGCAATTGGAGTAGTGTAGAATGAGATAAGCCGAATTTACTGTTGCTGTTCTGGGTTCATCAGGATGTAAAAACTGCGCCTGTAATGGGTTGTTTTGACTGGAATTGTTTTGGATTTGGGTGTTGAGGTCTTCTGATGAAATGTATCTTGATGTCCTAGCTACCATATGGCTTTGGAATTTCTGCATTTGGACCTGTTTAGACTGAGTTGTACTGATTACAGCATAGTGTAATTTGTAAACCTGCAATTACGGTTCTGGTTTGTTATTTGGCATATTTGACTTAGTTGTGTTGGGATTTGGACTGAGTGACCTTCTACATTGTTGTAGCCCTGGTTCTTAGCTTCGAAATGGTGGGTCTTGTACCTCCATCCGACAATCGTAGCACCTTTGATACCATTACCGCAAAATGACGTCAAAACTGTTTTTCTGGTTTTGAACTTAACTTTCATTTCCGGACTTTTCCCTAGCTTGACTTGTCTTTGTACTTCTTAGAGCTTGCTGAATGGCTATTGGATGAACTTGTTGTTGTGTGTGTACCTTTGGGTTGGAATGAGGAAATAATGAAGCCATGATGGCTGGGAAAGTTAGCAAATTCAGGGGAAGTGCTGTCCGAACTTTGAAGGGATTTGTTTGCATTGAGTTTGTGATTTAAGACTTGGATTTGAGCAAGGCAATGATACATGATGGATGGTTTCGGAGCCGTGGAGGTGAGTGACCCTAAACTATTTCCAAAGTACTTGTGAAATGTTTCTTACATTATTTACTTTTGAACTGTTTCCAAAGCTACTTTTGAACTGTTTTCTTGCATATCATGCGTGCTTATATGAAAGTGTTCCTTGTTTGATATATTTCCTTGACTTCATGACTTGTATTATTGATTGCTAACGTGTTACGTGCTTTGAATGATTCCAAAACGAGCTTTCTAGGCGAGTGTGTATTTTATCGCACTCGACCTAAATCAATGTGAAATTTTCATGATAAATGATTAAATGCTACTTGCGCATGAATGTAAGCCTTTTGGGCTGAACTGGCCATTGCCCCTTGTTACCGGTTGTCTCGAGCCAGAAACGGACTCGGTCGGGCGATTAGGGACCTGGGTGAACGTTTGGTATACTCGAGTATTACCTTTGTAGGTTGGTGGAGGTTGGTGGAAAATGATGCAATTTCAAATGAAAAAAAAGGGAAATGACAGGAGAACGAACGTATCTTTTCATGAATGTTACTATCGCTTTCCATTGTACATGTTTCTTGAATTTTCTGGACTTATCATTTGATTTATGACATCATTGAAAAGAAATATTGTTAAACCGATTTGATTACTGATTTTCTGGTTACTCGCTGAGCTTCTAGCTCACCCCAAAAATGTTTTATTCCCCTCCACAGGGCTCAAAGCGAAGGAAGGCTTGTAGTACTTGTGCGCGTGATTGGATGGCCGTTATGTTGTACAGTTTGGATTTGGAATCATTTTATGTATAGTTGGGAATTGTTTCCGCTTCGCTTTTGACATGTAATTATTGGAGAATTTATTGTAATATTTGAGGTTTATTCTTGTAATTCATTTGAGGATTGTAGTGGTGAACGACTGAGTCCCGGCGAGAGCTGGGCAGGCAGTCCGCCGAACCCTCTGGTTCGCCTTAGGGGGAGGTGGGTCTGTTACATTTTTAGCCCAATTTTTGCTCATTTCCCTTCATTATTTCAGCAGCTTGGCCAAACAAAGAGAGGAGAGAAAGAGAGCAAGAAAACAATTTCCTTCTTCTTGAGTTGAATCATCCAAGTAAGAAATTGAAATTCCAAACCGATTAAAGAGTGGGTTGTGAGTTGGGAAACTTGTGGAACCAAAAAATTTCTAAAGGAGGTGAAGTATCACTCTTTCAAGCTTTGTTTTTGAGGTATAAAGTCTGATTTATGGCTTTGATTCTTTTATTTTGGTTTAAGATGCTATTTAGTTCATGCTTTGGCTTGATTACAAGATATGCAAGTTGTTGTGATGAATTTTGGATGATTTAAGCAAGTTAGGGTTTGATTAATTTCTACCTAAACTTGTTTTATGGTTGATAGATTTTGTATATAAGATTATATAAGGGGCTTTGGTAGTAATTGGAACAAGGAATTTAAGAAAGTTTCATTGAAGACCAAAAATTCCAGATTTTTGGAAATTTCCTAATTCAGTTCTGCCTGGTTTTGGAACTCATAGTTAGAAGCCGAATTAGGCTTGGCCTAAAACAAGAAAGTTGTAGAGAATGGTATTTTATAGGATCCTAAAAAATATCAGCTCAATCGGAGCTATGTATCTTGTGAAAAGTCGAAAATACCCTCGCTGTTCTAGGTTACATTCCAGAGTTCCGCGTGGACAGTTTAGTCTATTTGGTTGTGTTTATTCACTATAATCCGTTGGGATTTAGCCTTTTGACAAGACATGAAAGTTTTAGTATTCTATCTTATTTTTTAAACTCCACCAAGAACACCTTAATCGGACCATGGTAACCTGAGATATAGTCATTTAAAGGTAGTGCGGTTAATTAGCCAACTAGTTGGATTTTGGTTCTGTAAATTGGAAATTTGACTAGGTTTCATTGGAAACTGGACTAAGTGATCTTCATGAAAATTGTAGCCCTGTGTCTTAGCTTAGAAACGGTATAAGTTATGACGCAATACGATAAGCGTAGCCTCAGATGTGTTCTTTCCGCAACCACACGTCAAATCTGTCTTTTGCTAGGTTACATTTCCGCACTTGTTATCACTTTGATTTTTGTTCTTATGTTGTTATGAGCCTATGGAACGGCTATTTACTTGAATCTATGATATGTATGACTTGGGATTGGTTGTGGAAAAATAATGAGGCCATAAATGGCTGGAAAATTAGGTAAACACAAGGGGCATGCTGCCAAATTTTCACGAGAAAGATAAACTAGCCTTTGGAGTTCTAGTTCTATATTTGGCAAATTTGACTTGGATACACTGAAAACTAGGTTGAGGTGTCTTCATGAAAGTTGTAACTCTTTGTCTAAGCTTCGAGAGCCTACCTAGTACATTTTAATCTGATAAGCACAGCTCCAGTTATGGGCAAAATCGTGTAACCCGTTTTGTACCATTTTCATTTCTGCGCACGCCCAATGCATTCCTTTACTGTTTTTCCGCTTTGATCGTTTTAGTCCTTATTTCCATTTGTGATCTAGGGCTTGGACTTGAGCAAGACAATAATAAATGATGGATGAGGTTCGTGAGTCGTGGTTGGTGAGTGATCCCTCAACTATTTCCAAAGTTACTTTTGAACTAATTCTTGCATTTATTACTCCATTGCATATCATTTGGATTTGGGTGTGTGCCATGACATAATTTGGCTCCAATGAGTTCCTGGAAAGTCTTGTGCTTAGAACCAATGTCTCCACTATTGATTACACATTCTTTGGAGCACGATGGCTCCTTACTTCTGTTTCACGGTTACCTGATCCAAACGAGCGTTGGATATTTAAGTACAAGAACTTCACTGGCTCACATGAGCAATAAATGAACATTTGATTACTGCATCATGACATCATCATGACATCATATCAATGCTTTATTGTGAAATATACTTGGCTGTTGATTTTACTGGTCACTCACTGAACTTCTAGCTCACCCCCTATTATCTACTTCTCCCCACAGGGATCGAAGTAAAAGAAGAACTTGTATTTGGATCTCTGTGTGGCTGGATGGCGTACATCTTAGATAGTGGTTAGATTTAGTTTTGGTTTATGTACTTTTGGGCCTGTATAAATATTTGGAATTGAATCGGATGTATATCTACATTCTACGTTTAGAACTAGTTTCCGCTTCGCTTATGATATGTAATTTTTGGAGAATTGGATGTATTATTTGAGTTGTACCTTGTAATTTACTTGATGAATGTAGTAACTGAGTGAGTCCCGGCGAGAGCTGGGCAGGCAGTCCGCTAAACCCTTTGGTTCGCCTTAGGGGGAGGTGGGGCCGTCACAGGTGGTATCAGAGCTTAGGCTTTAGATCTTTGTAGTGTATCCTAGGCTTAAAGTTTAGGATGCCGGACTGTGGGATTGGTTTGTACGTTCAGTGCTCTTTTGGAGCGTCAGTTGTGAATCTTGAAAGTGGTACGCGTAAGATATGATTTGGGTGAATTACGCTTGAGAGCGTATGGCCTGAGCTGTACAGTTTCTTAGTTTTGGATTCTTGGCTAGGGTTTTGATAGATTATGGTGGTGGCCGGAATTGTTGAGAAAAGTTTTGGTTTGCATTTTTCTTCTAATTTTCCTGTTTGATTAAAGTTATACCCCCCGAGTGGTAAATGTTAAGATTTGAGATATTTGAACTGTCTAAGACCGACTAGACTGAGCTCATTTGTGACTTGAATTTGTATTGGCTAGTGTACCCTTACGTACACTTGATAGACCTGACCTGACTGAAAATAGGGTATCTCTTTACACTTGAGCAAGTATCTTGATTCATATATGATCTGTATGTGGATTTGAGTTTGATGACTGCTTGAGAGTGTGAATTACTGGGCATAAGCTAGGCGAGTGAGTTCCTACTCGTACCCGTGTTCTTTGAACCTGAAATAATTGACCCTACTTTTGAACCGATACACTTGAACCCTGCTTTTGACTCTGTTTCTGAACATTTTCGTACTTGTTTGGTTATAGACCGGCTACTACTCTTCTGTAGCGGTTGAACAGAACCTCTCTGGTGAGGCATTGCCTGTTGTGTTATCAAGCACCGCCATTCTTTTGGTGAGGCATGCCTGTTGTGTTTCAAGCACCATCAGGGATTGAAATTCTGGAACAGAACCTCTCTGATGAGGTATATTGCCTGTTGCGTTTTCAAGCACCGCTATTCTTCTGGCGAGGCATGCCTGTTGTGTTTTCAAGCACCATCAGGGATGAAACTTTGACTTGAGGCTTTCTGGTGAAGTATAGCTGAGTGCTAGCTTGTTGTGTTTCCAAGCACCACTAGGGCCAATTTCTTGAGCTAAGATCCTCTGGTGAAGTTTAGCCGTTGTGCTAACTTGTTGTGTTATCAAGCACCACCAAGGATGAAATTTTGAACTGAGGTTCTTTGGCGAGGTATAGCCATTGTGCTAACCTGTTGTGTTGTCCAGCACCGCCATGGACAAAATCTTGCATCTGAGGCTCTGGTGAAGCTTAGCCGTAGTACTAGCTTGTTGTGTTTTCAAGCACCACCGGGAACAAATTCCTGAGACTTTCTGGTGAAGTATAGCTGAGTGCTAGCTTGTTGTGTTTTCAAGCACCACCAGGGGTAATTTCTGACCTGAGACATTGTTATGTCCTGGATTGTTTTTCCAAATATCAGGGACTTTAAGTCCGATTTTGAGCCCCTTTTGTATATGTATCCAGTTACTCGTCTGACTATCTATTGGATCAAGATTATTTGATAAGTTGGATTGGAGTACTTTTAGTACTTGATTGTGATAAGTGATTCTTAGTATGTGATTGACCTTTGAGATATTTAATCTGATTAGTATTTGATTATGATAAGCGAGATTGAAATGATTCTTAATACGTGATCGACTTTCGAGAACTATTTTGATCTGATTAGTACAAGTTGGAATATCGAGGATGACATTCTTTTAAGGAGGGGAGTTTGTGACGCCCCGAGGCAGAAGAAAAGAGAAAAATTTCTGGTGAATAGTATTTTGTGGAGAATTCGGCCAGAAGCCGTGCAAATTCCTTATATTTTTCTTAAAAATTCCATTTTCTTTGACAAATACCACTTTATAATGGCCCTACTACTTAATCACCCCACAATAAGTGCCAATGAACCTAGAAAGTAGGGTTTCACTTTTGGTTTCAAGATTGGAGCAAAATTAGGGTTTTCGCGATTTTCGCCGGATGAATTTTCGGTACGGAGCAAGGATCAAATTTGGTGATTAAAAGTGACTTTTAAGTGAAAAATAATATGTGATTAGGAGCAATGATATAAGGTTAGTGAATAGGAAGTAAAAACCCTAGTACGTGTGTTTTTAAGAAAAACGGCGCGAACCGACGGGTACCGCGTACTACCGATTGAACGCACCACTTGACCACCACTTTTTTTTACCATACAAGCTTTTTGATATTTGAGCAAAATATATTTTTAATTTCCAGCTAGCTTGACCGAAATTGGAGGTTAAAAATGCAAGAAAGAAAGAGAAAAAAATGAAAGGTGGTGGTGGCGACAAGTGTCGCCACCTAAGGCTTTCTTGACCAAGAGAGATGCTCTTCCTTTTTAGCCCAATTTTTGCTCATTTCCCTTCATTATTTCAGCAGCTTGGCCGAACAAATAGAGGAGAGAAAGAGAGCAAGAAAACAATTTCCTTCTTCTTGAGTTGAATCATCCAAGTAAGAAATTGAAATTCCAAACCGATTAAAGAGTGGGTTGTGAGTTGGAAAGCTTGTGGAACCAAAAGATTTCTAAAGGAGGTGAAGTATCACTTTTTCAAGCTTTGTTTTTGAGGTATAAAGTCTGATTTATGGCTTTGATTCTTTTATTTTGGTTTAAGATGCTATTTAGTTCATGCTTTGGCTTGATTACAAGATATGCAAGTTGCTGTGATGAATTTTGGATGATTTAAGCAAGTTAGGGTTTGATTAATTTCTGCCTAAACTTGTTGTATGGTTGATAGATGTTGTATATAAGATTATATAAGGGGCTTTGGTAGTAATTGGAACAAGGAATTTAAGAAAGTTTCATTGAAGACCAAAAATTCCAGATTTCTGGAAATTTCATAATTCAGTTCTGCCCGGTTTTGGAACTCATGGTTAGAGGCCGAATTAGGCTTGGCCCAAAACATGAAAGTTGTAGAGAATGGTATTTTATAGGATCCTAAAAAATATCAGCTCAATCGGAGCTATGTATCTTGTGAAAAGTTGAAAATACCCTCGCTGTTCTAGGTTACATTCCAGAGTTCCGCGTGGACAGTTTAGTCTATTTGGTTGTGTTTGTTCACTATAATCCGTTGGGATTTAGCCTTTTGACAAAACATGAAAGTTTTAGTATTCTATCTTAGTTTTTAAACTCCACCAAGAACACCTTAATCGGACCATGGTAACCTGAGATATAGTCATTTAAAGGTAGTGCGGTTAATTAGCCGACTAGTTGGATTTTGGTTCTGTAAATTGGGAATTTGACTAGGTTTCATTGGAAACTGTGTGAGAACCCGTATTTTTTTTCCTAATAATTTTCCTAGGGTTTTTCCCTTTAATTGCATGTTTTCTGCATTTTCTGGCATAGGAAAATTTTCTTGGTGGATTTTATGAGTAATTATAGTTTTTAGATGATTTTTCTAGCATTGGGTAGTTTGTGAAAAATTACGGATAGAGAATGGACGTGGGCCCCACTAGTGCGAAAAGTTTGGAAAAATTCGGCCAATAAGGTTAAGTTCCGGATACTGTGTAAAATTTATCGGGTGTTAAGAGATAAGTAGAGGAGGTGAAGTGATTGATGTGAGAGGAAAAGAAAGGGATAGGAATGCATTAATGAGTGACAAGTGTCACCTTGTGAGTGGTTGAAGCCTAAGACCACTATTCATTGTTTTGACCTTTCTTACCCTTGGATTAAATATCTCAAAATTGACTCAAAATTCACCATTTCTTTCTCTATGTTGGCCGGCCCTCTTAAGCTCAAGAAGGAAGAAAACTTCTTCAATTTTCAAGTTCCCAACTAGCTCAAATCATCCAAACCACTTGCCTAAACTTGTTTCTACTCCATACAATTCTTCCATTTGGTGCTAGTGAGTGTTTTGGTGAAGTTTTTTGGAGAAGCTAAGGTGTTCTACAACTCCTCTTCTCTTGTTTACTAGGTAAGTGATGACTACACTTCCTCCTACACTTAATGATGTTTAATTTGTGCCTAATGGTGGCTATAGTGCTGAAATTTGTGAGTTATTTCTTGCTTATGGATGATATGGTGAAGTTTTTATTTTATTGATGAATTTTCTGGTTTAATGTGATCATGAGGTTGTGGTTATTTATGATGGTTTGTAATGAGGGGTTATGACTCTAGTAGGTGTGAATGATTGATAATTGCAACCAATTTTGGGTTTGGATTGAAATGTGAAAAGTTAGGGTTTCATAACCCCCTTTTCTGTCCGGTTTTGGATCATATGGTTAGAGGCCGAATTGGCCTTTTCTTAAAACATGAAAGTTGTAGGTATTGATGTGTTTGAGATGCCTGTAAAATTTCAGGTCATTTGGAGTAGTGTAGAGTGACATATATCGTTTTTACTGTTGCTGTTCTGGGTGATCAGAATGTACGAACTGCGCTTGTAATCGTCTGTTTTGACTGGAATTACTTTGGATTTGGATGTTGGTGTCTTCTGATGAAATGTATATTGATGTCTCAGCTACCGAATGCCTTTGGAATCAATGCATTTGGACATGTATAGACTGAGTTGGACCAATTACAGCATAGTGTGATTTGTAAACCTGCAATGACGGTTCTGGTTTGGTATTCTGTTTTTTTGACATAGTTGTACTAGGATTTGGACTGAGTGGCCTTTTACATTGTTTTAGCCCTGTCTTTTAGCTTCGAGATGGTGGGTCTTACGCCCTCATCCGATAAGCGTAGCGCATTTTGTGCCATTACCGCAAAAGGAGGACGAAAACTGTTTTTTTGTTAAGGTCACGTTAGTGCATTGCTGAAATTTCTGGTTTGCTATTATGCTTATATATGTATATGAAACCCTATTGGGGTTGTGATTGGCATTGCTTTATGACTCGTTATCGAGTCTCATTGCACTTGTTTGCATGTTCTAGGAAGTGACGGTGGTGCACGACGTTCGTTTAACGACGGTGCTTGAAACATCACCTACTTGAGTGGTGAGTATACTACTCACTTGAATGTTACAATGTGGCTTCGCTCTATGTGATTTTGATGCCTTGAAGGTTTATTTGGCTATTGGAATTGATTGAGGTGAGGATGTACTTGACCGCCCTCACCCCTTGTGATACCGTTAATGACTGATTACCGTTTTACTGAAATACTGCACTTGCTATATGAGATATTGAATTCCATTCATGGAAAACTGATTTGGTGTCGTTTGGACGAATATCCAACGGCCTTACTGTATTACTGAGCTCAACCCCGTAGGTAGTCAATTGAATCGAGCCGGCGAGGGCTTGGTCGTGAAAATTGACATGCCACGGGGACTGTACTGGGGAATCTTGTAGTAATGAGACTCTTGGTTCCGGTATACTCGAGTATTACCAAAAGCTACCGATTGGAGTGCGGGCCCGGTTGGGGTATGTTTGGTGGAAGAGATGGGAGTGAAGTGGGTTCTACGGTTGGTACTCATAAACGTTGACGGAGAGTCAATGAGATTGGATCAAGAATATAAGCGTGGAAATGGACTCTTGAGAGCCGTCCGTATCCTTTTACCGACTTGTCTTATTTCTTAATTGCGTACTTGAGATGAAAGTTTAAGGTTAAGTGATCTTTGTTGATTATGTGATAGTTGCTCACTGAGCTTTAGCTCACTCCGTTCCATTTGTTTTCCTTACAGGAAAAAATGACTATTTTGAGAAAGAAAGGATCATACTTGTTGGTTGCCAAATTGAGCCATGTATATGTCTATTTTGAATAGCTCTTTGCATGAAACCCTAATGTGTATTGGGTTCACCTTTTGATTGGCAAACCGAACATGTGTATCCATGATGAATAGCTTTTGACATGCCAATGTGGTTGTAAATGTTGAATTTCAATGTATTCATGTTTGGTTGATGTTTGGTTGGACTTCGGAACGATTCGGCTTTCAAACGGCAAAAGAAAAATTTTTGACCGAAGAGCACTGGACCAGAAACTGGCCGGATTGTCGGCCGGATTGCTTGGGGAAAATTTTGATTCCGGAAGTTAGCCACTGGACAGTATCCGGCCAAGAATCCGGCCGCTAATCCGGCCAGATTCCGGCCGGATTCCCCTGTTCTAGGCACTATTCATCGTTTTCATTTTTTTTTTTGTTATTTTGGTACTTATGGCTTGTTCGAGCGCGCTTTTATTTTCCCGAAACGTCTTAGATCGCGTGTTACTGCTCGTTAGTCCTGGCGAGAGTTGGGCAGGCAGTCCGCTAACCCCTTTGGTTCGCCTTAGGGGAAGGAGGGGCTGTTACAGGTGGTATCAGAGCCACTTCGCGTGGTCTCTGCGCGGAGTGAGACTGGGCCAAGTGGTGTTGTGGTCCTAATTTCATGAATAGGTCTAAGTGCTCGTTTGAGCATAAGTTATGAACAGGGCATGTGATAAATGTACGAATCATTATCATGGGACTCGAGGAAGCTAGGTATGTATGTCGGGTAGGAATCTTTAATAAGGACGGTTTACTCTTGGGACCGGCCGGCTCGAGTTGTGAATTATCTTAGATGGGATTCTTGCGCCCGGATACGAAAGGTATGAGGGCCTAGGTTAGAAAGGATTTGGTGAACTAGTAAAGCCATTTCTCGGGGGATCGTCTATGTTTGTTTCTGACTTGCCTGTACTTGACTCGACTGATTGTATATATGTGTGTGGCTTGATCTTGTTTGGCTTATATATATACGTTTGTGATCCTGTTTGGACTGTATAAATATGTGTTATTGTGAAAGTTTTGAGTGTTACTTACATGCCTTGTTACTACTTTGGTTTAGTACTCTTGCCTAGACCAAGTAAAACTTATGGAAGGTACTCGGAGTGGTCGGGGACGTGGGCGCGGAACTAGACAACCCACACCGGTTAGGGGTACGGGGGAAACCTCGACTGGACCCGATCCTGAACCACAAGCCGATCCCAATGTGCAAATAGCTGCTGCTATGCAGCAAATGACAAACCTGCTAGCACAAGTAGTGCAGCAACAAGCCCAGAACCCAAACCCTAACCCTGGAAACCCCGGAAACCCTGGCCATCATGTCGAAAGCGAAGATAGAGCTCTCGAACGCTTTCAAAAGTTCGCTCCGCCAAAGTTTGTTGGGGGACCCGACCCAGACGTTGCCGAAGGATGGCTTGAAAAGATGGTTGATATATTTGCAGCCTTACACTACTCTGACGAACGGCAGGTGACGTTTGCCGTGTTCCAGCTTGAAGGGGCGGCCCGTTCCTGGTGGAATGTGATCCGACAGAAATGGGAACGGGAGCAGACGCCCAGGACTTGGGTGAACTTCATCAGAGAGTTCAATGCGAAGTTTTTCCCTCCTCTAGTTCAGGAGAGGAAGGAAGACGAGTTCATTCGACTCCGCCAAGGAGCTCAAACTGTGGCGGAATATGAGAGCCAGTTCACCCGCCTATCCAAATTTGCGCCCGAACTCATCATGACCGAGCAACGAAGAATACGGCGATTTGTCCAGGGCCTGAACGTAGAAATCCAGAAGGACCTTGCGGCAGCCCAAATTAACGCCTTCAGCGAAGCAGTGGAGAAGGCACAACGAGTAGAGAATGTTAGGCTCCAGGTGAAAAACTTCCAGGCGAAAAAGAGAGGATTTCCTGGAAGTAGTTCGGGGCAGGGGGATGAATGTACCCCTCCCAAGTTTGGGCGGGGAACGGGAGGAGTAAGGATGCCGGGAGTATCACAAGAGAGCCCGTCAAGAGGAGGCTCGGCTTCTGCAGCACGCGGACCCTGCGGGTATTGCGGAAAATTAAACCACTCGGAGGACAATTGCTGGAAGAAAGGAGGAAAATGCTTGCTCTGTGGGAGTGCCGAACATCAAATTGCTAACTGTCCAGCTCGCCTGCGCGAGCGGCAAGGGACTCTGCCACCAACTACGACCAACCCTGCCCAGTCGAAGGGGGACAAGGATGGATCGAAAGTGACCTCTCGGGTGTACTCTTTAGAACAACATCAAGTCTTTGACCCATTAGAGGACGTGGAAGGTAAGAATTTCCTGAACCTGGCCAGTGAAGGGGTACAGATTTGTTAGCTAAGTAAAATGCTCAATGTAATCCCGGAGTAGCCAATAATAAGGAATTTCGAGGACGAAATTCTTTTAAGGAGGAGAGAGTGTGAGAACCCGTATTTTTTTCCCTAATAATTTTCCTAGGGTTTTTCCCTTTAATTGCATGTTTTCTGCATTTTCTGGCATAGGAAAATTTTCTTGGTGGATTTTATGAGTAATTATAGTTTTTAGATGATTTTTCTAGCATTGGGTAGTTTGTGAAAAATTACGGATAGAAAATGGACGTGGGCCCCACTAGTGCGAAAAGTTCGGAAAAATTCGGCCAATAAGGTTAAGTTCCGGATACTGTGTAAAATTTATCGGGTGTTAAGAGATAAGTAGAGGAGGTGAAGTGATTGATGTGAGAGGAAAAGAAAGGGATAGGAATGCATTAATGAGTGACAAGTGTCACCTTGTGAGTGGTTGAAGCCTAAGACCACTATTCATTGTTTTGACCTTTCTTACCCTTGGATTAAATATCTCAAAATTGACTCAAAATTCACCATTTCTTTCTCTATGTTGGCCGGCCCTCTTAAGCTCAAGAAGGAAGAAAACTTCTTTAATTTTCAAGTTCCCAACTAGCTCAAATCATCCAAACAACTTGCCTAAACTTGTTTCTATTCCATACAATTCTTCCATTTGGTGCTAGTGAGTGTTTTGGTGAAGTTTTTTGGAGAAGCTAAGGTGTTCTACAACTCCTCTTCTCTTGTTTACTAGGTAAGTGATGACTACACTTCCTCCTACACTTAATGATGTTTAATTTGTGCCTAATGGTGGCTATAGTGCTGAAATTTGTGAGTTATTTCTTGCTTATGGATGATATGGTGAAGTTTTTATTTTATTGATGAATTTTCTGGTTTAATGTGATCATGAGGTTGTGGTTATTTATGATGGTTTGTAATGAGGGGTTATGACTCTAGTAGGTGTGAATGATTGATAATTGCAACCAATTTTGGGTTTGGATTGAAATGTGAAAAGTTAGGGTTTCATAACCCCCTTTTCTGTCCGGTTTTGGATCATATGGTTAGAGGCCGAATTGGCCTTTTCTTAAAACATGAAAGTTGTAGGTATTGATGTGTTTGAGATGCCTGTAAAATTTCAGGTCATTTGGAGTAGTGTAGAGTGACATATATCGTTTTTACTGTTGCTGTTCTGGGTGATCAGAATGTGCGAACTGCGCTTGTAATCGTCTGTTTTGACTGGAATTACTTTGGATTTGGATGTTGGTGTCTTCTGATGAAATGTATATTGATGTCTCAGCTACCGAATGCCTTAGAATCAATGCATTTGGACATGTATATACTGAGTTGGACCAATTACAGCATAGTGTGATTTGTAAACCTGCAATGACGGTTCTGGTTTGGTATTCTGTTTTTTTGACATAGTTGTACTAGGATTTGGACTGAGTGGCCTTTTACATTGTTTTAGCCCTGTCTTTTAGCTTCGAGATGGTGGGTCTTACGCCCTCATCCGATAAGCGTAGCGCATTTTGTGCCATTACCGCAAAAGGAGGACGAAAACTGTTTTTTTGTTAAGGTCACGTTAGTGCATTGCTGAAATTTCTGGTTTGCTATTATGCTTATATATGTATATGAAACCCTATTGGGGTTGTGATTGGCATTGCTTTATGACTCGTTATCGAGTCTCATTGCACTTGTTTGCATGTTCTAGGAAGTGACGGTGGTGCACGACGTTCGTTTAACGACGGTGCTTGAAACATCACCTACTTGAGGGGTGAGTATACTACTCACTTGAATGTTACAATGTGGCTTCGCTCTATGTGATTTTGATGCCTTGAAGGTTTATTTGGCTATTGGAATTGATTAAGGTGAGGGTGTACTTGACCGCCCTCACCCCTTGTGATACCGTTAATGACTGATTACCGTTTTACTGAAATACTGCACTTGCTATATGAGATATTGAATTCCATTCATGGAAAACTGATTTGGTGTCGTTTGGACGAATATCCAACGGCCTTACTGTATTACTGAGCTCAACCCCGTAGGTAGTCAATTGAATCGAGCCGGCGAGGGCTTGGTCGTGAAAATTGACATGCCACGGGGACTGTACTGGGGAATCTTGTAGTAATGAGACTCTTGGTTCCGGTATACTCGAGTATTACCAAAAGCTACTGATTGGAGTGCGGGCCCGGTTGGGGTATGTTTGGTGGAAGGGATGGGAGTGAAGTGGGTTCTACGGTTGGTACTCATAAACGTTGACGGAGAGTCAATGAGATTGGATCAAGAATATAAGCATGGAAATGGGCTCTTGAGAGCCGTCCGTATCCTTTTACCGACTTGTCTTATTTCTTAATTGCGTACTTGAGATGAAAGTTTAAGGTTAAGTGATCTTTGTTGATTATGTGATAGTTGCTCACTGAGCTTTAGCTCACTCCGTTCCATTTGTTTTCCTTACAGGAAAAAATGACTATTTTGAGAAAGAAAGGATCATACTTGTTGGTTGCCAAATTGAGCCATGTATATGTCTATTTTGAATAGCTCTTTGCATGAAACCCTAATGTGTATTGGGTTCACCTTTTGATTGGCAAACCGAACATGTCTATCCATGATGAATAGCTTTTGACATGCCAATGTGGTTGTAAATGTTGAATTTCAATGTATTCATGTTTGGTTGATGTTTGGTTGGACTTCGGAACGATTCGGCTTTCAAACGGCAAAAGAAAAATTTTTGACCGAAGAGCACTGGACCAAATCCGGCCAGGAATCCGGCCAGAAACTGGCCGGATTGTCGGCCGGATTGCTTGGGGAAAATTTTGATTCCGGAAGTTAGCCACTGGACAGTATCCGGCCAAGAATCCGGCCGGATTCCCCTGTTCCAGGCACTATTCATCATTTTCGTTTTTTTTTTATTTTGTTATTTTGGTACTTGTGGCTTGTTCAAGCGCGCTTTTATTTTCCCGAAACGTCTTAGATCGCGTGTTACAGCTCGTTAGTCCTGGCGAGAGTTGGGCAGGCAGTCCGCTAACCCCTTTGGTTCGCCTTAGGGGAAGGAGGGGCTGTTACAAACTGGACTAAGTGATCTTCATGAAAATTGTAGCCCTGTGTCTTAGCTTCGAAACGGTATAAGTTGCGCCACAATCCGTTAAGCGTAGCCTCGGATGTGTTCTTTCCGCAACCACACGTCAAATCTGTCTTTTGCTAGGTTACATTTCCGCACTTGTTATCACTTTGATTTTTTTTCTTATGTTGTTATGAGCCTATGGAACGGCTATTTACTTGAATCAATGATATGTATGACTTGGGATTGGTTGAGGAAAAATAATGAGGCCATAAATGGCTGGTAAATTAGGTAAACACAAGGGGCATGCTGCCAAATTTTCACGAGAAAGATAAACTAGCCTTTGGAGTTCTAGTTCTATATTTGGCAAATTTGACTTGGATACACTGAAAACTAGGTTGAGGTGTCTTCATGAAAGTTGTAACTCTTTGTCTAAGCTTCGAGACCCTACCTAGTACATTTTGATCTGATAAGCACAGCTGCAGTTATGGGCAAAATCGTGTAACCCGTTTTGTACCACTTTCATTTCCGCGCACGCCCAATGCATTCCTTTACTGTTTTTCCGCTTTGATCGTTTTAGTCCTTATTTGCATTTGTGATCTAGGGCTTGGACTTGAGCAAGACAATAATAAATGATGGATGAGGTTCGTGAGTCGTGGTTGGTGAGTGATCCCTCAACTATTTCCAAAGCTACTTTTGAACTAATTCTTGCATTTATTACTCCATTGCATATCATTTGGGTTTGGGTGTGTGCCATGACATAATTTGGCTCCAATGAGTTCCTGAAAAGTCTTGTGCTTAGAACCAATGTCTCCACTATTGATTACACATTCTTTGGAGTACGATGGCTCTTTACTTCTGTTTCACGGTTACCTGATCCAAACGAGCGTTGGATATTTAAGTACAAGAACTTCACTGGCTCACATGAGCAATAAATGAACATTTGATTACTGCATCATGACATCATCATGACATCATATCAATGCTTTATTGTGAAATATACTTGGCTGTTGATTTTACTGGTCACTCACTGAACTTCTAGCTCACCCCCTATTATCTTCTTCTCCCCACAGGGATCGAAGTAAAGGAAGAACTTGTATTTGGATCTCTGTGTGGCTGGATGGCGTACATCTTAGATAGTGGTTAGATTTGGTTTTGGTTTATGTACTTTTGGGCCTGTATAAATATTTGGAATTGAATTGGATGTACATCTATATTCTACGTTTAGAACTAGTTTCTGCTTCGCTTATGATATGTAATTTTTGGAGAATTGGATGTATTATTTGAGTTGTACCTTGTAATTTACTTGAGGAATGTAGTAAGTGAGTGAGTCCCGGCGAGAGCTGGACAGGCAGTCCGCTAAACCCTTTGGTTCGCCTTAGGGGGAGGTGGGGCCGTCACAGGTGGTATCAGAGCTTAGGTTTCAGATCTTTGTAGTGTATCCTAGGCTTAAAGTTTAGGATGCCGGACTGTGGGATTGGTTTGTACGTTCAGTGCCCTTTTGGAGCGTCAATTGTGAATCTTGAAAGTGGTACGCGTAAGATATGATTTGGGTGAATTACGCTTGAGAGCGTATGGCCTGAGCTGTACAGTTTCTTAGTTTTGGATTCTTGGCTAGGGTTTTGATAGATTATGGTGGTGGCCGGAATTGTTGAGAAAAGTTTTGGTTTGTATTTTTCTTCTAATTTTCCTGTTTGATTAAAGTTATACCCCCCGAGTGGTAAATGTTAAGATTTGAGATATTTGAACTGGCCTTTGCTTAAAACATGAAAGTTGTAGGTATTGATGTGTTTGAGATGCCTGTAAAATTTCAGGTGATTTGGAGTAGTGTAGAGTGAGATATATCATTTTTACTGTTGCTGTTCTGGGTGATCAGAATGTGCGAACTGCGCTTGTAATCGTCTGTTTTGACTGGAATTGCTTTGGATTTGGATGTTGGTGTCTTCTGATGAAATGTATATTGATGTCTTAGCTACCGAATGCCTTTGTAATCAATGCATTTGGACCTGTATAGACTGAGTTGGACCAATTACAGCATAGTGTGATTTGTAAACCTGCAATGACGGTTCTGGTTTGGTATTCTGTTTTTTTGACCTAGTTGTACTAGGATTTGGACTGAGTGGCATTCTACATTGTTGTAGCCCTGTCTTTTAGCTTCGAGATGGTGGGTCTTACACCCTCATCCGATAAGCGTAACGCATTTTGTGCCATTACCGTAAAAGGAGGACGAAAACTGTTTTTTTGTTAAGGTCACGTTAGTGCATTGCTGAAATTTCTGGTTTGCTATTATGCTTATATATGTATATGAAACCCTATTGGGGTTGTGATTGGCATTGCTTTATGACTCGTTATCGAGTCTCATTGCACTTGTTTGCATGTTCTAGGAAGTGACGGTGGTGCACGACGTTCGTTTAACGACGGTGCTTGAAACATCACCTCCTTGAGTGGTGAGTATACTACTCACTTGAATGTTACAATGTGGCTTCGCTCTATGTGATTTTGATGCCTTGAAGGTTTATTTGGCTATTGGAATTGATTGAGGTGAGGGTGTACTTGACCGCCCTCACCCCTTGTGATACCGTTAATGACTGATTACCGTTTTACTGAAATACTGCACTTGCTATATGAGATATTGAATTCCATTCATGGAAAACTGATTTGGTGTCGTTTGGACGAATATCCAACGGCCTTACTGTATTATTGAGCTCAACCCCGTAGGTAGTCAATTGAATCGAGCCGGCGAGGGCATGGTCGTGAAAATTGACATGCCACGGGGACTGTACTGGGGAATCTTGTAGTAATGAGACTCTTGGTTCCGGTATACTCGAGTATTACCAAAAGCTACTGATTGGAGTGCGAGCCCGGTTGGGGTATGTTTGGTGGAAGGGATGGGAGTGAAGTGGGTTCTACGGTTGGTACTCATAAACGTTGACGGAGAGTCAATGAGATTGGATCAAGAATATAAGCATGGAAATGGGCTCTTGAGAGCCGTCCGTATCCTTTTACCGACTTGTCTTATTTCTTAATTGCGTACTTGAGATGAAAGTTTAAGGTTAAGTGATCTTTGTTGATTATGTGATAGTTGCTCACTGAGCTTTAGCTTACTCCGTTCCATTTGTTTTCCTTACAGGAAAAAATGACTATTTTGAGAAAGAAAGGATCATACTTGTTGGTTGCCAAATTGAGCCATGTATATGTCTATTTTGAATAGCTCTTTGCATGAAACCCTAATGTGTATTGGGTTCACCTTTTGATTGGCAAACCGAACATGTCTATCCATGATGAATAGCTTTTGACATGCCAATGTGGTTGTAAATGTTGAATTTCAATGTATTCATGTTTGGTTGATGTTTGGTTGGACTTCGGAACGATTCGGCTTTCAAACGGCAAAAGAAAAATTTTTGACCGAAGAGCACTGGACCAAATCCGGCCAGGAATCCGGCCAGAAACTGGCCGGATTGTCGGCCGGATTGCTTGGGGAAAATTTTGATTCCGGAAGTTAGCCACTGGACAGTATCCGGCCAAGAATCCGGCCGGATTCCCCTGTTCCAGGCACTATTCATCATTTTCGTTTTTTTTTTATTTTGTTATTTTGGTACTTGTGGCTTGTTCAAGCGCGCTTTTATTTTCCCGAAACGTCTTAGATCGCGTGTTACAGCTCGTTAGTCCTGGCGAGAGTTGGGCAGGCAGTCCGCTAACCCCTTTGGTTCGCCTTAGGGGAAGGAGGGGCTGTTACAAACTGGACTAAGTGATCTTCATGAAAATTGTAGCCCTGTGTCTTAGCTTCGAAACGGTATAAGTTGCGCCACAATCCGTTAAGCGTAGCCTCGGATGTGTTCTTTCCGCAACCACACGTCAAATCTGTCTTTTGCTAGGTTACATTTCCGCACTTGTTATCACTTTGATTTTTTTTCTTATGTTGTTATGAGCCTATGGAACGGCTATTTACTTGAATCAATGATATGTATGACTTGGGATTGGTTGAGGAAAAATAATGAGGCCATAAATGGCTGGTAAATTAGGTAAACACAAGGGGCATGCTGCCAAATTTTCACGAGAAAGATAAACTAGCCTTTGGAGTTCTAGTTCTATATTTGGCAAATTTGACTTGGATACACTGAAAACTAGGTTGAGGTGTCTTCATGAAAGTTGTAACTCTTTGTCTAAGCTTCGAGACCCTACCTAGTACATTTTGATCTGATAAGCACAGCTGCAGTTATGGGCAAAATCGTGTAACCCGTTTTGTACCACTTCATTTCCGCGCACGCCCAATGCATTCCTTTACTGTTTTTCCGCTTTGATCGTTTTAGTCCTTATTTCCATTTGTGATCTAGGGCTTGGACTTGAGCAAGACAATAATAAATGATGGATGAGGTTCGTGAGTCGTGGTTGGTGAGTGATCCCTCAACTATTTCCAAAGCTACTTTTGAACTAATTCTTGCATTTATTACTCCATTGCATATCATTTGGGTTTGGGTGTGTGCCATGACATAATTTGGCTCCAATGAGTTCCTGGAAAGTCTTGTGCTTAGAACCAATGTCTCCACTATTGATTACACATTCTTTGGAGTACGATGGCTCCTTACTTCTGTTTCACGGTTACCTGATCCAAACGAGCGTTGGATATTTAAGTACAAGAACTTCACTGGCTCACATGAGCAATAAATGAACATTTGATTACTACATCATGACATCATCATGACATCATATCAATGCTTTGTTGTGAAATATACTTGGCTGTTGATTTTACTGGTCACTCACTGAACTTCTAGCTCACCCCCTATTATCTTCTTCTCCCCACAGGGATCGAAGTAAAGGAAGAACTTGTATTTGGATCTCTGTGTGGCTGGATGGCGTACATCTTAGATAGTGGTTAGATTTGGTTTTGGTTTATGTACTTTTGGGCCTGTATAAATATTTGGAATTGAATTGGATGTATATCTACATTCTACGTTTAGAACTAGTTTCCGCTTCGCTTATGATATGTAATTTTTGGAGAATTGGATGTATTATTTGAGTTGTACCTTGTAATTTACTTGAGGATTGTAGTAAGTGAGTGAGTCCCGGCGAGAGCTGGGCAGGCAGTCCGCTAAACCCTTTGGTTCGCCTTAGGGGGAGGTGGGGCCGTCACAGGTGGTATCAGAGCTTAGGTTTCAGATCTTTGTAGTGTATCCTAGGCTTAAAGTTTAGGATGCCGGACTGTGGGATTGGTTTGTACGTTCAGTGCTCTTTTGGAGCGTCAATTGTCAATCTTGAAAGTGGTACGCGTAAGATATGATTTGGGTGAATTACGCTTGAGAGCGTATGGCCTGAGCTGTACAGTTTCTTAGTTTTGGATTCTTGGCTAGGGTTTTGATAGATTATGGTGGTGGCCGGAATTGTTGAGAAAAGTTTTGGTTTGTATTTTTCTTCTAATTTTCCTGTTTGATTAAAGTTATACCCCCCGAGTGGTAAATGTTAAGATTTGAGATATTTGAACTGTCTAAGACCGACTAGACTGAGCTCATTTGAGACTTGAATTTGTATTGGCTAGTGTACCCTTACGTACACTTGATAGACCTGACCTGACTGAAAATAGGGTATCTCTTTACACTTGAGCAAGTATCTTGATTCATGTATGATCTGTATGTGGATTTGAGTTTGATGACTGCTTGAGAGTGTGAATTACTGGGCATAAGCTAGGCGAGTGAGTTCCTACTCGTACCCGTGTTCTTTGAACCTGAAATAATTGACCCTACTTTTGAACCGATACACTTGAACCCTGCTTTTGACTCTGTTTCTGAACATTTTCGTACTTGTTTGGTTATAGACCGGCTACTACTCTTCTGTAGCGGTTGAACAGAACCTCTCTGGTGAGGCATTGCCTGTTGTGTTATCAAGCACCGCCATTCTTTTGGTGAGGCATGCCTGTTGTGTTTCAAGCACCATCAGGGATTGAAATTCTGGAACAGAACCTCTCTGATGAGGTATATTGCCTGTTGCGTTTTCAAGCACCGCTATTCTTCTGGCGAGGCATGCCTGTTGTGTTTTCAAGCACCATCAGGGATGAAACTTTGACTTGAGGCTTTCTGGTGAAGTATAGCTGAGTGCTAGCTTGTTGTGTTTCCAAGCACCACTAGGGCCAATTTCTTGAGCTAAGATCCTCTGGTGAAGTTTAGCCGTTGTGCTAACTTGTTGTGTTATCAAGCACCACCAAGGATGAAATTTTGAACTGAGGTTCTTTGGCGAGGTATAGCCGTTGTGCTAACCTGTTGTGTTGTCCAGCACCGCCATGGACAAAATCTTGCATCTGAGGCTCTGGTGAAGCTTAACCGTAGTACTAGCTTGTTGTGTTTTCAAGCACCACCGGGGACAAATTCCTGAGACTTTCCGGTGAAGTATAGCTGAGTGCTAGCTTGTTGTGTTTTCAAGCACCACCAGGGGTAATTTCTGACCTGAGACATTGTTATGTCCTGGATTGTTTTTCCAAATATCAGGGACTTTAAGTCCGATTTTGAGCCCCTTTTGTATATGTATCCAGTTACTCGTCTGACTATCTATTGGATCAAGATTATTTGATAAGTTGGATTGGAGTACTTTTAGTACTTGATTGTGATAAGTGATTCTTAGTATGTGATTGACCTTTGAGATATTTAATCTGATTAGTATTTGATTATGATAAGCGAGATTGAAATGATTCTTAATACGTGATCGACTTTCGAGAACTATTTTGATCTGATTAGTACAAGTTGGAATGTCGAGGATGACATTCTTTTAAGGAGGGGAGTTTGTGACGCCCCGAGGCAGAAGAAAAGAGAAAAATTTCTGGTGAATAGTATTTTGTGGAGAATTCGGCCAGAAGCCGTGCAAATTCCTTATATTTTTCTTAAAAATTCCATTTTCTTTGACAAATACCACTTTATAATGGCCCTACTACTTAATCACCCCACAATAAGTGCCAATGAACCTAGAAAGTAGGGTTTCACTTTTGGTTTCAAGATTGGAGCAAAATTAGGGTTTTCGCGATTTTCGCCGGATGAATTTTCGGTACGGAGCAAGGATCAAATTTGGTGATTAAAAGTGACTTTTAAGTGAAAAATAATATGTGATTAGGAGCAATGATATAAGGTTAGTGAATAGGAAGTAAAAACCCTAGTACGTGTGTTTTTAAGAAAAACGGCGCGAACCGACGGGTACCGCGTACTACCGATTGAACGCACCACTTGACCACCACTTTTTTTTACCATACAAGCTTTTTGATATTTGAGCAAAATATATTTTTAATTTCCAGCTAGCTTGACCGAAATTGGAGGTTAAAAATGCAAGAAAGAAAGAGAAAAAAATGAAAGGTGGTGGTGGCGACAAGTGTCGCCACCTAAGGCTTTCTTGACCAAGAGAGATGCTCTTCCTTTTTAGCCCAATTTTTGCTCATTTCCCTTCATTATTTCAGCAGCTTGGCCGAACAAATAGAGGAGAGAAAGAGAGCAAGAAAACAATTTCCTTCTTCTTGAGTTGAATCATCCAAGTAAGAAATTGAAATTCCAAACCGATTAAAGAGTGGGTTGTGAGTTGGAAAGCTTGTGGAACCAAAAGATTTCTAAAGGAGGTGAAGTATCCCTCTTTCAAGCTTTGTTTTTGAGGTATAAAGTCTGATTTATGGCTTTGATTCTTTTATTTTGGTTTAAGATGCTATTTAGTTCATGCTTTGGCTTGATTACAAGATATGCAAGTTGCTGTGATGAATTTTGGATGATTTAAGCAAGTTAGGGTTTGATTAATTTCTGCCTAAACTTGTTGTATGGTTGATAGATGTTGTATATAAGATTATATAAGGGGCTTTGGTAGAAATTGGAACAAGGAATTTAAGAAAGTTTCATTGAAGACCAAAAATTCCAGATTTCTGGAAATTTCATAATTCAGTTCTGCCGGGTTTTGGAACTCATAGTTAGAGGCCGAATTAGGCTTGGTGTAAAACATGAAAGTTGTAGAGAATGGTATTTTATAAGATCGTAAAAAATATCAGCTCAATCGGAGCTATGTATCTTGTGAAAAGTCGAAAATACCCTCGCTGTTCTAGGTTACATTCCAGAGTTCCGCGTGGACAGTTTAGTCTATTTGGTTGTGTTTATTCACTATAATCCGTTGGGATTTAGCCTTTTGACAAAACATGAAAGTTTTAGTATTCTATCTTAGTTTTTAAACTCCACCAAGAACACCTTAATCGGACCTTGGTAACCTGAGATATAGTCATTTAAAGGGAGTACGGTTAATTAGCCGACTAGTTGGATTTTGGTTCTGTAAATTGGGAATTTGACTAGGTTGCATTGGAAACTGGACTAAGTGATCTTCATGAAAATTGTAGCCCTGTGTCTTAGATTCGAAATGGTATAAGTTCCGCCGCAATCCGATAAGCGTAGCCTCGGATGTGTTCTTTCCGCAACCACACGTCAAATCTGTCTTATGCTAGGTTACATTTCCGCACTTGTTATCACTTTGATTTTTGTTCTTATGATGTTATGAGCCTATGGAACGGCTATTTACTTGAATCTATGATATGTATGACTTGGGATTGGTTGAGGAAAAATAATGAGGCCATAAATGGCTGGAAAATTAGGTAAACACAAGGGGCATGCTGCCAAATTTTCACGAGAAAGATAAACTAGCCTTTGGAGTTCTAGTTCTATATTTGGCAAATTTGACTTGGATACACTGAAAACTAGGTTGAGGTGTCTTCATGAAAGTTGTAACTCTTTGTCTAATCTTCGAGACCCTACCTAGTCCATTTTGATCTGATAAGCACAGCTCCAGTTATGGGTAAAATCGTGTAACCCGTTTTGTACCATTTTCATTTCCGCGCACGCCCAATGCATTCCTTTACTGTTTTTCCGCTTTGATCGTTTTAGTCCTTATTTCCATTTGTGATCTAGGGCTTGGACTTGAGCAAGACAATAATAAATGATGGATGAGGTTCGTGAGTCGTGGTTGGTGAGTGATCCCTCAACTATTTCCAAAGCTACTTTTGAACTAATTCTTGCATTTATTACTCCATTGCATATCATTTGGGTTTGGGTGTGTGCCATGACATAATTTGGCTCCAATGAGTTCCTGGAAAGTCTTGTGCTTAGAACCAATGTCTCCACTATTGATTACACATTCTTTGGAGTACGATGGCTCCTTACTTCTGTTTCACGGTTACCTGATCCAAACGAGCGTTGGATATTTAAGTACAAGAACTTCACTGGCTCACATGAGCAATAAATGAACATTTGATTACTACATCATGACATCATCATGACATCATATCAATGCTTTGTTGTGAAATATACTTGGCTGTTGATTTTACTGGTCACTCACTGAACTTCTAGCTCACCCCCTATTATCTTCTTCTCCCCACAGGGATCGAAGTAAAGGAAGAACTTGTATTTGGATCTCTGTGTGGCTGGATGGCGTACATCTTAGATAGTGGTTAGATTTGGTTTTGGTTTATGTACTTTTGGGCCTGTATAAATATTTGGAATTGAATTGGATGTATATCTACATTCTACGTTTAGAACTAGTTTCCGCTTCGCTTATGATATGTAATTTTTGGAGAATTGGATGTATTATTTGAGTTGTACCTTGTAATTTACTTGAGGATTGTAGTAAGTGAGTGAGTCCCGGCGAGAGCTGGGCAGGCAGTCCGCTAAACCCTTTGGTTCGCCTTAGGGGGAGGTGGGGCCGTCACAGGTGGTATCAGAGCTTAGGTTTCAGATCTTTGTAGTGTATCCTAGGCTTAAAGTTTAGGATGCCGGACTGTGGGATTGGTTTGTACGTTCAGTGCTCTTTTGGAGCGTCAATTGTGAATCTTGAAAGTGGTACACGTAAGATATGATTTGGGTGAATTACGCTTGAGAGCGTATGGCTTGAGCTGTACAGTTTCTTAGTTTTGGATTCTTGGCTAGGGTTTTGATAGATTATGGTGGTGGCCGGAATTGTTGAGAAAAGTTTTGGTTTGCATTTTTCTTCTAATTTTCCTGTTTGATTAAAGTTATACCCCCCAAGTGGTAAATGTTAAGATTTGAGATATTTGAACTGTCTAAGACCGACTAGACTGAGCTCATTTGAGACTTGAATTTGTATTGGCTCGTGTACCCTTACGTACACTTGATAGACCTGACCTGACTGAAAATAGGGTATCTCTTTTACACTTGAGCAAGTATCTTGATTCATATATGATCTGTATGTGGATTTGAGTTTGATGACTGCTTGAGAGTGTGAATTACTGGGCATAAGCTAGGCGAGTGAGTTCCTACCCGTACCCGTGTTCTTTGAACCTGAAATAATTGACCCTACTTTTGAACCGATACACTTGAACCCTGCTTTTGACTCTGTTTCTGAACATTTTCGTACTTGTTTGGTTATAGACCGGCTACTACTCTTCTGTAGCGGTTGAACAGAACCTCTCTGGTGAGGCATCGCCTGTTGTGTTTTCAAGCACCGCCATTCTTTTCGCGAGGCATGCCTGTTGTGTTTTCAAGCACCATCAGGGATTGAAATTCTGGAACAGAACCTCTCTGATGAGGTATTGCCTGTTGTGTTTTCAAGCACCATCAGGGATGAAACTTTGACTTGAGGCTTTCTGGTGAAGTATAGCTGAGTGCTAGCTTGTTGTGTTTCCAAGCACCACTAGGGCCAATTTCTTGAGCTAAGATCCTCTGGTGAAGTTTAGCCGTTGTGCTAACTTGTTGTGTTATCAAGCACCACCAAGGATGAAATTTTGAACTGAGGTTCTTTGGCGAGGTATAGCCGTTGTGCTAACCTGTTGTGTTGTCCAGCACCGCCATGGACAAAATCTTGCATCTGAGGCTCTGGTGAAGCTTAGCCATAGTACTAGCTTGTTGTGTTTTCAAGCACCACCGGGGACAAATTCCTGAGACTTTCCGGTGAAGTATAGCTGAGTGCTAGCTTGTTGTGTTTTCAAGCACCACCAGGGGTAATTTCTGACCTGAGACATTGTTATGTCCTGGATTGTTTTTCCAAATATCAGGGACTTTAAGTCCGATTTTGAGCCCCTTTTGTATATGTATCCAGTTACTCGTCTGACTATCTATTGGATCAAGATTATTTGATAAGTTGGATTGGAGTACTTTTAGTACTTGATTGTGATAAGTGATTCTTAGTATGTGATTGACCTTTGAGATATTTAATCTGATTAGTATTTGATTATGATAAGCGAGATTGAAATGATTCTTAATACGTGATCGACTTTCGAGAACTATTTTGATCTGATTAGTACAAGTTGGAATGTCGAGGATGACATTCTTTTAAGGAGGGGAGTTTGTGACGCCCCGAGGCAGAAGAAAAGGGAAAAATTTCTGGTGAATAGTATTTTGTGGAGAATTCGGCCAGAAGCCGTGCAAATTCCTTATATTTTTCTTAAAAATTCCCTTTTCTTTGACAAATATCACTTTATAATGGCTCTACTACTTAATCACCCCACAATAAGTGCCAATGAACCTAGAAAGTAGGGTTTCACTTTTGGTTTCAAGATTGGAGCAAAATTAGGGTTTTCGCGATTTTCGCCGGATGAATTTTCGGTGCGGAGCAAGGATCAAATTTGGTGATTAAAAGTGGCTTTTAAGTGAAAAATAATATGTGATTAGGAGCAATGATATAAGGTTAGTGAATAGGAAGTAAAAACCCTAGTATGTGTGTTTTTAAGAAAAACGGCGCGAACCGACGGGTACCGCGCACTACCGATTGAACGCACCACTTGACCACCACTTTTTTTTACCATACAAGCTTTTTGATATTTGAGCAAAATATCTTCTCAATTTCCAGCTAGCTTGACCGAAATTGGAGGTTAGAAATGCAAGAAAGAAAGAGAAAAAAATGAAAGGTGGTGGTGGCGACAAGTGTCGCCACCTAAGGGTTTCTTGACCAAGAGAGATGGTCTTCCTTTTTAGCCCAATTTTTGCTCATTTCCCTTCATTATTTCAGCAGCTTGGCCGAACAAAGAGAGGAGAGAAAGAGAGCAAGAAAACAATTTCCTTCTTCTTGAGTTGAATCATCCAAGTAAGAAATTGAAATTCCAAACCGATTAAAGAGTGGGTTGTGAGTTGGGAAGCTTGTGGAACCAAAAGATTTCTAAAGGAGGTGAAGTATCACTCTTTCAAGCTTTGTTTTTGAGGTATAAAGTCTGATTTATGGCTTTGATTCTTTTATTTTGGTTTAAGATGCTATTTAGTTCATGCTTTGGCTTGATTACAAGATATGCAAGTTGCTGTGATGAATTTTGGATGATTTAAGCAAGTTAGGGTTTGATTAATTTCTGCCTAAACTTGTTGTATGGTTGATAGATGTTGTATATAAGATTATATAAGGGGCTTTGGTAGAAATTGGAACAAGGAATTTAAGAAAGTTTCATTGAAGACCAAAAATTCCAGATTTCTGGAAATTTCATAATTCAGTTCTGCCGGGTTTTGGAACTCATAGTTAGAGGCCGAATTAGGCTTGGTGTAAAACATGAAAGTTGTAGAGAATGGTATTTTATAAGATCGTAAAAAATATCAGCTCAATCGGAGCTATGTATCTTGTGAAAAGTCGAAAATACCCTCGCTGTTCTAGGTTACATTCCAGAGTTCCGCGTGGACAGTTTAGTCTATTTGGTTGTGTTTATTCACTATAATCCGTTGGGATTTAGCCTTTTGACAAAACATGAAAGTTTTAGTATTCTATCTTAGTTTTTAAACTCCACCAAGAACACCTTAATCGGACCTTGGTAACCTGAGATATAGTCATTTAAAGGGAGTACGGTTAATTAGCCGACTAGTTGGATTTTGGTTCTGTAAATTGGGAATTTGACTAGGTTGCATTGGAAACTGGACTAAGTGATCTTCATGAAAATTGTAGCCCTGTGTCTTAGATTCGAAATGGTATAAGTTCCGCCGCAATCCGATAAGCGTAGCCTCGGATGTGTTCTTTCCGCAACCACACGTCAAATCTGTCTTATGCTAGGTTACATTTCCGCACTTGTTATCACTTTGATTTTTGTTCTTATGATGTTATGAGCCTATGGAACGGCTATTTACTTGAATCTATGATATGTATGACTTGGGATTGGTTGAGGAAAAATAATGAGGCCATAAATGGCTGGAAAATTAGGTAAACACAAGGGGCATGCTGCCAAATTTTCACGAGAAAGATAAACTAGCCTTTGGAGTTCTAGTTCTATATTTGGCAAATTTGACTTGGATACACTGAAAACTAGGTTGAGGTGTCTTCATGAAAGTTGTAACTCTTTGTCTAATCTTCGAGACCCTACCTAGTCCATTTTGATCTGATAAGCACAGCTCCAGTTATGGGTAAAATCGTGTAACCCGTTTTGTACCATTTTCATTTCCGCGCACACCCAATGCATTCCTTTACTGTTTTTCCGCTTTGATCGTTTTAGTCCTTATTTCCATTTGTGATCTAGGGCTTGGACTTGAGCAAGACAATAATAAATGATGGATGAGGTTCGTGAGTCGTGGTTGGTGAGTGATCCCTCAACTATTTCCAAAGTTACTTTTGAACTAATTCTTGCATTTATTACTCCATTGCATATCATTTGGGTTTGGGTGTGTGCCATGACATAATTTGGCTCCAATGAGTTCCTGGAAAGTCTTGTGCTTAGAACCAATGTCTCCACTATTGATTACACATTCTTTGGAGCACGATGGCTCCTTACTTCTGTTTCACGGTTACCTGATCCAAACGAGCGTTGGATATTTAAGTACAAGAACTTCACTGGCTCACATGAGCAATAAATGAACATTTGATTACTGCATCATGACATCATAATGACATCATATCAATGCTTTATTGTGAAATATACTTGGCTGTTGATTTTACTGGTCACTCACTGAACTTCTAGCTCACCCCCTATTATCTTCTTCTCCCCACAAGGATCGAAGTAAAGGAAGAACTTGTATTTGGATCTCTGTGTGGCTGGATGGCGTACATCTTAGATAGTGGTTAGATTTGGTTTTGGTTTATGTACTTTTGGGCCTGTATAAATATTTGGAATTGAATCGGATGTATATCTACATTCTACGTTTAGAACTAGTTTCCGCTTCGCTTATGATACGTAATTTTTGGAGAATTGGATGTATTATTTGAGTTGTACCTTGTAATTTACTTGATGAATGTAGTGAGCGAGTGAGTCCCGGCGAGAGTTGGGCAGGGAGTCCGCTAAACCCTTTGGTTCGCCTTAGGGGGAGGTGGGGCCGTCACAGGTGGTATCAGAGCTTAGGCTTCAGATCTTTGTAGTGTATCCTAGGCTTAAAGTTTAGGATGCCGGACTGTGGGATTGGATTGTACGTTCAGTGCTCTTTTGGAGCGTCAGTTGTGAATCTTGAAAGTGGTACGCGTAAGATATGATTTGGGTGAATTACGCTTGAGAGCGTATGGCCTGAGCTGTACAGTTTCTTAGTTTTGGATTCTTGGCTAGGGTTTTGATAGATTATGGTGGTGGCCAGAATTGTTGAGAAAAGTTTTGGTTTGCATTTTTCTTCTAATTTTCCTGTTTGATTAAAGTTATACCCCCCGAGTGGTAAATGTTAAGATTTGAGATATTTGAACTGTCTAAGACCGACTAGACTGAGCTCATTTGTGACTTGAATTTGTATTGGCTAGTGTACCCTTACGTACGCTTGATAAACCTGACCTAACTGAAAATAGGGTATCTCTTTTACACTTGAGCAAGTATCTTGATTCATATATGATCTGTATGTGGATTTGAGTTTGATGACTGCTTGAGAGTGTGAATTACTGGGCATAAGCTAGGCGAGTGAGTTCCTACTCGTACTCGTGTACTTTGAACCTGAAATAATTGACCCTACTTTTGAACCGATACACTTGAACCCTGCTTTTGACTCTGTTTCTGAACATTTTCATACTTGTTTGGTGATAGACCAGCTACTACTCTTCTGTAGCGGTTGAACAGAACCTCTCTGGTGAGGCATTGCCTGTTGTGTTTTCAAGCACCGCCATTCTTCTGGCGAGGCATGCCTGTTGTGTTTTCAAGCACCATCAGGGATTGAAATTCTGGAACAGAACCTCTCTGATAAGGTATTGCCTGTTGTGTTTTCAAGCACCGCTATTCTTCTGGCGAGGCATGCCTGTTGTGTTTTCAAGCACCATCAGGGATGAAACTTTGACTTGAGGCTTTCTGGTGAAGTATAGCTGAGTGCTAGCTTGTTGTGTTTCCAAGCACCACTAGGGCCAATTTCTTGAGCTAAGATCCTCTGGTGAAGTTTAGCCGTTGTGCTAACTTGTTGTGTTATCAAGCACCACCAAGGATGAAATTTTGAACTGAGGTTCTTTGGCGAGGTATAGCCGTTGTGCTAACCTGTTGTGTTGTCCAGCACCGCCATGGACAAAATCTTGCATCTGAGGCTCTGGTGAAGCTTAACCGTAGTACTAGCTTGTTGTGTTTTCAAGCACCACCGGGGACAAATTCCTGAGACTTTCCGGTGAAGTATAGCTGAGTGCTAGCTTGTTGTGTTTTCAAGCACCACCAGGGGTAATTTCTGACCTGAGACATTGTTATGTCCTGGATTGTTTTTCCAAATATCAGGGACTTTAAGTCCGATTTTGAGCCCCTTTTGTATATGTATCCAGTTACTCGTCTGACTATCTATTGGATCAAGATTATTTGATAAGTTGGATTGGAGTACTTTTAGTACTTGATTGTGATAAGTGATTCTTAGTATGTGATTGACCTTTGAGATATTTAATCTGATTAGTATTTGATTATGATAAGCGAGATTGAAATGATTCTTAATACGTGATCGACTTTCGAGAACTATTTTGATCTGATTAGTACAAGTTGGAATGTCGACGACGACATTCTTTTAAGGAGGGGAGTTTGTGACGCCCCGAGGCAGAAGAAAAGGGAAAATTTTCTGGTGAATAGTATTTTGTGGAGAATTCGGCCAGAAGCCGTGAAAATTCCTTATATTTTTCTTAAAAATTCCCTTTTCTTTGACAAATACCACTTTATAATGGCCCTACTACTTAATCACCCCACAATAAGTGCCAATGAACCTAGAAAGTAGGGTTTCACTTTTGGTTTCAAGATTGGAGCAAAATTAGGGTATTCGCGATTTTTACCGGATCAATTTTCGGTACGGAGCAAGGATCAAATTTGGTGATTAAAAGTGACTTTTAAGTGAAAAATAATATGTGATTAGGAGCAATGATATAAGGTTAGTGAATAGGAAGTAAAAACCCTAGTACGTGTGTTTTTAAGAAAAACGGCGCGAACCGACGGGTACCGCGCACTACCGATTGAACGCTCCACTTGACCACCACTTTTTTTTACCATACAAGATTTTTGATATTTGAGCAAAATATCTTCTCAATTTCCAGCTAGCTTGACC
Source organism: Coffea eugenioides (assembly GCF_003713205.1). NCBI lineage: Eukaryota > Viridiplantae > Streptophyta > Magnoliopsida > Gentianales > Rubiaceae > Coffea > Coffea eugenioides. Next base: position 19,536,052 of record NC_040043.1, read on the forward strand.
GAAATTGGAGGTTAGAAATGCAAGAAAGAAAGAGAAAAAAATGAAAGGTGGTGGTGGCGACAAGTGTCGCCACCTAAGGGTTTCTTGACCAAGAGAGATGGTCTTCCTTTTTAGCCCAATTTTTGCTCATTTCCCTTCATTATTTCGGCAGCTTGGCCGAACAAAGAGAGGAGAGAAAGAGAGCAAGAAAACAATTTCCTTCTTCTTGAGTTGAATCATCCAAGTAAGAAATTGAAATTCCAAACCGATTAAAGAGTGGGTTGTGAGTTGGAAAGCTTGTGGAACCAAAATATTTCTAAAGGAGGTGAAGTATCACTCTTTCAAGTTTTGTTTTTGAGGTATAAAGTCTGATTTATGGCTTTGATTCTTTTATTTTGGTTTAAGATGCAATTTAGTTCATGCTTTGGCTTGATTACAAGATATGCAAGTTGTTGTGATGAATTTTGGATGATTTAAGCAAGTTAGGGTTTGATTAATTTCTGCCTAAACTTGCTGTATGGTTGATAGATGTTGTATATAAGATTGTATAAGGGGCTTTGGTAGTAATTGGAACAAGGAATTTAAGAAAGTTTCATTGAAGACCAAAAATTCCAGATTTCTGGAAATTTCCTAATTCAGTTCTGCCCGGTTTTGGAACTCATAGTTAGATGCCGAATTTGGCTTGGACTAAAACATGAAAGTTGTATATAATGGTATTTTATAGGTGCCTACAAAATTTTTCTCAATCGGAGCTATGTAGCTTGTGAAAAGTCGAAAATACCCTCGCTGTTCTAGGTTACATTCCAGAGTTCCGCGTGGACAGTTTAGTCTATTTGGTTGTGTTTATTCACTATAATTCGTTGGGATTTAGCCTTTTGACAAAACATGAAAGTTTTACTATTATATCTTAGTTTTTAAACGCCACCAAGAACACCTTAATCGGACCTTGGTAACCTGAGATATAGTCATTTAAAGGTAGTGCGGTTAATTAGCCGACTAGTTGGATTTTGGTTCTGTAAATTGGGAATTTGACTAGGTTGCATTGGAAACTGGACTAATTGATCTTCATGAAAATTGTAGCCCTATGTCTTAGCTTCGAAACGGTATAAGTTGCGATGCAATCCGATAAGTGTAGCCTCGGATGTGTTCTTTCCGTAACCACACGTCAAATCTGTCTTTTGCTAGGTTACATTTCCGCACTTGTTATCACTTTGATTTTTGTTCTTATGTTGTTATGAGCCTATGGAACGGCTATTTACTTGAATCTATGATATGTATGACTTTGGGATTGGTTGAGGAAAAATAATGAGGCCATAAATGGCTGGAAAATTAGGTAAACACAAGGGGCATGCTGCCAAATTTTCACGAGAAAGATAAACTAGCCTTTGGAGTTCTAGTTCTATATTTGGCAAATTTGACTTGGATACACTGAAAACTAGGTTGAGGTGTCTTCATGAAAGTTGTAACTCTTTGTCTAAGCTTCGAGACCCTACCTAGTACATCTTGATCTGATAACCACAGCTCCAGTTATGGGCAAAATCGTGTAACCCGTTTTGTACCATTTTCATTTCTGCGCACGCCCGATGCATTCCTTTACTGTTTTTCCGCTTTGATCGTTTTAGTCCTTATTTCCATTTGTGATCTAGGGCTTGGACTTGAGCAAGACAATAATAAATTATGGATGAGGTTCGTGAGTCGTGGTTGGTGAGTGATCCCTCAACTATTTCCAAAGTTACTTTTGAACTAATTCTTGCATTTATTACTCCATTGCATATCATTTGGGTTTGGGTGTGTGCCATGACATAATTTGGCTCCAATGAGTTCCTGGAAAGTCTTGTGCTTAGAACCAATGTCTCCACTATTGATTACACATTCTTTGGAGTACGATGGCTCCTTACTTCTGTTTCACGGTTACCTGATCCAAACGAGCGTTGGATATTTAAGTACAAGAACTTCACTGGCTCACATGAGCAATAAATGAACATTTGATTACTGCATCATGACATCATCATGACATCATATCAATGCTTTATTGTGAAATATACTTGGCTGTTGATTTTACTGGTCACTCACTGAGCTTCTAGCTCACCCCCTATTATCTTCTTCTCCCCATAGGGATCGAAGTAAAGGAAGAACTTGTATTTGGATCTCTGTGTCGCTGGATGGCGTACATCTTAGATAGTGGTTAGATTTGGTTTTGGTTTATGTACTTTTGGGCCTGTATAAATATTTGGAATTGAATCGAATGTATATCTACATTCTACGCTTAGAACTAGTTTCCGCTTCGCTTATGATATGTTATTTTTGGAGAATTGGATGTATTATTTGAGTTGTACCTTGTAATTTACTTGAGGAATGTAGTAAGTGAGTGAGTCCCGGTGAGAGCTGGGCAGGCAGTCCGCTAAACCCTTTGGTTCACCTTAGGGGGAGATGGGGCCGTCACAAGACTAGTGCTGGAAGGAGTCGACCCAAGGTACTTGCTAGGGTTTACGCATTGGATTATCAGCAGATTCCCGATGCTACTGAGGTGATCGAAGGTACGATCCCTATTTTTCACCGTTTAGCTAAAGTTTTGATTGATCCGGGTGCAACACACTCTTTTGTGAACCCTAACTTTATAAGCGGAATAGATGTGAAGCCAATTAAGTTACGTTATGACTTAGAGGTTAGAACATCTACTGGGGAACAAAGTTTACTTGCTAACTTGGTGTATAGAGATTGCGAGATATGGGTTGGATAGCAAAAATTACTAACCGATTTGATGAGTTTAGATATTAAGGGGTATGATGTGATCCTAGGAATGGACTGGTTAGCTCGCTACCATGCTCAATTGAATTGTAAGACGAAAAGGGTAGAGTTGTGCATTCCAGGAGAGGCAACCCTAAAATTGGATGTAAGGGGTAGATTAGCCTCATCTGCTTTTATTTCAGGAATTCGAGCTAGAAAAATGTTGAGTAAGGGAGCTCAAGGATATTTGACTTTTCTTATAAATACTCCTAGTGATAAAGTGAGGTTGGAAGATATGCCTGTAGTGAAAGAGTATCCGGATGTTTTTCCTGAAGAATTAGAGTCTTTGCCTCCGAAAAAAGAGAGAGCTTTTAAAATTGATGTGACTTCGGGGGTAGCATCTATCTCTAAAACGCCATATAGAACGGCTCCAGCTGAATTGAAAGAGTTGAAATTGTAATTACAGGATTTTCTATAGCGAGACTTTATAAAATAAAGTGATTCACTGTGGGGAGCCCAGTGTTGTTCGTTAAAAAGAAAGATGGGAGTTTAAGGTTGTGTATAGACTACCGAGACTTGAACAATGTTACTATTAAGAATAAGTACCCTTTGCCCCACATTGATGAATTGTTTGACCAATTACAAGGGGCGGTAGTATTCTCAAAGTTGGACCTCAGGCAGGGTTACTATCAATTGAGAATTTTGGAGAAAGATATACCTAAAACTTCTTTTAACTCGAGGTACGGGCATTTCGAGTTTGCAGTAATGCCATTCGGATTGACTAATGCACCTGCAGCTTTTATGGATTTAATGCATCGAATCTTTAATCCTTATCTAGATCAGTTTGTGGTAATATTCATCAATGATATACTGGTGTACTCTAAGATTTTGGAGGATCATAAGAAACATTTGAGAATTATTTTACAAAGTTTGAGGGAACATCAGTTGTATGCTAAGTTTAGCAAATGTGAATTTTGGTTGAAAGAAATGACTTTCTTAGGTCATATAATTTCCAAGTACGGAATTAAGGTGGATCCAGTTAAAATTGAAGCAGTTGCTAAGTGGAAGCAACCGGAAAACCCTACTGAAGTACAAAGTTTTATTGGGTTAGCAGGATATTATCCGAGGTTTATCAAAGATTTTTCTAAGATTGCCGGGCCCATGACTGAGTTGACTAAGAAAAGTGGAAAATTTATATAGAGCCCGAAATGTGAAGAAAGTTTTCAGGAATTAAAGAGACGGTTGACGAGAGCACCTATATTAGCTTTACCTAATGGAAAGGATAGCTTTGTAGTATATACAGATGCTTCCAAAGACGGTTTGGAGTGTGTATTGATGCAAAATGGTAAGGTGATTGCGTATGCCTCTAGGAAATTAAAGCCGCACGAGAGAAACTACCCAACTTATGATTTGGAGCTAGTGGCTGTAGTGTTTGCATTAAAGAAATGGAGGCATTACCTATATGGAGTGACATTTGAGGTTTTCACGGACCACAAGAGTCTTAAGTATTTGTTTTTCCAAAAAGAGTTGATTTTGAGACAACGTAGATGGGTGAAATTTTTGGAGGATTATGATTGCGCGATAAATTATCACCCAGGAAAAGCCAATGTAGTGATCGATGCGTTAAGTCGTCAAGTGCAAGTGGCAGGATTGATGATTAAAGAATTGCACTTGTTGGAAGAGGTTAGTTGTTGGAATCCTCGACTTGAACTGAGAAAAGTGATCCTTGGGAATATTGTCGTGAAATCCACTTTGTTGGAACATATCAAGGAAGCACAAGAGAAGGACCTCGAAGTGCAAAAGTGGTCGGAGAAAGTTAATAAAAGAGAAAAGTCGGATTTTAATTTGGGAGTGAATGGCATACTAAGGTTTCAAAATCGTATAGTAGTGCCAAAAGATGAAGGGTTTAAGAAGGAAATCTTGGAAGAAACTCACCGTTCTAGGTATATGATACATCCTGGAGGGAATAAAATGTACCAGGACTTGAAGAGTTTGTATTGGTGGGAGAACATGGAAAAGAAAATTGTCCAGTTTGTCCAAACTTGTTTGATTTGCCAGCAAGTTAAAGTCGAGCATCAGAAACCATCTGATTTTTTGCAACCTTTGGAGATACCTGAGTGGAAGTAGAAAAATGTCACCATAAATTTTGTATCTGGATTATCTAGGACACAAAGAGGTCACGATGCCATTTGGGTAATAGTAGATAGACTGATCAAATCTACGCATTTTCTGCCAATTAGTATTAAGTACCCATTGGAGAAGTTAGCTAAGTTATACTTGGATGAGATTATAAGGCTACACAGGATACCTGTAAGTATTGTGTCCGATCGAGACCCTAGGTTTGTTTCGCAGTTCTGGTAGAAAATGCAAGAAGTGTGGGGACTGAATTGAATTTTGGCACTACTTACCAACCCCAAACTGATGGACAATTGGAGAGGACAATTCAAACTCTTGAGGACATGTTGAGAACCTGTATTTTGGATTTTAGAGAGAATTGGAGTAAATACTTGACGTTGGTGGAGTTTGCTTATAATAATAGTTTCCATTCATCCATTCAAATGGCTCTGTATGAAGCTCTTTATGGTCGAAAATGTAGGTCTCCGATTTGTTGGGATGAAATAGGTGAAAGAAAGATTTTAGACCCAACTGTAGTGCCTTGGATTGAAGAGGCACAAGAAAATGCGAAGTTGATACGCCAAAGGATTCAAACCACACAGAGTCGTCAAAAGAGTTATGCAGATAACCGAAGAAAGGATTTGGAGTTTGCGGTTGGAGACCAAATTTTCCTTAAGATCACTCCTCTGATGACAGGAAATGGAAAGAAATTGCAACCTAGATTTGTAAGACCTTATAAGATTCTTCAACATGTAGGAAATGTGGCCTATAAGCTGGAATTGCCACTAAGTCTGTCTCGGATCCATAACATTTTTCACGTATCCATGTTCAAGAAATATCGTCCAAATCCGTCTCATGTCCTGCAACCGGAAAAACATTGAGATTGATGAGGCACTGACTTATGAAGAAAGGCCCGTGAAGCTTCTAGATCGTAAGGTGAAATAATTGAGGAATAAGCGAATCCCGTTGGTGAAAGTTCTATGGAGAAATCATGGAGTAGAGGAAGCAACTTGGGAAGTAGAAGAAGAAATTCGAGGAAAATATCCAGATCTATTTTCAAATCAAGGTATGAATTTTGTGGATGAAATTCTCTTAAGGGGGAGAGGATGTGAGAACTCATGTTTTTATCCTTAAAATAGTCATTTTTATAATTATTTGCCCTAGTATTAGTTAATTATATTTTAGTTGCATAAATTTCTTTTAAACTTCGCATTATCGCGTGTGAGTCGAAAGTTCGTGCATTTCGCGTCAGAACGACTAAGTGGGGATTTGATAAATTTATATTAGACTATTAAGAGTGAGTAATTAAAGTGTTAAAGGAATTACATTTGAGTATCAGTGCACTAGTGCAACAAACAAGACAGAAAAGTGGTGGTACAAAACACTATTCATCAACTATTCAAAGTTGACTTTGGCACATCTTTTTGCTCCTTTTTCCCTCCAAGCTTCGAAGACAAGATTCACAACTCAAAAAACTCTCTCTCTCTCCTCTCTTTGGTTGGCCGAAACAAGAAATAAAAGGGAAGGAAGAAAGCTCTCTTCATCTTGCTCCAATTTTGCTTCCATTTCACTTGAAAATCTTCACCCAACTCACAAAACCTTTGGAGATTAGTTCTAGCTTGGAGAAAGACAACATCCTGTGGAGCTTCATGGAGGATTTGTGGTGGAAAAATCTGATTTTTCATCTAGGGTTAGAGGTAACTCTTTAACTCTTCTAGTCTTTCCATTTTCTTCAAGAATCATGGTTAGCTTTGCATGGGTTTGAAACCCTAAGCAAGAAATAGGCTAAGGGACTTGAGGAGTTTTATTTCTCGGTTTAATCTCTAGGCTAGTGGTCTTGAGGAGGCTTGTAGGTAACTTCCTTGAGGATATGTTGCTTGGTTAATGTTGTTTGTGTGATGAATGAAAGGATTACGGTTAGAAAATGGAGAGAAAGTTGGAAAATTTTGGAAAGGGTGCTGGCCGAAAAATTCTGTCCATGTTGCTCTATTTTAATTCAAAATTTTGATGCTTGTTTGGCTGTGAAATTGATGGTTATAGTTGTATATTGTGTGTAGAATATTCCTTGCAAAAATCGTTTCATTTGGTTGCTCAAAACCAGGGTTTTCGAAAAAGAAAGAAATTTGGAGTAGGTGATCAGTGTAGCCAAATAGTAGTTATTTGTCTAAACATATCTCTTTGTAGAAAAGGCCAAATCGAGTGCCGTTTGTGGCATTTGAAACTAGACATTCATAGATTTCTAACGGTATAAAAATCACCTACTAGTTTGAACTGAGTGAACCGTAGTGATTCAGCAAAATTGACTGTCCTGTTGTGACTGTTTGTTCGAGAGGAATGGAGAAGCTGCATCTTGTGGCTTGATTTTCTCTCACTTGTGAACTGATTTTGGAAACGACACTTCTTGATGAAATGTAGCATTTTGAACTTAGTTTACAATGCCATAAACCATTCTTAATTTGAACTTGTATTGAGTGAGATGTGGTCTGATTTCGAAAGTGCAACAAAGCTGGAAACCAGAAACTTTTCCTTCCTTGTTGGCCAAATGGTCGAATCTATTTTGGGAGGTTATATTTCAAAATTTTTGGTGTCAATTACCTATCAATTGCTCATTAAATGTTTCTGGAACCTTGGTTTCAAAAAAATGGGGTGAATTGGGATTGATTTCATTGGACAAAAATCTTTGAAAAGAAAGGAAGAGTGAGTTGGCAGATTAGCTTTGAAAATTTCACGAACTTTAGTCGTTTTGTTAACTGTCTTCCCACGTGAGTCTATAATTTGATAGAGAGGTATTCCACATATGGAAGTTTAAGTGTACCAAATTTGGTGTAATTTCGATATCATCTCGATATCCAAATAACGCCCCAAATATGACTCTTCAAATCTGGAAATTTCTGATCAGTGTACAAAATTCAGCCCACTTTAAGCTACTATATCTTGATGCTCAAAACTCTGAATTTAGTTCTGCTTGTTGTGTTTGAAACCTTGTTTGGAACTCTTATTGTGTTATGAATTTTAAGGGCTGATTCACTTCCTGTGAATTATACCGAATTTCCAAAGATTGCTGGAAAACCAAGACTGGTTCAAACCTGTCTTCTAGGAACTGTAACTTTGAGCTGATTTATGAATGCTTTCTAGTTGGAATCTTGGAAAAGTGTCTTCTGAAAACTTTTAGTAATTCGAACCTAGATTCCAACGGAATAAATTTTCCATTTTTGGACGTGCTAAACTCAAGATTTGATTTTTTCAAGTTTGTCACGTAAAGCTGAAATTTTCCGATTTCTTAGGGAATGAGTTTTAAGAACTTGTCACTTTCTTTTGATATCGATACACCATTTTAAACTAGATTTCATGGAAGAGGCTAGTCTCTCTTGGGACTTTAAATCCTCACTTTTGAATCTCGATTTTCGAGAGATTAAGATTCTCTTTTAAGACATTAACTTAGTCTAAACAAGTGTACATTCTTTCTTGGTTGATGCATGGTTATGAGTGATAGTACTCGTTATTTCTTCAGGCGCTCAAGAGGATCTTTAAGAGAATCTCGGAGTGGACGCTTAAAAGGTTATTTGCTCACTACTGACTTTTGACTTGGTGAGTGTCAAGTGCATGATTTGTTGTGGAATATGTGAATTGCTTCTTGATAATCATGTGAATTAGAATTGCCGAGACGAGTGTATACTTTATCGCATTCGTTCTCTTTTGCATGAAATTATGATCGAAATTCGTTATATGAATCGAAATTCGACCTGTGTGACGTGATGTGGTTGTGAATCGTATTTGTGATCGTCAATTGGAGCGTTGACTCATCGACTTATATTCGTATTCGGGGGACGCCCAAACTCATAGGCTAACCTTGTGACTCGAGCCGGCATGGGCTTGGTTGAGAAGTTTGGTGAACCATGAGATATTCGTAAAGCTTGATCTATTGAGAGATCTCGCTTGGCATACTCGAGTAGTATCGCCTTTCAAAATAATGAGTGGGCCCGGAACAGGGGGTGTAACGGTGAAGGGGATTCGTGTAGCAAAGCGGTGTTCTACGGACTAAATGTACCTACCCGGTTGACAGAGTGTCATCAAGCGGAGGTGTATGATCGAGACTCGGCAAAGCAAGTGGAATCTAGCTCCTGAGAGCTCCTGTATCTGTGATACCCCGAAAATTAGGAGGTTGTTTGTAAAGAAAATACTAAAGTGTGTTTCTTTGGGTTTGATTTAAAACCTTATTTTGTTTTAAAAGACTAGAAACCCTAAAAATTTTAATCAAAAACCCTAATTTACTTGTGACTAACCGGTTTTCTTAAATTACTCATATTTTAATTGAAACCCTAATTTTAATTAATGGAATTGTAAAATTCCTCACATTTTTCTTAAAAATGCCTTTTATTTGGAAATTATTCATTTATTATGGCCCTAATACCTAATCATTCCTCAATAGGTGCAAATGAACCTAGGAAGTAGGGTTTCACTTTTCGTTTCCAAGTTAAGAGCGAATTAGGGTTTCACGTTTTCCCGTAGTATGATTATTCGGTACGGAGTGAGGATCAAATCTGATAGGTAAAAGTGACTTTTGGATGAGAGAATACTATATGACTAGAAGTGATAATAATAAGTTAGTGATTATAAGCTAAAAACTCTAGTAAACGCAATTTAAGAGAAATCGCGTCAAACCAACGGATATCGATCACTACCGATTGAACCCACCACTTGACCACAACTTTCTTACCACCACATACCCTTGATATTTTTGCAAAATATCCCCCTCATACTCATCCATATGGCCAAAATTTGTGGCCAAAAATGCAAGGGAAAGAAAGAGAAATTTGCATGGCTTTGGTGGTGGTGACACTGACCCTATGGCTCTTTGAATAATTTTTTTTTCTTGTTCTTTTATCCTTCATTTCAGCTTATTTTCCTTCATTCTTTCTGTCCTTTGGCCAAGAAAGGGAGAGAGAGAGAGCAAGAGAGAAAAACCTTCAATCCATCTTGAATCCAACCATTTGAGTGCAACCAAGGAAAACTAAACCGATTAACTTGTGAGTTGTGAACTTGGGAAGCTAAGGGAACCAAAAATTTCAAGAGGAGGTGAAGTATTACTCTTGAAAGCCCTTTTGTTGAGGTATAAGGTCTGACCCATGGCTTTGGTTCTTTTATTTTTGTTTAAGTTGTTATATAACTCATGTTTTGGTTAGATTAGTAGCTATACAAGTTGTTGTGATGATTTTGGGGTGATGTATGTAAGCTAGGGTTTGATTGATTTCCTTCTTATACTTGTTGTAGGAGTGGTATAGGATGTATATAGGCTTGTATAAGAGGTTGTGGTAGTGATTGAATCAAGAAAATGAAGAGATTGCCCTTGAAATCCCAAAATTTCAGATTTCTGGAATTGTATGCTTCAGTTCTGTCCGGTTTCAGTGCCCTATGTTAGAGGCCGAATTAGGCTTGGCACAAAACATAAAAGTGGTATAGAATGATATTTTATAGATTCCTGCAAAATTTCAGCTCAATCGGAGCAACGTAGCCTGTGAAAAGACCGAAATACCCCTGCTGCCCTGTTTCCATCCGAGCATGCTAATCAGCTTTTGTAATTGGTTGTTTTGACCAGGAATACTACTGATTTGGTTGTCGATATCTTTTTAATACTTATAGCCTTGTATCTTAGCTTTCAAATGGCTTTGGAATCACTTGAATTGGAGTTGTATGTGCTGAGATATGATTGAATGAATCCGGACTGCTAGTTGAACTGTGAACTGGAAAATCTAGGGTTATTTTAGTAAATTTGACCTAGATACATTGCAAACTGTGTGAGGACTCGCAAATTTCTTATATTTTCCTCAAAAATGCCTTTTATTTGGAAATTATTATTTATTAAAGCCCTACTACCCAATCATTCCACAATAAGTGCAAATAAACCTAGAAAGTAGGGTTTCACTTTTGGTTTCAAGATTGGGGCAAAATTAGGGTTTTCGCGATTTTTCGCCGGATGAATTTTCGGTACGGAGCAAGGATCAAATTTGGTGATAAAATGACTTTTAAGTGAGAAATAATATGTGATTAGGAGCAATGATATAAGGTTAGTGAATAGGAAGTAAAAACCCTAGTACGTGTGTTTTTAAGAAAAACGGCGCGAACCGATGGGTACCGCGCACTACCGATTGAACGCACCACTTGACCACCACTTTCTTACCATACAAGATCATTAATACTTGAGCAAAATATCTTCTCATTTGCCAGCTAGCTTGACCGAAATTTAGGGTTAGAAATAGCAAGGAAAAGAAAGAGAAAATGAGAGGAGGTGGTGGCGCCAGGTGTCGCCACCTAAGGGTTTCTTGACCAAGAGATGGCCTTCCTTCTTATCCCCAATTTTTACTCCTTTTCCTTCATTATTTCTGCTGCTTGGCCGAACAAGAGAGGAGAGATAGAGAGAGCAAGAAACAACTTCCTTTTTCTTGATTTTAGCCATCCAAGTGAGAAATTAAACTTCTAAACCGATTAAAGTGTTAGTTGTGAGTTGGGAAGCTAGGGGAACTAAAAATTTCCAAAGGAGGTGGAGTATCACTCTTCCAAGCTTTGTCTTTGAGGTATAAGATCTGATCATGGTTCTTGTTCTTTTAAATTTTGGTTTAAGAAGTTATCTAGTTCATGTTTTGGCTTGATTACAAGATATGAAAGTTGTTGTGATGATTTTGGATGATATATGCAAGTTAGGGTTTAATAAATTTCTGCCTAAACTTGTTGTATAGTTGGTATATGTTGTATATAAGATTATATAAGGGGCTTTGGTAGTGTTGGAAGCAAGAAAATAAATAGATGGTCATGAAATCCCAAAAATTCCAGATTTCTGGAATTTCATGTTTACATTCTGCCTGGTTTTAGTACTCATAGTTAGAGACCGATTTAGGCTTTCCTTAAAACATGAAAGTTGTATATAATGGTATTTTATAGGTACTTAAAAAATTTCAGCCTAATCGGAGCTATGTAGACTGTGAAAAGGCCAAAATACGCTCGCTGCCTAGGATGCATTCCAGTGATCCGTTTTCGACAATTCATCCAGTTAATCGTATTTTTTCACTATGGTCCGTACTGATTTATCTATTTTCCAAAACATGAAAGTTTTATTATTCTGTCTTAGCTTTTAAACGCCTCCAAGAACACCTTAATCGGACCTTGGTAACCTGAGATATAGTCATTTAAATGTAGTGCGGTTAATTAGCCGACTAGTTGGATTTTGGTTCTGTAAATTGGGAATTTGACTAGGTTGCATTGGAAACTGGACTAAGTGATCTTCATGAAAATTGTAACCCTGTGTCTTAGCTTCGAAACGGTATAACACAAATGGCTGGAAAATTTGGTAAACACAAAGGGCATGCTGCCCAAATTTATGCTTGAGGACTAGAAAACTATACTTGCAACTTGAGTAAAGGTTAAAAGTGATTATCACTTGAACTATCGAGGACCTTTGCTACTTTGTTTATCGAGGGTTATACGTTAGGACTTGGCCGAACTTGTACTCTTAGGAAAACGATATGAATCACTATGAAACCATTTTACTTGCACTTTTGACTCAAAAGTCATCTCCAAGCAAACATGTTATCAAATTTTTCAGTTTGAAAAGCGAGCCACTATTTCACGACTATTTCTCAAGTGAATTTCAATTTCTTGATTCTTAATGAACGAAACGCTTTAGTTTCGAACCTTAGTTGATTTTCAAAGTTCTCAAGTTAAGTTTTATCGCAGATTTGGACTCCAAACCTGAAGTACCACCCAGACGCGAGCACTAGAGGCACTATTTTGGTGAGTGCTTCCAAATATCTGATTGAACTCGATATTTGCCATTTATCTTTGATCAACGTGAATACGTGATATACATGTGATTTGATAGAGCAAGGGTGTACTTTATCGCACTTGCCCTATCCAAATTTGCTCTTGTTTATCGACTTTACTTGACTTGCTCTACATGCACATGAATTATATTATGCCTGGAATTCCAGAAACCCTGTGGCTAGTTAATCGAGTCGAGTCGAGCCGGCAAGGGCCTGGTCAATTGGATAAAAAACCCTGGGTCACGAGTAAGGTCGAGTGGAGTGTTATCTCCTCGGCAATTCGGTATACTCGAGTATTACCACCCGTGTTTCGTGTGGCGTGCGGGCCCGGAGAAGGGGGTTGATTGGTGGACGGAGACTGGCGAGAAGTGGAGTTTTCTTTCTGGACTAGTTATTACTTGAAAGTTGACGGAGTGTCAACTACTATTTGATCAAGTTGGGATGGAGCCGTGACATGAGCAACTGTATCCTTACTTGTGAACATGATCCACACATTTCTTGACTACTTGAAGTATTATCTCTTTACTTGAACTTGTTTGCTCGCTATTTCACTATTACCTTGTTATTATCTTGTTTGCTGGACAATTTGATATATGGAACATCGCCAAGCTCTGGCTCACCCTATTAGTTTTGTTTTCCTTACAGGGGTACGGGTGACGCGTGAGACGTGTAAAGACTAGCGTAGTCTAGTTATTTTGACTTTTGACTTTTGACTTGTACTCGCGCTATTCCTCGAATAGAATGTTTTGTTATGGGATTGTATATACTTTGAATCGTTTGGGTATATTGAGGCTTTGTACCTTGATTTGGTATCAATATAAATTATAAATTTTAATTGCGATGTTATTTATGGTACATGGATGTATGCACGTGATTCGAGTGAGTGAGTCCTGGCGAGAGTTGGGCAGGCGACCCGTCGAACCCTCTGGTACGCCTTAGGGGGAGGTGGGGTCGTCACAAACTGGACTGAGTGTCCTTCTTCAACATTGTAGCCCTTTCTCTTAGCTTCGAATCGGTGTACATTGCACCTCAATCAGACTAGTGTAGCTTCAGTTGTGTTAGTTCCGCTAAGCAACAGCAAATCTGCCTTTTGTTTTCCAACCTAAACGTCATTTCCGCACATGTCCTAGCTTGATTTGGTAATCATATGATATTGAGCCTATTGAGTGGCTATTTATATTGTGTGTAATATTGGGATTGATTGAGGAAAATAATGAAGCCATAAATGGATGGGAAATAGGTAAATACAAAGGGCGTGCTGCCCAAATTTTCGCTCGAGGGCTAAGTTTCTGCTTGAACTTGTATATTTTCGTTTGGCAAATACTATGACCGTTTTTCCATCTTAAAACATGATCCTTCTTCAATTGGAAACTCCAAATGTTTACTTACTCTTACCCAAATAAAAAGGAGTGGTTTAGGATTTTCTTGGGTATTTTGTCCTCCCTTTTACATGAATTTCATTAGGACATTTAGTCTATAATATCTACTTGAATATGAGATGATTTTGAACCACATAAACAATCCCGAAAACAATATTTCTTAGTCTATATAGTTGGATTCCGACATGTTTTTGGTTCAAGTGTTTTCCATTGGAAATTTTATACCCCTTTTTGTTTGGTTTTGCGTTTAGTTTATGAAACCCTAGCTATTTCCGTCCACCAGTCCAAATGCCCTCGTTTCACTTTAAAGTCATTTCTATACGTTTTATTCATCAATTGTTGGGTTTCTTCGATTTCACCTAATTGTTTGTACTAGATATGTTTGTGCTAGATAGACTGTAATATTCTTTCTCATTTACTCTTAGGTTTTCTCGGTGACTGAGGTAATATCCGGAAGGATATTTGCACGTTGTTTTGCGTAAATTAGTGAGTGTTCCTTGTTTGCTATATTTTTCTTGACTTCATGACTTGTGTTCTTGTTTGATAATGTGTTAAGTGCTTTCAAGGATTTCCAAAACGAGTTTTCTAGGCGAGCGTGTACTTTACCGTGCTCGACCTAAATGAAACGTGAAATTTTCAATGATTTAATGATTGCTACATTAGTTGCGCATGATGTAAGCCTTTTGGCTGAATTGGGCCCTGCTCTTCGTTACTGATCGACTCGAGCCAGAAACGGACTCGGTCGGGCGATATGGTGACCCTGGGTGAATTTGGTATACTCGAGTATTACCTTGTAGTCTGGTGGAGCCTGGCCAATTTCCAGGAGGTAGTGAACGAAACGAAAGAACGAACGAGGGTTTTATTTACCAAAAATGCATTTTATTTAAATGACCGGAGGAATAAGGGGAATGACAGGAGAACGAATGAACGAACGAATATATGGCTCCCTGTGAGCCCATATCCTTTTAATGAATGTGTTTATCGCTTTATTTTGTATTTGTATCTTGAATTATTGGTTATATGTAATGAATGCATTGAACTTCTTGTTGCCTATGTGTTCGGAACCTCACTGAGCTTTTAGCTCATTCCTTGAGTTTTGTTTTCCTTAACAGGGGAAAGCGAGCAAGGACGAGAGCTGGGTATCGACTAGCCTAGTCTAGTTTCTTTTCGGATGGTTCTCGCCCTAGTGCTCGGCACGGGCTGGATGTATGGTGAATCAAGAACCTTTGTATATTCGATGTTTGTACTCTCTTTTTAGATAGTAATGTATATAAGTTTTGCTTTAAGTTTTGGATCGTTGTTATGTTTAGTCTTGTGGGTTTATTCTGGTTTCGATTGAGGATTGACGTGAACGACTGAGTCTCGGCGAGAGCTGGGCAGGCGGTCCGCCGAACCCTTTGGTACGCCTTAGGGGGAGGTGGGGCTGTCACAGTATCCCTATTGAGTGTGTTTTATTTTAAATTGTGAATTACTTGAATGTTATAGCTTTATTTCTCGCATAAGTGCTATTGTTACTTGAATTATGTGTTTGCATGCCTTTCTTGGCCTCACTGAGCATTAGCCCATCCCATTAGTTTTGTTTTCCTTAACAGGAGCCGAACTGGAAAGAATTGTGGAGAAGCCAACCTCATGGACTTTTGGTTAGGATTTTGAATGTAATTGTTTAGACAACTTTTTGAGATTGTATATTTTGGAAAAGTTGATGTACTTTTGGTAACTCGTAATGTAAGATTTGAATGTCCATTAAGGAAGCGACTTTTCTTCACTTCAACTTTTATTATTTGGTTATTTACCCTTAAGTTTTAATTGGATTTGTATCGAGTCCTGGCGAGAGTTGGGCAGGCGTCCCGCCGATACCCTTTGGTTCGCCTTAGGGAGAAGTGGGGACGTCACAAAACTAGATTTAGAGTACATTCTACCATGAAAGTTTCAGAATTTTTTCAATTCCTATGAGTATCTATGACTTTCCAAAATTGACTGAATTTTCACACCTGCTTTGTTTTTCTACTTGATGAAGCTGCAACTTGAGACTGGAATTTTGACTGATTTATAGACAGAATCTTACAAATGTGTATTCTAGAAAATTGTAATCCTTTGAGTCTGATACGAAATATGGGCCGCTTATGGGCCATGTTTTGGGCTGCAAGAGATTGAATCTTTTAGTAATAGTTAGTAGTTTATTTTCTAGATTTCTATTTTATTTGCTACGAATAAATTCGGTCCAAGACCTCATGTTGAGTTGGATCCGATTTATAGAGTCTAGGCTCACTATAACTTAAGTTGGTTAATTAGCTTTTATTGGGTTATGTTGGGCCAACTTAAAGCTTTCATTGGATCGATTATAAGCTGACCATTAGATAGTGGATTTGAGTAGTGGAATCGGGCCAAAGGCCTAGCCTAGCCGAGTTAGGGTTTTCAAGTCACTTTAGGTTGTCAAGTTGTAAGGCTATATATAGCCTAGGTTTTCATTCCTTAAGGAAGGATTGAGATTTTATAAAATATATGTGAGTTATTTCACTCTCTCTTGCCTCAAGAGAATTTCCTTTGAATACTTGAGAATTAATCTCAAGCTGTTCATTGAACTTATCAATCAAGTAGTCTCCTTGATTGTGGCGTTCGTCTATCCATACTTTTGGTTCACTAAATTTGCTAGTCGTGGGTTAAGGAATCTCCTTAGTTCGTGGCTCGTGATTCTAGAAGGGTCAAAGTTCCGCCAATCATCCCAACTTGGTGTTCGTCTAGATCCGTCTCACATCAGTTGGTATCAGAGCTAGTCGACGACATCAAGTATATCCCGTTGAGTTTGTTCGTAAGCTTTCTAGTCAATTTTATTTTGCAATTCTGGTAGTGTCTTCCTTTGTGTCAAGTCCGATTGTTATTACAAAAAAAAAAAATTCTGTCCGCCTTTGTTGTCTTGTTGAGTCACTCTTTGATTTCTTTTGCTTCGTGTCCACTTTGTGCATTACTTGTTGTGTGATTCTGTCTTGAAGCCTGCCTTCAAGTGTAGCCGTGTTTTGTTCGTTGCATATTCTGTTTCAATATCAAAAAAAATAAAAAAAATTCTGCGACGGCTAGGGTTTTCACTTGCAACTAGGGTTTCCTTGGGCGTGAGTTTCTTGCCAATCTGTCCAAACTTTAGTTTATTCCACCAAGTTGTTTTCATTAGTTTCCTAAACTGATTTTTGTGGTTAAACTTGTTTGGGGTTGGAATCTTGAAGAGGGACTACAATAATCTAGGGTTTCTTGAGTTTCTTGAAACTAATCTTGAAGTCTTGAAACTTTGATACATGTTTTGATCATTATTGGAGGATTGAAAGAGAACATTGGTTTGACATTAACATTCTGGAATTTTACCCAAAAACAGCCGAGTAATTGTGTGTTTTAGAGTCAAAAAAAAAAAGATGAAGAAAAGAGAAAAGGCATTCGGGTAGCAAGCAACAAAGAAAGAAGCCGAAATTTTATTGACCAAGCTGTCTTGTTACTCCTTGTTCCAAACCAAACCAGAAACTACACCAGGAAAAAAAAAGAAAAAAAAGAAAAGAAACTCAAAAATTCTGTCCAACCTCTTCTTGAAAGTCTCGAACACCTTGCGTCTTGATCACTTGAACAACCCTTGCTTGAGGTTCTTGATTATCTTGGGCCTTAAAAACTTGCACTTGCCTTCGTATACAAAGTTTCTTGTACGTTCTTGCATCCATACGGGGCTTCCTTGGTTTAGGAGTAAATCTCTTGGGAATTTCTTGAGCAAGCCGCTTGGGGGACTCTTGCGTGACAATACTCTCGTTGTCTTGAGAAGCCATTTCCTTGAAACAAGAAACAAAACTGTCGTGGCCTTGTCTAAGGAAGAGAGAACAGAATTGTGCGTTGCGTCTTGAAGGAGAAAGGCCGAATTGTTGGCAAGCTAAGGACGACTGGAGAGAGGAAATTTTAGTGAGGGATAGTCGACTTTTTGAAGGCTTCAAGAAGACAAGAAATCTGGAATTTTTTTCGTGGAAGCTATTCTGATTTGATAAGGTAACAAATCTGGAAATTTTCAGCGGTTAGGAAGCTACCAAATTCTGTTTTGCAGCCGACTTTGGAAGGTTTAAAAGGAGCAGAAATCTGGAAATTTTTTTAGCTACCAAATTCTGTTTTGCAGCCGACTTTGGAAGGTTTAAAAGGAGCAGAAATCTGGAAATTTTTTAGCTACCAAATTCTGTTTTGCAGCCGACTTTGGGAGGTTTCAAAAGAGAAGGAAATCTGGAATTTTTTTTGGGAACAATTCTGATTTGTTATAGCCGACTTTAGGAAGGCTTTTGGAGAGGGAATCTGGAAAAATTTTGGTAATAATTCTGTTTGGTTAGCCGACTTTAAGGAAATTTCCAAATAAGTCCAACACCTAACTTGTTTCCAAAAATCAATTGGGCAATTAAGTAAAGCACTTGGGAACTCCATCATCGTACTTGGACTTTCTTTTTTTCTTTGTACATCAATTCTTTCCTCTTCCATTCCTTATTCATTACTTGAGCTTTCCATTTCTACTTTTTGTTTCCTTGTTCTTTTGATACAATTGGGAGCTATTTTGATTAAAGTTTGATTGAACTTCCTTGAGAAAATTTCTGATTTCTTCAAAGGAAACAAACAAGTGGTTTGAGCAGTGAATTGGTGAGATCATTAGAGTGTTTTAAACACTTGAGCAAAACACGAGAGTGAGCAAAACACGTAAGGGAGCGAGTGAGGACTGTTCTACTAATTTTTGTTGAGTTTTGCAGGTAATAAAAGTATGAGACAAACGAATGCTCAACTGGAGCTCCACCATCTTGTGCCTAAAGGAGTAAATATTGTGGCATTGCGTGAGATAACTGCGCAATTGGAAATCATCAAAGCTCAAAAAAATGATTGGTTTTATACACGTTGTCATATCAAGGATAAAGTTTGCAGCTTAGCCATTGATAAGGGTTGTGAAGTTAATCTCGCAAGTACTGTCTTGGTTGAGAAATTGAATCTTCCAACCATTGATCATCTTCACCCTTACAAGTTGCAAAGTGATAGTGGTGATATTTGGATTACTAAGCACACACTTGTTCCTTTTCGTATTGGTCAATACGTGGATGAGGTGTTGTGTGATGTGGTTCCCATTCAAGTGACGCATGTGCTGTTGGGACAATGGTGGATGTTTAATCGAGAAGTCAAATATGATGGATATACTAATAAGTATTCCTTCACATTTAATGGCCGTCGTACCAGGCTTGTGTCGCTTAACTCTAAGCAACTTTGTATTGATCTAGCATACATGAAGAGTGAGTATGAGCGTTATAGTATGAAGAAAGAGCTGGAGGAGAGAATTGTGACTGAAGAGGTAAAATTCGAGGGAGTTGAAAAGGAGAAAGAGGTTGAGAATAATGAGGGGAAAAAGTCAGCTACTAAGCATGAAAAAGAGATTAAAAATTCTAAGAGTAAGCTGATTGTGAGAAAGGATGTGAGATCATATGTTTTTTCTAACGATCTTGACTCTACTTTGTTTAGTGTTTCTACTTTTATGCAGGTTAAGCAAGGAAAAATTGAGTTGATCTTGGCATGTTCTATGCCTAAATCCATTGGTGAATATCAAACTTTTCATGGAGTTTGCACCTTAAGTGTTGTCTCTCTTTGTCATCCACTGATGTTCAACGTCAACCATGAGCCTGATTTGCTTGTTGGGAGGAATAATGAAGTTTCAAAAGGAGTTTCTACACTTGAAACTTGTTATACATTTCCTTCTTATTTTGTTGGTGACAATCCTTTCCTCATTGGTCCAAATTCTGATTCCTTTCAACCTGGTTTTATTCTTCAATTTGAGGGTTCAAAAGCTACCTATCTCGATCTTGTTCCATTTGTGCAAGATAGGCCATACCCACAACAACTTGCAATGAATTTTGTAACTTTGCACAATCATGTCCGAGACTTTCCTAGCCTGATTGAGCTTCACTATGAAGATCCTTATCTTGTGAATGTGAATGGTAAGCTGTCAAGTGATTTTATACCTACAAATCCTAATCGTGTGATTTATTGTGTAGGTCCAAATTCGACCATTCATGACACAATGCTGATTAGAGAGCTTTGGAGTGGTTGGAGCAAAGCCGTGAGTTTTCCCATGGCGGATTGTGAGCATTTTCAAGCTAACCAAGAGACATGTGCACCGAATTACAATAATCATGACGTATGCAAGTATCATCCATTCTAAGAGAGCCAATATGTGGAGATTTGAAGTTTCATACTGCCAACTCTTGTAGTACCATTCATTTCCAAACACGATTTGAGGACAAATCTTTTTTTAAGAGGAGGGGAATGATACGAAATATGGGCCGCTTATGGGCCATGTTTTGGGCTGCAAGAGATTGAATCTTTTAGTAATAGTTAGTAGTTTATTTTCTAGATTTCTATTTTATTTGCTAGGAATAAATTCGGTCCAAGACCTCATGTTGAGTTGGATCCGATTTATAGAGTCTAGGCTCACTATAACTTAAGTTGGTTAATTAGCTTTTATTGGGGTATGTTGGGCCAGCTTAAAGCTTTCATTGGATCGATTATAAGCTGACCATTAGATAGTGGATTTGAGTAGTGGAATCGGGCCAAAGGCCTAGCCTAGCCGAGTTAGGGTTTTCAAGTCACTTTAGGTTTTCAAGTTGTAAGGCTATATATAGCCTAGGTTTTCATTCATTAAGGATAATTCAGATTTTATAAAATATTCGTGAGTTTATTCACTCTCTCTTGCCTCAAGAGAATTTCCTTTGAATACTTGAGAATCAATCTCAAGCTGTTCATTGAACTTATCAATCAAGTAGTCTCCTTGATTGTGGCGTTCTTCTATCTTTACTTTTGGTTCACTAAATTTGCTAGTCTTGGGTTAAGGAATCTCCTTAGTTCGTGGCTCGTGATTCTAGAAGGGTCAAAGTTCCGCAAATCATCCCAACTTGGTGTTCGTCTAGATCCGTCCCACATCACTGTAGACACCAAATTTTTAGTGCATTTTTGTTTACTATTATTGTATTTTTTTTATGTGAGTTTTTATTTACTTTTAGTCTTTTATTTTTATTTTTATTTTTTTAAGTCATTTTAGCATAGAATTTAACGAAAAAAAAGAAAATCATTCAAAAAAATATGCTTTAGTTATTTTAGATTCAAGTTCATTGTTATTTAATTAAAAAAGAGAGAAGGAAAAGAAAAAAAAAGGGAAAATCAATACACAAAAAAAAAGAGTTTAGCATTTCATTTTTTATCTTTTTATGCCTAGTTTTGCTCCTTTTATTCGATTTTACTTAAGTTGTTATGTTTCTTTATATTTTTTTTATTATTAATTAACTGAAAAGGGAAAAAAAAGCTGTTCCATGCAAGAATCCAATCGGATGGCCAAGTGAGAAGGTTTGAGCTGAGGTTTGCTTGTGACCATTGAAATGAGGGTTTAGGGTCTTCTACTTGATATAAAAAGGCTGGAAATAGAGCCGCAGCCAAAGGGGGAACAGAGTGAGGGAGAATATATGACGGCTGGGGTTTTTTGGGGGAGATGAGTGGACGACTGGAAAATAGAGAGGACTGGCGGCTAGGGTTAGAGACTGAGGGAGAGATATCGAAAAGGAAACTGGGGGAAAAGAGTTCGAAAGTGAGAGTGAAAGGTGGGGCGGGAGAGCTGAGCGAAAGGAAACCAGAAGAAAGAAAGCTGAAAAGGACGGCTGAAATATACTGAATAAGATAGAGGGGGAGCGACGAAAGAGGCTAACGGGAAAAAAACAGAGAGCTGGGGGAGGCGGCTGAAGTGTGATAGAAAGGAGAGAGAACAGAGACGGTGGGAGTTGGTGACGGTGGAAGGAGGCTAGAAAAGAGAAAAATCTGTGGGCGGCTAGAAAAAACAAGAACCGAGGGTTTGAGCAGAGAGGTAGAGGGAGAGGATCTATTGGAGGCTGAAGATTGCGAGAGAACAAGAGAATAGAAGAGCAAGTAAAGGGGGCGACGAACGGAATGAACAGAAAATAAAAGAAACCAGGACGGAGAAAAGGGAAGCGAACGAAAGCAAAAGGAAAAGCTACAGTTGCTGAGGAAACCAGAGAGAAAGAAGAAGCAACGGATGGAAAAAGAAAAACCCACGGAGGAGCAAAGAGTTTCAGGCAGTAGCAAGAAAGAGGAAAGGCCGCTAGAAAGGAATCAAAGCAAAAAAAGAAAGGGAGGAAATATCTGGAAAAAGGTAGTTTCTTTATGTCTTTTTCTACGTATATGCTGTTAGATCTGTATCAGAAGGTTGAAATGGCTCTGTGATGCTTCTTGTCATGTTTGTTACTATGTGTGAATCCATGAGTGTAGCCAGGGGTCGAGTGGGGTAGTTTATTTCTGCTATTACCTTACGTTTCGTGCATTTCACAGGCCCAAGATGATCTCTTTTCTTTATCTACCGGTTTTGGTATAGCCTTGTTTGACGATCTTATTTTCCTAAGGTCAGATTACGTTGGGTTGAAATATTGTGCATAAAAGTCTGACGCAATGAGCTTGAAGCTTTCGGCTCATTGCAGCAATGGTCATTGCTTTGTTGCAAAGCTATTGCTTTGTATCTGTGCTGATTTTTTTTGTATGAAGTAGCACTATTGGATTTGTTGGGAGTAAGTATGTGCATTTGTGTCACCGGCAAATGCTATTGAGGAAGTTCTGGTCAAATGAAGTTGCAGCAAGTCCTCACGTTGCTTGCTGTATTTTATGCCCGTTGTTTGTTATGCCGTTTCCATTCTCCTTTCTCCTGTTTGTTTATTTGCTCAAGCAGCTGTTTTCTTGTGTTTCAGTCGAGTCTGGTTGATTGCTCTAAAGTTTGTTTGAGGTTGGTTTGGCCTGAGTCGGTTGTTTGAGGTCTGTTTTGCTGTGGGTTATGTCTGCTGCCATTTAAAAGCGGGAACGCATGGCATAACACCAAGCTGCAATAATGGCATTGTCTTGTCGTTTTAGCTACTCCAACTGATTTGCAGAGATTGAGGTTCATAGGCAATAGCTTAGAGTGTAACACTGTTTTTCGCGTTTTGGTTTCGATCTTGGATGATGGGTAAATGTTGAAATGTTTCTTGGCAAATGTCAAGATGTTTCTTTTTTTTTTTCGCTACTTGTATTTTCTCCTGCTTAAAGCTCTTGTTTTCAGAAATCTTATTGGCCGGAGTTGGGTAGCTCAATTCAAGTTTTGATGTTTCATTTATGCAGTCAACATGGCATGTAGTTTCAATCTCTTTCCTTAGTTATTCCATAAAACATAAACTAGGAGAGCAAACCAAAGTTGCTGGATTTTTTTTTAGCATTTGAATGTTCTTGTTTTCCGGATCTTGTGTTCCGAAGAGGGGGAAGAATGTTTGGTCTCCTTATAAGTTTTCTTGTCTGTTTGGATTGTGGTAGTTCGGTGCTTCATTGCTTAGTTCGGAATTATGATTTTCGGTTGAAAAGCTTTGATTAAAGGCTGTGTGTTTAAGTCCAAAAATTTGTGTTAGAAAACGCAGCAAGTTGTTGCAGAAGCTTAAGCTTCAACGTAGTTGCATGGAACTTGCATGCAAAGCAAAAAACAGCTTTCAAAAATTGCACTTTACTCCCCCTAGTTTCCATCTATCTTACTATGGCCCAATTATGTTTTAATTTCTTGCAATTAGGTCCTAGAGTAATTGCAATTTGAACCATTACTTGACCACTTCTTTGCTCTTGGATCCGTGAATTTCCCAAAATATTTCAATTGGACTTGAGTGATTGGTTAATATTTGCAATTGGGTCCTTGGTAGTTTTTTCTATTTTAGAAATTTGATCAAATAATTGACTTTTCTTGGAAATTATGCTTTATTTGATTTCATTTAAATTGCAATTGGGAGGGCTTTGGTGATTTCGTTTATACTTTACTATTTAATTGGTGCCTTGACCCTTTTATTGTTTTGAAGCTATTTTTCCTTCATTTGATTACCATTGCAAGAGAGGTACACTCTATCCCTTATTTTCACTTTATTTGACCCTATGTGTCTATGTGATTTATGTGCTTAATTGCATGCCTTTTGAATGTTTTCATTTTATTTATTTATTTATTTATCCACTTTATTTGTTTTAGTTTTGTATAGTTATTTTCAATATCGATCATTTGGAAGGCACTTGAATGCCAAAGTTGTAATAGCTAGGTTATTACCTTATTTATTTTATTCCGTCTCCCCTTTAGATTGTAGTAGGGCCATTCCCCCTAATGTAATAGTTAGGGCTTTTTTTTGCTTTAATTGTTTGGTGTGATTTGCATGCTTATATGCCTATGTGTTTAATCGCTTTCCCTAGGACTCTGCATCTAGATAAGCATGTTTATGTGTTACGTGCTACGTGAAACTATGTGTTTAGCATGCCTATTTGCTTTTAGTATTATATCTGATTGTGTGGATGGAATGCACGTTACCGTGGCTAGTCCAATGCTAGTCATGGTCTTCCCCTCGAGCTCTCACAAGTCCAATGCTTGTGAGAGAACGTTAGTAAAGGGCTAGTCCAACGCTAGACCCTTAGGACCCCTTCGCACGTTAGATCATGATTGTGTGATAAAATCACTTCATCTCAGGCATATTTTTCACCTTTTAGGGTCTTTTCCATGTTGCATGACACTTTTCTTATATATATGTACATCCTTTATCCCATATTTCTTTCTATTTTATCCCCTATTCCGCATTTCCCCTTATATACGTATATTACTTACCCCTTTGCATGAAACATGACATTAGATTTGCATGTCATTTAGGGGAAAATTAGAAACTAGGTTAGATCATTTGCTTGATTAGATTAGGGAATGCCCCTTGGATATGGGATATGGACGAGTTTGGCTTTTCTAGCCTTAGCACGCTCGTATTCCCTCTATTAAAAGGGAAAACTGACTCACGAACATTAGTCCCCCGTACCCGACATGATGCACTCCCTTAAGACATGTATATTTCTATAATTATTTTATCCCTTTTCTTTTCTTGGAGTCTCATATTTTTGCATTATTCGTGACATCTTCGAAGAATCCTTATTGGGCGTCACGATTAATGTGATTGGTACCAATTAGCTTCGAAGGGATATTTTGACCCCCCGATACCCCCCTAGGTCTAGGGTTTGCATTCATATAGTACGTCCAAATGTGATAATTCTTTGGTTAAAACAAGAAAATCTTTGACTAAATCACGCAACTAGCCTTGGCTAGGTCGAAGGGGTGCCTTGAATTTTTATCCTTGCCTTCCCCTTCGTCAACGCTAAAGGAGTAACCAATACCGCAGACTCCACTTTCTCCGATTCCTTCCACCTCACATACCCCTACCGGGCCCGAACTCCAATCAGTTCAGAAATGGTAATACTCGAGTATACCAGAATCAAGGGTCTCAGTACCCAAAGATCCCAAAACAGACTACCGTGGTTCGTTATCTAATCAACCAGGCCCTTGCCGGCCCGACTCGAGTAACTAACCACAGGGGTTGAGCTCAGAGGTCACAGAAAGGTCGTTGGATACAAGCTTCCAAACGACGTCAGAACAGATACAGATACAGATACCAGATACAGATAGCAGATTCAAATACGCACTCAAAATTGACATATGAACAGACAACAGAACGAGTGTGATAAAGTACACCCTCGTCTCAAACAGAATAAACAGATAGTTCAGTCATTCATATCACAGATTGCATGTACAGAAACCAAGTTAAACAACAACAAGTGAAGGGAGTGGTACACTCACCGGTTTCAGTACAGATACCTCAAAAGTTTTTGCCCAAAAGAGAGCTTTAATCACCAAGAAACCCAAAAATAACCAAGGTGAAACAATTATGGTTCCCACTTTCACGAATCCAGTACACGAAATGCATAAATAAGACTCAACTATAAGTCGTGTGCCTGATCAAATTAGCTACCAGTGCAAAGAAATAACAATGTAATTTTGGAGTAAAAGGTGGCGGTTGGTATGAAAGACATAAACAACCCTAAAACCCTTCGCTCAAGTCACAAGTAAATCCAACTAGCCTTCAAGTAAAATTTCGACAGCATATCCCTTGTGTTTACCTATTTTCCAGCCATTAATGGCTTCATTATTTTCTCAAATCAGTCCCAACATCTCATACAAAAATAATCTCATTTCCAAAAGCCGTTCATTAGGCTTAAAGTCATTCAAGTACAAAATTTAGCTAGGAAAATGACCGGAAATGAAAGTCAAACCCTAAAATATTCAAATAAGCACAATAAGACTCGATTACAAGTCATAAACCAATTCCAAATACCACCAAAATAGGGCTCCATAAGAATGTATAAGCACTAGAGTAAACCAGGGAAATCCGGAAATGGACTTAAGCTCTAAACCATAAAAATAGTTTTTGACATCATTTTGCGGTTTTGGTACCATTGGCACTAAGATTATCGGATGGAGGTGAAAGATACACCGTTTCGAAGCTAAGAGATAGAGCTACAATGTTGAAGAAGGCTACTCTATCCAGTTTCGAGTTTAACCAGGTCAAAAATGCAAGATACTAAACCAGAACAGCAAAAATAGGTTCACAAACCGCATTCTGGTTCAAACATCATAAGTCAAACTACCTAAGTCCAAATCAAGTAATTCCAAAGCCATCCGAAAGCTAAGATACACGGTTAAAATTAATCAGAATACCTCAACAACCAATTCTGAAGTATTCCCGACCAAAATAACCAATTACAGACGCAATTATCAAATTCGGGTGAAACCAGGGTAGCAGGGGTAATTCAGTCTTTTCACAAGCTACGTTGCTCCGATTGACCTGAAGTTTTGTAGAAATCTCCAAAATATCATTCCCTACAACTTTCATGTTTTAATCCAAGGCCAATTCGGCCTCTAACTATGAGGTACTGTGCCGGGCAGAATGTGAAATAATGAAACCCTAACTTTCCAACTTTCTTCCAAAACAGAAATTTCCTGCAATTAACCACTTTTTCCACCTTCTAGCTTCTTTAAATATCATTTCCAATCATCATACATGACCACATAATAATAATCATATGAAAACAGAAAAATCCCCAATAATTATGAAACTTCACCAATTCAACCAAAATCAAGATATAATCCATAAAATTACATATTAAACTACCACAAATCATGAATTAAACATCATTAGATGGAGGAGAGGGGTCCTTCACTACTCACCTTAGTAATACAAGAGAGAGAGCAACTAATCACCTTAGCCTTCCAAACAACTCCACTAAACACCTCAGAATCACTAAGTGAAGGGGTTTTATGGAACAAATGCAAGATCAAATGGTTGATTTGTTGAATTTGAGCAAGATAGAAGCAAGTATTTGAAGAGCTTTTCCCTTTCTTTTTGCTTGAGGTGGCCGGCCAAGAAGAAGAAGAAATGGTAAATTTTTGGTAATTTTTTTTGATTTATTTGGTCAAATGGTAAAAGGTGAATAGTAGTCATAAAGTACAACCAATCTCTAAGTGACACTTGTCACTTCATTAAATGCATAGCTATCACTTTGTTCCCTCTCACACCAATCCACTTGGGTAACCTCTAATTATCTCTTAGCACCCGATAAATTAAACCCGGTATACACAACTTAACCTAATTGGCCGAATTTTATCAAACTTACCGCACTAGCGGGTCCCACATTTGATATACGCTCTTAATTTCTCAAAAACTATATTTACTAATAAAATTATGTTTTAAAATTTTTCGAATAAAGAAAATGTGAAAAAACGTGCAATTCAAAGAAAATAAAACCTAGAAATTAAGAAAATTACGGGTCCTCACACTCTCTCCCCCTTAAAGAAATTTCTTCCTCGAAATTTTTCTTATAAACGGAATCTATCAAAACCTAAGGTACCCAACGGATCGTACCTTCTACGTCCTCAGACGAGTCAGGGACCTGATGCTGCTCTAGAGAATATACCCGAGCTGGTGCCTTCGATCCAGTCCCTTCTCCTTTCGTCTATCCAGGGTTGATCTTGGCTGGTTGCTGAGAATTGGTCTTGGTTGGTGGCAGAGTCCCTCTCCGCTCGCGCAGGCGAGTTGGACAGTTAGCAATCCGATGTTCGGCGCTTCCACAGCGCAAGCATTTCCCTTCTTTCTTCCAGCAATTTGCTTCCGTATGATTTGGCCCTCTGCAATATTCACAGGGACCACGAGTAGCAGAGACTGATCCCCCCTGTGGAACACCACCTGTCACCCCCGGTAGCCATACTTCCCCGTTTCCCTTTCGAACTTTAGGGGTTGTACTATTATCCGCTTGTTCTGAGCTGCTCTCAGGAAAGCCTCTTTTCTTGGTTTGGAAATTTCTAACTTGTAGCCTCGCATTTTCAACCCGCTAGGCTTTCTCCACAGCATCACTAAAGGTATTAAGTTGAGCTACCGCCAAATCCTTTTGAATCTCAACATTTAGTCCCTGATTAAAACGCCTTATCCGTCTTTGTTCGGTTACGATCAGTTCGGGCGCAAACTTAGACAACCGAGTGAATTGACTCTCATACTCGGCTACGGTCTGAGTTCCCTGGCGAAGCCGAATGAATTCATCTTTCTTCTTTTCTTGTATTAGAGGAGGGAAAAACTTGGCGTTAAATTCTCTCGTAAAGTTCGCCCACGTCCTCGGGGTTTGTTCTCTTTCCCATTTCATTCGAATGACATTCCACCAGGAACGGGCGGCTCCCTCTAGTTGAAAGACAGCAAATGTCACCTGTCTCTCTTCGGTATAGTGTAAAGCAGCAAAAATATCGATCATCTTCTCCAGCCACTTCTCAGCCACATCAGGATCAGGGCCTCCAAGAAATTTGGGTGGGGAGAACTTTTGAAATCTCTCAAGGGCTCTATCCTCGCCCTCTATATGATTACCAGGGTTCCCAGGATTGGGGTTAGGGTTTTGACCCTGTTGGTACAACACTTGGGCTAGCAAATCAGTCATTTGCTGCATGGCAGCAACTATTTGGACGTTGGGGTCAACCCTAGGTTCAGGGTTTGGTCCATATGAGGTTTCTCCAGTGCCCCTCTCAGATGTAGGTTGCCTAATTCCACGCCAACGGCCCCTTCCACTACGAGTGCCTTCCATTGGTCTAATCAATCTAGGGTCGAAGCGGGAATATAATAGTAAACATAGGTAGGCAAAAGCAAGTAGCAAGAGGTACGCACAGATCAAAAGCATATATACAAACACAACTGTACCGAACCAGTCACACACTAGCAGTCAATTAGATACAAATATGAGAAATCCAAGGAAGTAGCGGAGTCATCCAAATCTACGAGAACAACACCATTTATATCTTAATCAAGGTTGATCATGCTAAACAATACCCGAACAGACCGCGCGAAGTTCCATAGAATCACATTTCTAGTTCGCCCAAGTCCTTTCTAACCTAGGCTCTCATTTCTTTTGTATCCGGGCGCAAGAATCCCATCGAAAATAATTCACAACTCGAGCCGGCCGGTCCCAAGAGTAAATCATCCATATTAAGGATTCCTACCCGACATACATACCTAACTTCCTCAAGTCCCATGATAAAGGTCTTTACACTTATGACATGCACGGTTCGTAACTTATGCTCAAATGAGCACTTAGACACATTCACGAAATCAGGACCATAACACCACTGGCCCAAGCTCACTCCGCGCAGAGACCACGCGAAGCAGCTCTGATACCACCTGTGACAGCCCCACCTCACCCTAAGTTGAACCAAAGGGTTCAGCGGACCGCCTGCCCAGCTCTCGCCAGGACTACTGAGTCAAATCACTCAAACCCTAGATAGGACGCGCGAGAACTCAACGAAAACGTACAATTGGAGACCACCCAGGGTTAAACAGAGCTTACCAAACCATACGGAAGTACGGGACGTCAATTAAACGCTTATACATTGATTTACATCGGAATCTTGAACCAATGAACCAAAATACAAGCCAGAGTATTCACGCTATACAAAAGACAATTAGGGTTTCAGTTACAGAAGAGCATAACCAAAGAAGTCCTACAACTGGCTCAACTCTTTTCTTCCAAAAATCTTGGTTTCAAAACATGGAACCCTGTAAGGAAAACAAAGGTAACAGAAAGGGGTGAGCTTGCGCTCAATGAGGTACCAGACATATAGCAGTAAAATCATGGCATTTCACATTTAACAAATCAGGTACACATGCCAGATGTAAAGTAAAGTAATTAGAACCAATGATTCAAATAGGAAGGATACAGGTGGCTCTCAGGAGCCAAATTCCCATTTGCTTCACTGAAGCTTGATCGAAATAATAGTTGACACTCCGTCAACGCTAAAGGAGTAACCAATACCGTAGACTCCACTTTCTCCGATTCCTTCCACCTCACATACCCCTACCGGGCCCGAACTCCAATCAGTTCAGAAATAGTAATACTCGAGTATACCGGAATCAAGGGTCTCAGTAGCCAAAGATCCCAAAACAGACTACCGTGGTTCGTTATCTAATCAACCAGGCCCTTGCCGGCCCGACTCGAGTAACTAACCACAGGGGTTGAGCTCAGAGGTCACAGAAAGGTCGTTGGATACAAGCTTCCAAACGACGTCAGAACAGATACAGATACAGATACCAGATACAGATAGCAGATTCAAATACGCACTCAAAATTGACATATGAACAGACAACAGAACGAGTGTGATAAAGTACACCCTCGTCTCAAACAGAATAAACAGATAGTTCAGTCATTCATATCACAGATTGCATGTACAGAAACCAAGTTAAACAACAACAAGTGAAGGGAGTGGTACACTCACCGGTTTCAGTACAGATACCTCAAAAGTTTTTGCCCAAAAGAGAGCTTTAATCACCAAGAAACCCAAAAATAACCAAGGTGAAACAATTATGGTTCCCACTTTCACGAATCCAGTACACGAAATGCATAAATAAGACTCAACTATAAGTCGTGTGCCTGATCAAATTAGCTACCAGTGCAAAGAAATAACAATGTAATTTTGGAGTAAAAGGTGGCGGTTGGTATGAAAGACATAAACAACCCTAAAACCCTTCGCTCAAGTCACAAGTAAATCCAACTAGCCTTCAAGTAAAATTTCGACAGCATATCCCTTGTGTTTACCTATTTTCCAGCCATTAATGGCTTCATTATTTTCTCAAATCAGTCCCAACATCTCATACAAAAATAATCTCATTTCCAAAAGCCGTTCATTAGGCTTAAAGTCATTCAAGTACAAAATTTAGCTAGGAAAATGACCGGAAATGAAAGTCAAACCCTAAAATATTCAAATAAGCACAATAAGACTCGATTACAAGTCATAAACCAATTCCAAATACCACCAAAATAGGGCTCCATAAGAATGTATAAGCACTAGAGTAAACCAGGGAAATCCGGAAATGGACTTAAGCTCTAAACCATAAAAATAGTTTTTGACATCATTTTGCGGTTTTGGTACCATTGGCACTAAGATTATCGGATGGAGGTGAAAGATACACCGTTTCGAAGCTAAGAGATAGAGCTACAATGTTGAAGAAGGCTACTCTATCCAGTTTCGAGTTTAACCAGGTCAAAAATGCAAGATACTAAACCAGAACAGCAAAAATAGGTTCACAAACCGCATTCTGGTTCAAACATCATAAGTCAAACTACCTAAGTCCAAATCAAGTAATTCCAAAGCCATCCGAAAGCTAAGATACACGGTTAAAATTCATCAGAATACCTCAACAACCAATTCCGAAGTATTCCCGACCAAAATAACCAATTACAGACGCAATTATCAAATTCGGGTGAAACCAGGGAAGCAGGGGTAATTCAGTCTTTTCACAAGTTACATTGCTCCAATTGACCTGAAGTTTTGTAGGAATATCTAAAATATCATTTCCTACAACTTTCATGTTTTAACCCAAGGCCAATTCAGCCTCTAACTATGAGGTACTGTGCCGGGCAGAATGTGAAATAATGAAACCCTAACTTTCCAACTTTCTTCCAAAACAGAAATTTCCTGCAATTAACCACTTTTTCCACCTTCTAGCTTCCTTAAATATCATTTTGAATCATCATACATGACCACATAATAATAATCATATGAAAACAGAAAAATCCCCAATAATTATAAAACTTCACCAATTCAACCAAAATCAAGATATAATCCATAAAATTACATCTTAAACCACCACAAATCATGAATTAAACATCATTAGATGGAGGAGAGGGGTCCTTCACTACTCACCTTAGTAATGCAAGAGAGAAAGCAACTAATCACCTTAGCCTTCCAAACAACTCCACTAAACACCTCACAATCACTAAGTGAAGGGGTTTTATGGAACAAATGCAAGATCAAATGGTTGATTTGTTGAATTTGAGCAAGATAGAAGCAAGTATTTGAAGAGCTTTTCCCTTTCTTTTTGCTTGAGGTGGCCGGCCAAGAAGAAGAAGAAAATGGTAAATTTTTGGTAATTTTTTTTGATTTATTTTGTCAAATGGTAAAAGGTGAATTGTAGTCATAAAGTACAACCAATCTCGAAGTGACACTTGTCACTTCATTAAATACATAGCTATCACTTTGTTCCCTCTCACATCAATCCACTTGGGTAACCTCTAATTATCTCTTAGCACCCGATAAATTAAACCCGGTATACACAACTTAACCTAATTGGCCGAATTTTATCAAACTTACCGCACTAGCGGGTCCCACATCCGATATACTCTCTTAATTTCTCAAAAACTAATCGATACTAGAAAAATCATTTAAAAACTATATTTACTAATAAAATTATGTTTTAAAATTTTTTGAATAAAGAAAATGTGAAAAAACGTGCAATTCAAAGAAAATAAAACCTAGAAATTAAGAAAATTACGGGTCCTCACAGGCGTAACATAACTAACCTCTAATTATTTCCTAGCACCTTGTAAAATAATATCCCTTTATGCAAAACTTCACCTAGCCCTCAAAATTTATTACGCTTAACGCACTAGCGGGTCCCACGTCCAAAATATACTACTAACGTCACATGAACTAACTTATACTAGAAAAATGTTTTAAAAACTATACTCACTTATAAAAACATCTAGAAAACTAGTCTAATAAAGGAAAATGTAGAAAATGTATGTAAGCAAAAAAAATAATGACTCGAAAATAAGAAAATTTTCGGGTCCTCACACTCTCTCCCCCTTAAAAGAATTTTGTCCTCTAAATTTCTCACCTTGATTATCAAACAGCTCGGGGTATTTCTTTTGCATTTCTTCTTCCACTTCCCTAGTTTCCTTTTCTATTCCATGATTTCTCCACAAGATCTTCACCAATGAAATTTGCTTGTTTCTCAGCTCCTTAACCTTTCGGTCAAGCAACAAAACTGATTTCTCCTCATAGGTGAGTGACTCATCTATTTCAATTTCTTATGGTTGTAAGATGTGAATCGAATCAGGATCAAACTTTTTAAGCATCGACACATGGAAGACATCGTGAATCCTGGACAAGCTCGATGGTAGTTTGAGTCGGTACGCCACTTTTCCAACTCTTTGGAGAATTTTGAAGGGTCCTACGAATCTTGGTTGAAGTTTCTTTCCTTTTTCCGCCATGACACTTCGTAATAGTGTGATCTTAAGAAATACCAGATCTCCAATTTGAAACTTTAAATCCTTTTTTCGGTTGTTCGCGTAGCTCTTTTGTCGGCTTTGAGCTGTTTGAAGTCTTTGACGTATCAATTTCACCTTGTCTTGTGCATCCTCCATCCGTGGAACAGTTGTTGGATCTAAAATCTTCTTTTCTCCCACTTCATCCCAATAGATCGGTGATTGGCCTTTCGTCCGTAGAGAGTTTCGTATGGTGCCATTTGAATAGACGAATGGTAACTATTATTGTAGGCGAATTCCACTAACGTCATGTGTTGGCCCCAACTACCTCCAAAATCTAAGATACAGGTCCTTAACATATCCTCGAGGGTTTGAATGGTCATCTCTGATTGTCCATCGGTCTGGAGATGATATGCGGTACTATGGTTTAGTTTAATTCTTATGGCTTCAAATCAGCTTGTTCGTTTGAGAGGTCTCATGACCATAACCGAGCTGTGGAGATTAAAGGTTCTCGCAATTGGTCAACATATGGTGAACCAAAGGAGGAAAGACCACTCAAAAGGGATAAGGAGTCTATTACATCAATTTCCTCAAAGTCTAAGGCTGTATTTGAGTGGTCTATGGAGGATTCATGGTGGGATACTTACCAACGTCTTCTTCAAGGAAAACAAAAGAAAAAAGCCAATTGAAAGGGCCGAGATTGAGAAAGTTGTCATTCAAGCTGAAAAGTGGAAAGATGAAGTTGTTAATGAGAAGTGTGAGCTAACAATTGAGAGTGCATATGAGGTAAAAGTTGAGAAAAGTGAGCTAGAAAAAGAGGTAAAAGAATCTGATGAGATGAGTGACGCATCAAGTGAGCTGATTGTGTAACAGCCCCACTTTTCCCTAAGGCGAACCAAAGGGGTTAGCGGACTGCCTACCCAGCTCTCGCCAGGACTACGGATCAGTTCACGTCGATCTAATACGTTCCGGAACATACCCACGCGCGTAAACAAGTCAAAATCACAAAATAAAAAAAAATGAAAATCGAAGCCGATGATGAACAGTACCGGCCACATCAGAATCCAGATACTAGGCCGAGAGTAGCCAAAATTTTTCTTTTGCCGTTTGAAATACGAGTTGATCCGAAATTCAACCAAATATCAACCAAACATACATACATTCAAATGTAACATTTACAAGCCAAAGCGGCATATCAAAAACCATTCATCATGGATATACATGTTCGGATTGCCAATCAAAAGTCATTGAACCCAACACACATTAGGGTTTCATCCAAAGAGCTAAACAAAAGACATTTACACTAGCTCAACTTGGCAATCGACAATCCAATCCCAAAAGTAATTATATCCCTATAAGGAAAACAAATGGAACGGAATGAGCTTAAGCCCAGTGAGTTACTACCACATAAGCAACAAAGATCACATAAGCATAATCTTTCATTTCAAGTACACAATTAAGAAGTAAAACAAGTCGGTAAAAGGATACGGACGGCTCTCAAGAGCCCATTTCCACGCTTACATTCTTGATCCAATCTCATTGACTCTCCGTCAACGTTTATGAGTACCAACCCTAGAACCCACTTCATTCACATCCCTTCCACCAAACATACCCCAACCGGGCCCGCACTCCAATCAGTAGCTTTTGGTAATACTCGAGTTTACCGGAATCAAGAGTCTCATTACTACAAGATTCCTCAGTACAGTCCCCGTGGCATGTCAATTTTCACGACCAAGCCCCCGCCGGCTCGATTCAATTGACTACCAACGGGGTTGAGCTCAGTAGTACAGTAAGGCCGTTGGATACTCGTCCAAACGACACCAAATCAGTTTTTCATGAAGTGAATTCAATATCTCATATAGCAAGTGCAGTATATCAGTGAAGCGGTAAACAGTCATTAACGGTATCACAAGGAGTGAGGGCGGTCAAGTACACCCTCACCTCAATCAATTCCAATAGCCAAATAAGCCTTCATGTCACGACCCCACCTCCCCCTAAGGCGAACCAGAGGGTTCGGCGGGCCGCCTGCCCGGCTCTCGCCGGGACTCAGTCGTTCACTACAAACCTCAATTGAATTTCAAGATATATATATCAAATATACATCAAAGGTTCCCAAACTTTACATATCAAAAGCGAAGCGTCCACGCTTCCGCAGCGCCACTATGATCCTTGATACCAACTATTATACAGGAGGAAGTCCAAAACTAGACTATTACACAACCAATCAATTCTAAACGTTCAATACAATCCCAATATGAATGATCACACAAAAGGAAATCCAAGTTCAAGCCACACATGAGATAATCCTTGAATAAACACTACAAGCCACTCCTTCGCCTTGAGCCCTGTGGAGGGAAAAAAACATTTTTGGGGTGAGCTAGAAGCTCAGCGAGTAACCAGTAAAATCAGTTATCAAATCAGTTTCACAATCGTTCATTTCAATGATGTCATAGATCAATGATGTCATAAATCAATGATGGAGTAGCAATAATTCAAGAAACATTTACAATGGAAAGCGATAGTAACATTCATGAAAAGGATACGTTCGTTCTCCTGTCATTTCATTGCATTTGATTTCATTCGTTCATTCATTCACCCCGTCCCTGGCTTTTGGCCAGGCTCCACCAACCTACAAGGTAATACTCGAGTATACCGAAACATTCACCCAAGTTCCTAGTCGCCCGACCGAGTCCGCTTCTGGCTCGAGACGACCGGTAACAAGGGGCAATGGCCAGTTCAGCCCAAAAGGCTTACATTCATGTGCAAGTAGCATTTAATCATTAATCATTGAAAATTTCATATTTATTTAGGTCGAGTGCGATAAAGTACAAACTCGCCTAGAAAACTCGTTTTAACAATCATTGAAAGCAAAATCAATAATAACAAGACACTGATATGCAAGCACGCATGAGATGTAAGAAAACAGTTCCAAAATTAAATTTGAAAACTGTTCAAAAGTAAATAATGCGGGAAAGCGGTTCAAAAGTAAATTTGGAAACAGTTCAAAAGTAAATAATGCAAGAAACGGTTCATAAATAATTTTAGAAATAGTTTGAGGTCACTCACCTCCACGGCTCTGAAACCATCCATCATATAGCATTGCCTTGCTCAAATCCAAGTCTTAGATCATAAACCCAATGCAACAAGTCCCTTCAAAGTTCGGACAGCACTTCCCCTAAATTTGCTAACTTTTCCAGCCATCACGGCTTCATTATATCTCTCATTCAACCCAAAGGTACACACACAACAACAAGGTCATCCAATAGCCATCCAGCAAGCTCCAAGTAGTACTAGTACAAGTCAAGCTAGGGAAAAGTCCGGAAATGAAAGTTTAGCTCAAACCAGAAAAACAGTTTTGACGTCATTTTGCGGTAATGGTGCCAAAAGCACTACGATGGTCGGATGATGATGCAAGACCCACCATTTCGAAGCTAAGAACCAGGGATACAACAATGTAGAAGGTCACTCAGTCCAAATCCCAGCACAACTAAGTCAAATATGCCAAATAACAAGCCAGAACCGTACTTGCAGGTTTACAAATTACACTATGCTGTAATTAGTCCAACTTAGTCTATACAGGTCCAAATGCAGAAATTCCAAAGGCATATGATAGCTAGGCCATCAAGATACATTTCATCAGAAGACACCAACATCCAAATCCAAAGCAATTCCAGTCAAAATAGACGATTACAAGCGCAGTTCGCACATTCTGATCAACCCAGAACAGCAACAGTAAAAACGACATATCTCATTCTAAACTACTCCAATTGCCCTGAAATTTTACAGGAACCCTTAAAACATCAATACCTACAACTTTCATGTTTTGAGCCAAGGCCAATTCGGCGCCTATCTATGACCTAAAATTTCGGACAGAATGAAGAACCAAGGAACCCTAATTTTCCAGATTTCTTCCAAAACAGAAATTACTTGCAATCTTCCACTTTTTCCACCTTCTAGAATCATTATATACCATTTCCAATCATCATATATAGCCACACAATCATACTCATTTTAAAACAGAAAAATCCCCAAAAATTACAAAAGTTCATCAATTCAACCAAAAATCACAATATAATCCATAAAGTGGCACCTTATACCACCACTAAGCATCAATTAAGCATCATTAGAGGGAGGAGAGTGGTACTTCATGACTTACCTTTAAAACAAGAGAGAGAGAGCTATGGGTCACCTTAACCTTCCAAACAACTCCACAAATCCACTTACTAACTCTAATTGAAGAGGTTTTATGAAGAAATTTCAAGGTTGGATGGTTAGTTTTGATGATTTGGAGCAAGATTGAAGTGTTTTCTTCCTTGTACTTGGAATAAGAGAGAGAGAAAGAAATCTTGAGAGGGCCGGCTCTTCTTGAAGATTTTTGGAAGATATTTGGGTCATTTTTGGTCATTTAAGTCAATGGTAAGAAAGTCTTAAGGTAGCCCAATCAAATGGTGACACTTGTCACCTAATTAATGAATCTCTATCTCTTTGTTCCCTCTCACTCCAATCCAAATAACATCCTCTACTTATCCCTTAACTCCTGGTAAATTAAATCCAGTATCCAAAACTTAACCTTATTGGCCGAATTTTTCCGAACTTTTCGCCCTAGTGGGTCCCACAACCGGAATACACTCTTAATTTCTCAAAACCTATTTGATACTAGAAAAATCATCCAAAAACTATATCTGTTCATTAAAAATATCTAGAAAATTTCCCTACGAAAGAAAACGCAGAAAACAAGCCATTAAATAAATAAAACCCTAGAAAATGGGAAAAGTACGGGTTCTCACACTTATACTTTTCGGGGCGTCACACTTCAAGGCATCAAAATCACATATAGCAAAGCCACATTGTAACATTCAAGTGAGTAGTATACTCACCAATCAAGTAAGTGTTGTTTCATGCACGTCCGTCAAAAGTATTTCGTGAACCACCGTCACGCCCTAGAACACGCAAACAAGTACAATGAGACTCGATAACGAGTCATAAAGCAATGCCAATCACAACCCCAATAGGGTTTTATAAACATATACAAGCATTATAGCAAACCAGAAATTTCGGAAATGTAACTAATTTGGCCCTAACAAAAAAAATAGTTTTGTCCTCATTTTACGGTAATGGTCCAAATTGCACTACGATTATCGGATTAGGGTGTAAGACCCACCATCTCGAAGCTAAAAGACTGGGCTACGACAATGTAGAAGGCCACTCAGTCCAAATCCTAGCACAACTAGGTCAAATATGTAAAATACCAAACCAGAACCTTAATTGCAGGTTTACAAATTACACTATGCTGTAATTAGTCCAACTCAGTCTATACAAGTCCAAATTCATTGATTCCAAAGGAATATGGTAGCTAAGACATCAAGCTAAATTTCATCAGAAGACCTCAACAACCAAATCCAAAGCAATTCCAGTCAAAAAAGCCAATTACAGGCGCAGTTCGGCCATCCTGAAGAACCCAGAACAGCAACAGTAAAATCGACTTTTCTCACTCTACACAACTCCGATGAACCTGAAATTTTGTAGGCGCCTCTAAAATGTCATTCCCTACAACTTTCATGTTTTAAGACAAGGCCAATTCGGCCTCTATATAGGACCTAAAATTTCGGACAGAATGCCCCCCTCAAGAACCCTAGTTTTCTGAAATTTCTTCCAAACCAGAAATTGGTTGCAAATACCAATCATGTACACCTACTAGAGTCATTAACCATCATTTCCAACCATCATAGATAGCCACAACATCATGATCACATTAAACCATAAAATACACCATTAAATTGAAAACTTCATCATTTCATCCAAAAGCAAGAAATAAATCACAAATGTCATCACTTTAGCTTCCACTAAGCACAACTCAAGCTTCATTAAGTGTAGGAGGAAGTTCAAACACCACTTACCTAGAACACA
The DNA here is from genome assembly GCF_003713205.1 of Coffea eugenioides. NCBI lineage: Eukaryota > Viridiplantae > Streptophyta > Magnoliopsida > Gentianales > Rubiaceae > Coffea > Coffea eugenioides. Next base: position 19,575,449 of record NC_040043.1, read on the forward strand.
AGAGAGGGAGAGTTGTAGGACACCTTAGCTTCCTTGAACACTTCCACAACATCACTTACTAGCACCAAATGGAGGGATTTTATGGAGTAGAAACAAATTTAAGCACTTGGTTTGGATGATTTGCACTAGATGGAGAGTTTTTCTTTGAAGAGTTTTTCTTTCTTCCTTGCTAGAGAGGGCCGGCCACAATGGTGAAGAAATGGTGATTTTTGTGGTAATTTTGAGATATTTAATCAATGGGTCAATTAAGTCAAAAAAATGAATAGTTGTCATCCACTCTTAAAGTGACACTTGTCACTTCATTTAAAGCATTTCTATCCTTTTGTTTCCTCTCACATCAATCACATCACATCCTCTACTTATCTTTTAACACCCGGTAAAGTTCAACCAGTATCCGAAACTTAACCTTATTGGCCGAATTTTTTCCGAACTTTTCGCACTAGTGGGTCCCACGTCCATTATATATTCTTAATTTTTCAAAAACTATCCAATACTAGAAAAATCATCTAAAACTATAATTACTCATAAAATCCACCAAGAAAATTTTCCTAAGCCAGAAAATGCAGAAAACATGCAATTAAAGGGGAAAAACCCTAGGAAAATTATTAGGGAAAATACGGGTTCTCACAGATTGTGAGTGGGAACACGAGTGTTTATAGTTTTTCTAACAATCTTAACTTTGCCTTGTTTAGTGTTTCTTCTTTTGTGCAGTTTAAGCAAAGTCAAGTGAAGTTAGTCATGTAATGTTCCATACCAAAGTCACTTGTGCAATTCGCTAGTTTCAATAGAATTTGTCTTCTAGGAGTTAGATCAATTGGTGCTCATTCATGGAATCGGATGAGTTCAAAGCTATTCACGTCCTTGGAGGATCAAACTGTGTGCACCCTTCAAGACATTAGAGCTGACCATGTGCCACAAGTTTACTTATGGAGCAAGGTCTTCAATGGTCACTACAACGTCTATGCTCATCTTACACCTAGTCCATGTGAAGCTCCAACTTCACCAAGTCAGTTTCCATACTTTGCAAGTGACGCCCCCATTTCTCCCTAAGGCGAACCATAGGGTATCCGCGGGACTCCTGCCCAACTCTCGCCAGGACTCGGTACAAATCCAATCGAGCTTAATACAATACTAGCCATTATCGCGACGTAAGGTTAGAAAATGCGGAATGTTTGAACTTAACAAAATATAACAATCATTCAATCCTTACATCGGATTCTCAAAAGATACATCATTTCCCAACATATACAACAACCAAGATGTCTAGTCAATTACATTGAAACCCTAATACAAAAGTACATTCAAAAGGGGTTCTCCGAAGTTCACTCCAGATCCTTTCCTGTTAAGGAAAACAAATCTACAGGGTGAGCAAAACGCTCGTGAGGCCAAGAACACACATGCAGGCACGTTGTTCAAGTAACACTCCCAATTTAACAAGTAGAGCGATACTATTTCAATAAATGACAATTCAAGCTAGAAAAGTAACCAGAAACAATTCAAGGATATAGGAGCTCTCAGGAGTTATTTTCCACTTGCACGATCACGAACCTCCACGAATTGACACTCCGTCAATCAGGTAGGTTTTGTCAGTAGACTTCACTTACACTTTTCCCTTTCACCTTACATACCGCACCAGGCCCGCAATATATTTATAAGGCAATACTCCACGAGTATGCCAAGTAAAACCTCTCAATAGGTCAAGCTTATATGATCTCATGGTTCACCAAGGCGCCCGACCAAACCCATGCCGGCTCGAGTCCAAGGTTAGCCAATGAGAGAGTTGGGCGTCCCCCACTAAACATGTAAGAGTCGAGGAGATTCACTCCAAACGACTTATGCAGTCATAGCATACACAATTACTTAAACATTTCACTTACATTCACTTAATAAGTCACTTTAAACAATTCAAGCATTTGATGTCACGAAATTCAAGTACAATCCACTTAAATGAGAACGAGTGCGATAAAGTACACACTCGACCTAGCACTTCCAAAATATTCACTTATCAAAACAATTAACACATCATCACACATTTGACACTCATCGAGTGATTCAAATAGCAAGTACAAACGAGGGTTTAGGCGTCTCCCGTGAGATCCTCTTGAGGGTCCTCTTGAGTGCCTGAGCATTTAATAATAAACTATCACTTATAAACCCCAATTACTAAGGAAAATTGCACACTTGTGTGATCTAAGAAAATTTCACGAAAATGAGCCTTAATTATTCGTAAATTGAGGCTCAAAAGTGGGGTTTTAAAACACAAGTGAAATCTGATTTCCATCTTTGAAATCGAGTATAAAACGATCAAGTGATATCAAAGGAAAAGAGAGAGTTGGAAAAAAACTCCATTTCCTTTAAGTTATGAATTTTCAGATTTGTTACACTTACTTTGCAAAATCGTATCTCACTCTCTACAAGTCCAAAATTAGAAAATTTGGTACCGTTGGAAACTACTTCTAGAGTGCTAAAAGTTCCTAGAATACACTTTCCCATGATTCCCAACGGAAGGCATTCAAAAATTGGCTCAAAGTCACTGTTTTAGGTTTGCGAGACAGTTTTGAGGTTGGTTTTTTGCCAAATTTGGAAATTAAGCAAAATTCACAGAATTTGAACTAGCCTCTCAGATTTGAAACTCAAATAGAGTTACAATCAAAGTTTAAAAAAAAAAATGGAACAAGAATTGGAGTTCTGAGCACCAAGATATGGTGGCTCAAAGTTGCTGAAAAATGAGACCGTTGGGTCAATTTTTCAAATTTAAATCGCTAACTTTGGGACGTTGGTTGACATCGAAATGGACTCGGAATGGCACCAAGTTTGGTAGTATTATCCTACCATATAAGGGCTATTCCTCTACTAGATTTCATAGGAATATTCATTCGGGAAGTTGGTTAACAAAACCATCAAAGTTTCTACATCTCCAAGGCAAAGCTGCCTTGCACCTCTAGTTTTCTTTTTCTCAAATATTTGGCCAATAAAATGCCTAAAACATGTCTCATTTATGATAACCAGGTCTAATAAGGATCCAAGATACATTTGGTAGGTGATTTACACCAAGAATTTCGAATAGAAAGTCTCAAATCAAGATTGGTTACAAATCTGTCCAACATGAGGGTTTTCTCCCACAAAGTCAGTTTCGAAATCTGATCATAAATCACTCAATTCAACTCAGAATTGAGCATGGTTTATGGCTTTGACAACTAGGTTCTTAAAGCTACAATTTCTTAGAAGAAACTTTTTCCAAAATCTGTTCACGGCTAGCTCATATTTGGGCACCAATTCGCTGCTCAAAACAGAGCTCCCAGTGTAGATGCGAAACAGGACAGTCATGTTCAAATGATTGGTATAGATGACTCAAGTGGAACCAGGATATACATTTTATACCGTTGGAAATACAGGAATGTCTAGTTTCCAGTTCCACAAATGGCACTCAATTTTGACATCGGAGCAAAAAGTTATAGCCAAAACAAAAACACTGCCATAGCAGTTATGGGAAAAATTTCTAGTTTTGCTGATTTCCGAAATCACAACATTTGGCCAACCAAATCACGAAATTTTTTGATGAAACTTCATACACAACTTATATTACACATATACATCAGAAACAAGTCATTAGAACTACCCAAAAATGCACTAAAGGTCACGGGAATGACAGGGGCAGAAATGGAAAAATTTCCCTCTTCACATCCTTTGAGTTTCCACCAACAACACAACATTATTCCACTAAATTAAGCACTAAACCAACATTAATAACATCATAACTCATCAAATCAGTCCATCCAACAATAGTGGGAGTTCATAGAGCCCACACATCGACTTTCAACATAAATAAAGCTACCCACATGCATGCATGAGCTTATATGTGCAATAGAACTTCCATAAATCAAGATTTTCAAGGTTGATCATCACTTACTTTTGTTCGTGACTTTAAACAGAAATTTCGGTCCAAAGATGCTCAAGAAAAGCCGTGGAAATGAAGCTCTTTTGGTAGCTTAAAATGATCACCAAGTACTTAGCAAAGTGTGGTTAAATTTTGGTGTGATTTGGTGGAGATTTGATAAAGAAATGAAGAAGAAATTGGAAGAGCTTTGGTGTTGTTTTTTTTTCTTCCCTTTGGCCGGCTGGAATGGAGTAAAGAGAGAGAGAGTTTTGATCAAATGAAGCTTCCAAAAGAAGCTTTAATGTGTGGTCCAAAATTGAGCAAAAGTCAACTCTCTCTCCCGCGCGCACGCGCACGTTTTGTGCTCAATTCCTCTCGAGTTTATTTCACTAGTGCACTAAACCTCTAATGCACTTCCATTCATATTATTATTATTCACTCTTAATGGTCTAAAAATAAAGGTCTTAAGTCCCTCAATTAATCGCGCGCGTAAAAACACGTACTTCCGATTTTTGCGCGATAAAGCGAAATTTTCAAGAAATTCTTATAACGATTGTATCACTAACTAATACTTGAATACTTAAGTATAAAATTACCTATTTTAAGACTAATGTACAAGTCTCCAATTTTTCAAACTTATTGTACTCTCAAATCAGTTATTGCTTCCAAACGCGCATTCACTATTCTCGCTTAACGAGCTTCCAAAAATTAAATTTTGAAACAAGTCACTTTAAAAATATAATTAAGCTATAGATCCATGTAATTAGGTCTAGAAAGGTTAGAAAATAATATTCGGGGCAATTGGCCAAATAAATATTAAATAAACTAGAAATAGGAATTTAAAATACGTAAATTTAATTTTTTTTTTCGAGTCCTCACATTGCAAGCTTATTCAAGTTTGAGGAGTTTGATTTCATAGGATCTACACTGCATCACTTTGAGGATCCTTACCTCATGGCCACAAGCGATAAAGTTGAGCATACATTGAAGCTGGTTCATGAGATTCAAAATACAACAAGGGTTACTTTCCAGCTTAGCAAGTGGTTTATGCATTGGATGAAACTTGTGGTAATCATAACAAAATTGACTCGATGACATGTAACTCTTCTTATCATCATTCATGTTTCAATTTGTGGGCAAATTGCTTTCAAGAGGAGGGGAATGATACGAGTCAAGCTATGCCATTGGATAAGGTTCAAGTCCCACTAGGACTGATTACATGAGCTTGAGCTAAGAAACTACGAGGGGCATTCAAGGGTTAATTCCTGATGTCCAAAGTTAAGAAGTTATTCCAAAAACCATTGAAGGGCTTGAGCAAGATGATTTGAAACTTGTTCACATTATTCAAGTAAAGGAAGAGGTTGATGGCTCATTTTCTAGTTCATTCGGCTTCACTCAAGCAAAGTCGTTATAAGGTATGGGCACGCTTTATAAGGACAAGTCGTCTGCCATTTAACTAATTCACAACAGCAAAGTCGCTATAAGGCATGGGCATGCTTTATAAGCACACGTCTTCTGCCCATCTACTTCATGCGGTCTTTACATGTTAATGTTTTCATTCGATTAGTTGTGTCATTTAGAGTAGTTTCTAGTACCAATCTAGTCACTTTATTTAGTGTAAGAATTGTCTATTTAAGAGCTTATAAAAGCCGATTTTAAGAGTCATACTTAACTTGGAAACTTTGTTATATTTTAGTCTTTCCAAGTCATATAAGGGTTACCATTTGTAAGGCTATAAATAAAGCCTCTTTCAAGGGATAGAGACATTCAATAAGAAGATATATTTTTTGGAGTACTTTGTCTTAGCTTTTCGTCAGCTCCTTTGAATACTTTAGAGGTTCTCTTGAGTGTTCAACTTTGGCTTACCAATTAAGAATCGCACTTGATTGTGGCGCAGTTCTACCAACACTTTTGGTTCTCTAATCCATTAGTTTGTGGGTTGAGATAATATCAATATTATTCGCAATCTTGGGGATTAGAGGGGTCGTAAGGTTCCGCTGCCAATTCCAAACTTGAAGTCCACCACCAAGATCCGGGCTTGTGATCACGGACTCCGTCATTCCAATGGGATTCGTATCACTTGATATGTTTAAAGCGAAACTCTTAAGTTTCGAACCCTAGTTGATTTCAAGCTTTTAAATGATATTGTATCGTAGATTTGGACTCCAACCAAGGAGTTACACCTGAACGTGATTTTGACAAGCACTAAATCTTTGGTGAGTGCTTCCAAATACATGATTGAACTTGATACTTGATTTAAATTCTTTCCCAACGTGATCGGATAAGATTTGCTTGGTTTGTTCGGGCAAGGGTATACTTTATCGCACTTGCCTTAATGTGATATATACTTTTTTATTGTTGAAATTGACTTGATATACTTGTACTTGACTTGTAAGTGCTGAGCGGCAGCATATGTGAGGACCCGTACTTTTCTTAATTGCACGTTTTCTGCATTTTCTTTATTAGAAAATTTTTCTAGATCAATTTTATGAGTAAATATAGTTTTTAAATGATTTTTCTAGTATCGGTTAGTTTTTGAGAAATTAAGAGCGTATATCGGACGTGGGACCCGCTAGTGCGAAAAATTCAGAAAATTTCGGCCAGTTAGGTTAAGTTTTGGATACTGGGTTTAATTTATCGGGTGTTATGAGATATTTAGAGGTACCAAGTGGATAGGTGTGAGAAAGACAAAAAAATTTAGGCATGACATTAATGAGAGGGACAAGTGTCATGAAACCATTGGATGGGGATTTTGACTAACTTTTCTTAACTTTACTAAACATCCATTTTGACCAAATGTTTCTTCATTTTTCACCTTGTTGGCTGAAATTTTGAGGAGAGAAAAGAGAGGAAATCCTTCATCTTGTACTTCAATCCCTTGCTCCAATCTTGATTTCTAACCATTAAAAGTGAAGATTACTCCATCAAAGTTACTTATTAAGGAGGATTAAAGCTTCTAGTGGAGTTGTTTTGGAAGAAAAATTCTTAAGTCACCACCTTTCTTGATATTTGAAGGTATCATGTCTAGCCATCCTTCCTTTGTTCTCGATTATGTTAAATTAATGACTTGTGATAGCTAAAGAGATGTTTTAGTGGAAAATTTCTGACTTGAATGCAAAAATTTCCAGTTAAGGTTTCATTTCCTCAATTCTATCCGTTTCTGTTTGACCAGGTTAAAGGCCGAATTGGCCTTAGCACAAAAAATGAAAGTTGTATAGAATGATGTTTTCGAGTTACCTGTAAATGTTCAGATCAATCTGACCTCGGTAGCCTGTGAAAAGACCGAAATACCCATGCTACCCTGTTTCTATCCGAGAATAATAATCAGCTTTGGTAATTGGGTAGTTTGACTGGGAATACTACCGATTTGGTTGTTGATGTCTTCTTAAGAATCATAGCCTTGAATCTTAGCTTTCAAATGGCTTTAGAATCACTGGAATTGGAGTTGTATATGCTGAGATAATTCGGAAATACCCAGACTGGTCTAGGTAGGAGTTCAGCGAACAGGGTTGTCTTTTCACCCAATCTGACCGTGACTTTTCACCATGATCCTTACCGAATTAGATTTTGGCCAAAACATGAAAGTTGTAGCCAATGGTATAAAATAGTAGCCTGTAAAATTTCAGCTTGATCAAACCACTGTAACATGTGAAATGACCGAAATACCATTGACTGTCCATGAAACCTGTTTCGCGCCCAGAATTCTGTTTTTGTGTAGTTTTCCATTTTTTATCATGAAAATGCAGGATTTGGCAATGGAGGTCTTCATAAGAAATGTAGGGTTGTGTCTTAGCTTCGAAACACCATAAGATACACTTCAATCGGACATCGGTAGCCTGAATTATTGCTGTTTAACAATTGTACGGTTAGCCAACCTGTTTGTGAGTTTCTGGTTTCATATATGTCAATTTTGACCTAGTTTCACTGCAAACTGGACTGAGTGGCCTTCTTCAACATTTTATCCCTATTTGTTAGCTTCGAAACGGTGTGTCTTGCACCTTCATCCGATAATCGTAGCGCCAATGGTGTCAAAACCGCAAAATGGTGTCAAAAACTGTTTTTATCCGGAAATGTTTCTAGCTTGATTTTTGTATTTATTTTTGTATTTACATGACTTTAAGCCTAGTGAATGGCTTTTGGACATGAGATTATTCTATATGAGATGTTGGGACTATTTTGAGGAAAATAATGAAGCCATTAATGGCTGGAAAATAGGTAAACACAAAGGACATGCCGTCCGTTTATCTTCTTGTAATGTGAGCAAGTTAAAGTAATTTGGCGAATGTATTTTGTGACGAATTGGACGTATTTACTGAAAATGTTACCGGCTCTTTCAAAAGGTGGCCTAGGGTTAAATTTCTATTTGAACCTGTATATTTCCGCTTGGCAAATAAAATGATCATTTTACTATTCGAAAACCTAATACCTCTTTGGGTTGAAATTCCAAACGTTTACTTACTGTTTACCAAAATATAGAGGTTGACCTAGGGTTCTCTCGGCCACAAGTGAATAACTTTTAAGTGAAGTTTTAAGAGTGAAAGGGAGATAGTTTTGCCACTTTTCATGATTTTCATCAAGGCATAAAGTCTATTGATTTTGAGCTACATAAACAATTCCGGAAACAATACTTCTTAGCTTACCTTATTGGATTTTGATTTGTCGTTGGTTAAAGTGTTTTCTGCCGGAAATTTCATAACCTTTTTGAGTTTGGTTTCGCGGTTGGTTTATGAACCCTAGTAATTTCCGTCCACGGATCTATATGCTCTTTTGACACTTTAAAAGTCATTTAATACGTTTACTCGCGAGTAGTCGGGTAATCCTTGATTTCATCTAAACCATGCTAGATGGATTGTAATGTGTTCTTTGTTTACTTTTAGGTTTCATTGGTGATTGAGAAGTGGACGTTATTTTGCGTGTATAGGTGAGTGTTCCTTGTTTCTTATGTTTCATGACTATATGGCTGGTATGAATGTTTGATAATATATTAAATGCTTTCAATGATTGTTAAAACGAGTCTTCTAGGCAAGTGTGTACTTTATCGCACTCGGCCTAGATGATTGTGAAAATTTCAATGATTCAATGATTGAAATGTTATTTGTGCATGAATGTAAGCCTTTTGGCTGAACTGGCCACTGCCCCTAGTTACCGGTCGTCTCGAGCCAGAAACGGACTCGGTCGGGCGATTAGGGACTTGGGTAAACGTTTTGGTATACTCGAGTATTACCTTGTAGGTTGGTGGAGGTTGGTGGAGCCTGGTGAATGAATGAATGAATGAATGAACGAATGAATGAATGAGGGTTTTACTTATATACAAATGCATTTTCAAATGATTGAAGGTATAAGGGAACGAAGGGAGAATGAATGAACGAATGAATGAACGAATGGCTCCTTGTGAGCACGTATCCTTTTAATGAAGGTGTTTATCGCTTTCTTTTGTATTTGAATTATTAGTAACGTGTAATGAATGCATTGAACTTCTTGTTGCTTATGTGTTCGGAACCTCACTGAGCTTATAGCTCACCCCTTTAGTTTGTTTTCCTTAACAGGGGAAGGCGAGCAAGGATGAGAGCCTGTATAGACTAGCTGGGTCTAGCTCTTGGTTTTCTTTTGTAACGGTTCTCGCTCTCGTGCTTAGCATGGGCTGGTTGTATGGTGAATTGAGAACCTCTGTTTATTGACGGTTGTACTTCCTTCTGAGATATCTATGTATATAAGTTTTGTTTTAAGTTTTGGATCCTAGTTTTGCTCTTTCTTGTGGTTCTATTTCTGATTTGTGTGAGTCAACGACTGAGTCCCGGCGAGAGCTGGGCAGGCGGTCCGCTGAACCCTCTGGTTTGCCTAAGGGGAAAGTGGGGCTGTCACAGTTGGTATCAGAGCCTGCTTCGCGTGGTCTCTGCGCGGAGTGAGCCTGGACTGAGTGGTGAATGGGTATGAAGGATTAAGTGCTCGTTCGAGCATAAGCTATGAGTTGTGAACGTTATAGGCCTTAAATTTTCTCGTGGAATCTGAGGACCATAGATAGGTACGTCTGGGAGGAATTCCGATTGTAGATGGTTTACTCTTGGGACTGGCCAGCTCGAGAGGTGAATTATCTTATTTCGGATTCTCGTACCCAAGTACTCCAGAGTTGAGGTAGTGCTAAGTATTTGAGACTTGTATTGTGGGAACATGAACAGGCTTTGTTTGACTGGAATGAGTACAAGAGGTTAAGGGATATCTGGTGTGAATAGTAAGTGACGTGAGGGACCGGACGGGGTTACCTTAGCTAAGACTGGGACGACACATCATCTCCTCGTTTGATTCACCCATATATTCTTATTACATGACGTTAATTGGTGTATTTGAGCATATGAATATTTGCCTGATTTGATACGTACTTGTGTAGTTGATCATCTATTTTCTTGATACGTGGAGTGCTATGTGCATATATGTTTACTTGTGTATTTGGTGCCTTAATTTTGGTTACTTTTGAGTCACCTTACTGCATTTATTCATTAAACCACTTTTGGAAAAAGAAAAGAGAGGGAAGGAAACAAATATGGACGGGAGACGTAGTCAGGGACGTGGAACTAAACGGACCCCAGAACCTAGAGCAGAAAGGGAAACGTCCGCCGAACAAGAACAAGGACCGAGAGTTGCAACTGGAGACCAAATGGCGACGGCAATGCAACAAATGACGGATATCTTGGCAAGATTAGTAGATCAACAAGGTCAAATACCCGTAAATCAACCCCGAAACCCTGAGACGGGTGAGGATAAGGCTCTGGAGCGGTTTCAAAAGTTTGCACCTCCAAAATTCGCTGGAGGGCCTGATCCGGACATCGCTGAACAATGGCTAGAGGCCATGCTGAATATATTCACAGCTTTGAATTACACTGAACAGAGGCAGGTGAATTTCACAGTGTTTCAATTTGAGGGACCGGCCCGGGCATGGTGGAATGTAATTAGAACAAAGTGGGAAAGAGAACAGACTGTCTGGACATGGGCGAATTTTGTAAGAGAATTTAACGAGAAATACCTCCCACCCTTAGTTCAAGAAAGGAGGGAGGACGAATTTATTGGACTACGCCAGGGGACCTTAAGTGTGGCTGAATACGAAACGAAATTCACCAAACTATCCAAGTTTGCTTCAGAATTAGTAGCCACGGAACCGAGAAGAGTGAGACGGTTTATACAAGGACTAAATTTGGACATCCAAGAGGCGTTGGCAGCAGCGCAAGTGAATACATTTATGGAGGCCCTTGAGAAGGCTCAACGAATCGAGAATGCAAAGGCACAAGTAAAAGCCTCCCAAACACGGAAAAGAGGTGTAGCTGGTAGTATGAGTGAGGAACCAAGTGAATCGATAGTCCCTTCCAAAACGTAGAAAACAAAATTTTTGTCCTACCCACCATGGACAATAGGGGCGGTAGATAAAAGGTCTACTAAAGGAAGCCAAATCGGACCTGAAGAAATTTCTCAAGAAAGCCAAAAGATGGCTTCTCACCTGACTTGTGGCTATTGCGGAAAGGCCAATCATACCGAGAACGATTGTTGGAGGAAAGGGCGGAAGTGTTTGATTTGTGGGAGTGGTGAGCACCAAGTTAGCAACTGTCCGAGGAGACAGTCACGCGGAGGTAGTATTCCGCAACTGGAGGGAGCTAAAACAAAACAAGCAAATGAAAGAGGGAACCGAACTAGTGGGCCAGCAAAAGCTTCTGCGTTAGGCACCCAAACAGTTCCGGACTCGTCTGAGGCAAATGAAGGTAAAAATTTCGAGGACAAAATTTCTTTAAGGGGGAGAGAGTGTGAGGACCCGTACTTTTCTTAATTGCACGTTTTCTGCATTTTCTTTATTAGAAAATTTTTCTAGATCAATTTTATGAGTAAATATAGTTTTTAAATGATTTTTCTAGTATCGGTTAGTTTTTGAGAAATTAAGAGCGTATATCGGACGTGGGACCCGCTAGTGCGAAAAATTCGGAAAATTTCGGCCAGTTAGGTTAAGTTTTGGATACTGGGTTTAATTTATCGGGTGTTATGAGATATTTAGAGGTACCAAGTGGATAGGTGTGAGAAAGACAAAAAAAGTTAGGCATGACATTAATGAGAGGGACAAGTGTCATGAAACCATTGGATTGGGACTTTGACTAACTTTTCTTAACTTTACTAAACATCCATTTTGACCAAATGTTTCTTCATTTTTCACCTTGTTGGCTGAAATTTTGAGGAGAGAAAAGAGAGGAAATCCTTCATCTTGTACTTCAATCCCTTGCTCCAATCTTGATTTCTAACCATTAAAAGTGAAGATTACTCCATCAAAGTTACTTATTAAGGAGGATTAAAGCTTCTAGTGGAGTTGTTTTGGAAGAAAAATTCTTAAGTCATCACCTTTCTTGATATTTGAAGGTATCATGTCTAGCCATCCTTCCTTTGTTCTTGATTATGTTAAATTAATGACTTGTGATAGCTAAAGAGATGTTTTAGTGGAAAATTTCTGACTTGAATGCAAAAATTTCCAGTTAAGGTTTCATTTCCTCAATTCTGTCCGTTTCTGTTTGACCAGGTTAAAGGCCGAATTGGCCTTAGCACAAAAAATAAAAGTTGTATAGAATGATGTTTTCGAGTTACCTGTAAATTTTCAGATCAATCTGACCTCGGTAGCCTGTGAAAAGACCGAAATACCCATGCTACCCTGTTTCTATCCGAGAATAATAATCAGCTTTGGTAATTGGGTAGTTTGACTGGGAATACTACCGATTTGGTTGTTGATGTCTTCTTAAGAATCATAGCCTTGTATCTTAGCTTTCAAATAGATTTGGAATCACTGGAATTGGAGTTGTATATACTGAGATAATTCGGAAATACCCAGACTGGTCTAGGTAGGAGTTCAGCGAACAGGGTTGTCTTTTCACCCAATCTGACCGTGACTTTTCACCATGATCCTTACCGAATTAGATTTTGGCCAAAACATGAAAGTTGTATCCAATGGTATAAACTAGTAGCCTGTAAAATTTCAGCTTGATCAAACCACTGTAGCATGTGAAATGACCGAAATACCATTGACTGTCCATGAAACCTGTTTCGCGCCCAGAATTCTGTTTTTGTGTAGTTTTCCATTTTTGATCATGAAAATGCAGGATTTGGCCATGGAGGTCTTCCTAATAAATGTAGGTTTGTGTCTTAGCTTCGAAACACCATAAGATACACTTCAATCGGACTTCGGTAGCCTGAATTATTGCTGTTTAACAATTGTGCGGTTAGCCAACCTGTTTGTGAGTTTCTGGTTTCATATATGTCAATTTTGACCTAGTTTCATTACAAACTGGACTGAGTGGCCTTCTTCAACATTTTATCCCTATTTGTTAGCTTCGAAACGGTGTGTCTTTCACCTTCATCCGATAATCGTAGCGCCAATGGTGCCAAAACCGCAAAATGGTGTCAAAAACTGTTTTTATCCGGAAATGTTTCTAGCTTGATTTTTGTATTTATTTTTGTATTTACATGACTTTAAGCCTAGTGAAATGATTTTGGACATGAGATTATTCTATATGAGATGTTGGGACTGTTTTGAGGAAAATAATGAAGCCATTAATGGCTGAAAAATAGGTAAACACAAAGGACATGCCGTCCGTTTATCTTCTTGTAATGTGAGCAAGTTAAAGTAATTTGGCGAATGTATTTTGTGACGAATTGGACGTATTTACTGAAAATGTTACCGGCTCTTTCAAAAGGTGGCCGAGGGCTAAATTTCTATTTGAACCTGTATATTTCCGCTTGGCAAATAAAATGATCATTTTACTATTCGAAAACCTAATACCTCTTTGGGTTGAAATTCCAAACGTTTACTTACTGTTTACCAAAATATAGAGGTTGACCTAGGGTTCTCTCGGCCACAAGTGAATAACTTTTAAGTGAAGTTTTAAGAGTGAAAGGGAGATAGTTTTGCCACTTTTCATGATTTTCATCAAGGCATAAAGTCTATTGATTTTGAGCTACATAAACAATTCCGGAAACAATACTTCTTAGCTTACCTTATTGGATTTTGATTTGTCGTTGGTTAAAGTGTTTTCTGCCGGAAATTTCATAACCTTTTTGAGTTTGGTTTCGCGGTTGGTTTATGAACCCTAGTAATTTCCGTCCACGGATCCATATGCTCTTTTGACACTTTAAAAGTCATTTTATACGTTTACTCGCGAGTAGTCGGGTAATCCTTGATTTCATCTAAACCATGCTAGATGGATTGTAATGTGTTCTTTGTTTACTTTTAGGTTTCATTGGTGATTGAGAAGTGGACGTTATTTTGCGTGTATAGGTGAGTGTTCCTTGTTTCTTATGTTTCATGACTATATGGCTGGTATGAATGTTTGATAATATGTTAAATGCTTTCAATGATTGTTAAAACGAGTCTTCTAGGCAAGTGTGTACTTTATCGCACTCGGCCTAGATGATTGTGAAAATTTCAATGATTCAATGATTGAAATGTTATTTGTGCATGAATGTAAGCCTTTTGGCTGAACTGGCCACTGCCCCTAGTTACCGGTCATCTCGAGCCAGAAACGGACTCGGTCGGGCGATTAGGGACCTGGGTAAATGTTTTGGTATACTCGAGTCTTACCTTGTAGGTTGGTGGAGGTTGGTGGAGCCTGGTGAATGAATGAATGAATGAATGAACGAATGAATGAATGAGGGTTTTACTTATATACAAATGCATTTTCAAATGATTGAAGGTATAAGGGAACGAAGGGAGAATGAATGAACGAATGAATGAACGAATGGCTCCTTGTGAGCACGTATCCTTTTAATGAAGGTGTTTATCGCTTTCTTTTGTATTTGAATTATTAGTAACGTGTAATGAATGCATTGAACTTCTTGTTGCTTATGTGTTCGGAACCTCACTGAGCTTATAGCTCACCCCTTTAGTTTGTTTTCCTTAACAGGGGAAGGCGAGCAAGGATGAGAGCCTGTATAGACTAGCTGGGTCTAGCTCTTGGTTTTCTTTTGTAACAGTTCTCGCTCTAGTGCTTAGCGTGGGCTGGTTGTATGGTGAATTGAGAACCTCTGTTTATTGACGGTTGTACTTCCTTCTGAGATATCTATGTATATAAGTTTTATTTTAAATTTTGGATCCTCGTTTTGTTTTTTTTTCTTGTGGTTCTATTTCTGATTTGTGTGAGTGAACGACTGAGTCCCGGCGAGAGCTGGGCAGGTGGTCTGCCGAACCCTTTGGTTCGCCTTAGGGGGAGGTGGGGCTGTCACAGCATATACCACACTTAATCCGAGTGGGAGGTGCCTCTCATTCCCATCTCCATACTTTTATCTTGATTTAGTCAATTGGAGATGTTATCTCATCGACTTCTTGGAGACCCAAACCCCACTGGCTAGTTAATTGAGTCGAGCCGCCAACGGCTTGGTTGATTAGATAACAAACCAAGGGTATCTATTGTTGTCAAGTGGAGTGTTATCTCCTCGACTAATCGGTATGCTCGAGTATTACTACCAGTGTTTATTGAGAATTTTGGGTCCAGTAGGAGGTTTGGATGGTGGACGGAGATTATAGCTAAGTGGTGCTCTACTGGACTGGTTACTTTACTTGAAAGTTGATGAAGTGTCAACTATTACTTGTTCAAGCTCTGGTGAAGCAATGGGAACTTGGCTGTTGAGAGCCATCCGTATCCTTATACTTTGACATGCTTATTACTTATCGGGTTATCGTTTATTTTGAACTCAGTCATTTTGAGATTTGCTACTTGAAGTATTATTACTCACTTTTATGAACTTGTTATGCTCGCTATTTTACTACATTGATACTTGTACTTTTAAATATTGGTCAACTTGCTATTTAGAATCTCACTGGGCTTTTAGCTCATTCCACGCCATTTGTTTTCCTTACAGGGGATACGAGCAAGGCGTAAGACTGGTACAGCCTAGCGTAGTCTAGTTTTTGGAAATTTTGTAATTGTACTTGCACTAGTCGCTCGATTAGAGTTGAATCTATTGAGAACTTAAATCTTTTGATATATTTGGGATTGTATGGATATTTGACACTGAAATGAATGTATTTGTATGTTCCAAACTTGGGAACTGTTATTTCCTTTACTCTTGAGGTTGCACCCTATTTGTTTTTGAAGTGAGTGAGTGAGTCCTGGCGAGAGCTGGGCAGGAGGTCCGCTAAACCCTAGGGGGAGGTGGGGTCGTCACAGATGGTATCAGAGCTGCTTCGCGTGGTTTCTGCATGGAGTGAGCTTGGGCCAAGTGGTGATATAGTCCCGATTATATGAATAACTGTAAATGACTAAGTGCTCTTCTTGCATGTAAGCTATGAATCATGCCTGTTATGATTGGAAATCCCTTATCATGGATAGATATGTACGTCAGATAGGAATCTCTAGTAGGGGTGATTTACTCTTGGGATAGGTCGGCTCGAGATGTGAATTATCTTATTATGGATTCTTGTACTTGAGTACCAAATAGTGGAGAGCACTAGAATAAGGGTCTGTATCTTGATTGCACTTGAGGTAAGTTTGTGGTAGCACTATAAGTGAGAAAAAACCACTTGAAAATTAGAGAAAAATCCTGTAGCATCAAATTTTGTGCGAGCAAAGGTTAGAATTTCGAGGACGAAATTCTTTTAAGAGGGGGAGAGTGTGAGACCCAGAAATTTTACTTGTCTTTATAACCCTTATGTGAAATCACTTACCTTTGATTCTTGGTTGCTTTAATGGTTGAATTTGAGTCAAGGGAGTGAATTTTGTTAAGAAAAGTTTCACAATATCAAGTTGTTAGAAAAACTAGAAATTTTCGCAGGAGGCTCTGCGCAGATTTGGGAAATTGGATATAACTTTGTATAGGAAAGTCGGAATTGAGTTCCGTTTGTTGCGTTTGAAACTAGACGCATAGATCTTCCTATGGTGTAAAATTCAAAGTTTGATTCAATCTTTATAAATTCCAGAAAATTGGCAAAGTTGACTGAAAATTCTGCCCTGCTCAAGTAAACATAGGAATATTGTAGTAGCTTATGGCTCAATTTGGACCAACTTATGAGTTGAATTTCTTTGAGGTGTTTTCTAAAGATTATTAGTATTTAAAATCTAGTTTTTAACATGCCAAGTTGTATGAATTTTTTATATCTATAATTCAAGTTATGATTTTTCTAAAGGAATGGCATAAGTTAGGGGTTTTTGTGCATACTAGGGTTTTTTGCGTGTTTTTGGTGCATTTTGGCCATGTGATCACTTGGTGAGGTGTGTGTACTAAACTTAGCGGTTAAGAGTGAGTTTCAGATAAGAAAAAGTGTGTGATTAGAAATGATAATAATAAATTAGTGAACAATAAGTAAAAACACAAGTACGTGCGAGTTAAGGAAAATAGGCTTGAACCGACGTGCACCGTTTGCTACCGATTGAGTACACCACTTGAACACTACTTTATTACGTTAATCTCCTTGTTATTAATTGAGCAAAATCAGCCCCAAAATATCCTCAATCCAGCCAAAATTTTGGACCAAGAAAAAGAGAGAAAAGAAAGAAAAATGAGAATTATTCTTGTGATGACACTTGTCGGAAGCATAGGAAATTTTGATCAAGCATTTTTCTTTCATTCTTATCTTCTTCTTGGCTCCATTTTCTTCCATTTTTGTTCTATCTTGGCCGAACTTAGGAGAGGAAAAACAAGAGAGAAGCTTTCAACTCCAACCTTAGATTTTGCCTTGTTTGATCGAAATCCACAAAACTAAACCGATTAAACTTACCTCTTGGTGATTGGAAAGCTTTGTGTGGTAAAATTTTTTGAAGAAAGGGGTTGGTTTTCACCTACAAGCAGCTTTTGTAAGGTATAATGGTTTCCTTTCCTTTTCTTGTACTTAATCTTGTTAAAATTGGGAAAGAAGCTTATGTTCTTGGTTTCCTATGGTTAATTATTTAGTTTTGGATGATATAATGGAAGGGTTAGCTAGGGTTTACATTTTCAGCCTTGATTATGGTTGTTTACTTAGTAATTGATGGTATTGAGTTAGTAATTGATGGTTTTCATGATGTAGTACTTGATAATGTTGAGCTAGGATATGAAGTTTAGAGTAGAAGTGAATTTCTAGCAATTGTAGTAGAATCTACCCAGTTTCTGTACTACATATTCGTCCATGATAAAGGTCGAATCAGGTCTTGCTCAAAACATGAAAGTTGTAAAGAATGGAGTTAACTATCCGCCTGTAAAATTTAGCTCAATCTGAGCACTGTAGAGTGTGAAATGACTAAAATATCCCTGACTGCCAAATGCCCTATTTCGCGGGCAGCTTTCTATTTTCTCTGAGATTTCACATTTGACCTTGAAAATGCATGAACTAGGTGTTGATGTCTTCATAAGAAATGTAGCTCCTGTCTTAGCTTCGAAAAGCCAAAAAATGTAGCCCAATCCGATAAACGTAGCTTCCGCTGTGACCAAAACGCCGGAAGATGTCAAACCTGTTACTTAGTTATTCTTCTTTAATATAGTTTCCAGCTTTGATTTTATGGTTGCATTGCTAGAATTGCCTTGTATTTGGATGACAGTGAGCCTAGTTGAAGGGTTATTGTGTTAAGAATGTTTATGCGTGAATTTGGGCTGAGTTGAGGAAAATAATGAAACCATAAATGGCTGGAAAAATAGCTAAATACAAAGGGCATGCCGTCCAAATTTTCACTCGAGGGTTAGGCATTTGTATTCGCGACTTGAGCGAAGATTTGAGGTCGAATTGAACTTGAATTGTCTATGGTATTCGAGTCTTCTTTCGTAAAGGTATATAAGCTCAAATTTGGCCGAAACTCGTACCCTTGGAAAAATGAAAGGAGTGACCACTCGGAATATGTTTTCCTTGTTTTTTAGACTCAAATGCGAATTCCAAAGTTTTAGTTGCTTCTTTAGCAACACCAAAATAGCGAGCAAGAATTTTCCAGAGTTTTATACATAACATGAATACTATCTAAATGAGTTTCATTTACTTGATCTGTTTAAAGTGAAACTCTTAAGTTTCGAACCCTAGTTGATTTCAAGCTTTTAAATGATATTGTATCGCAAATTTGGACTCCAACCAAGGAGTTACACCTGAACGTGATTTTGTCAAGCACTAAATCTTTGGTGAGTGCTTCCCAATACATGATTGAACTTGATACTTGATTTAAATTCATTGCCAACGTGATCGGATAAGATTTGCTTGGTTGGGTCGGGCAAGGGTGTATTTTATCGCATTTAACCTAATGTGATATATACTTGTTTATTGTTGCAATTGACTTGATATACTTGTACTTGATTTGTAAGTGTGGAGCGGTAGTATGTACCACACTCAATCCGAGTGGGAGGTGCCTCTCATTCCCGTCTCCATATTTTTCTTTTAATTCAGTCAATTGGAGATGTTATCTCATCGACTTCTTAGGGACCCAAACCCCACTGGCTAGTTAATCGAGTCGAGCCGGCAAGGGCTTGGTCGATTAGATAACGAACCATGGGTAGTTAGTGATGTCGAGTGGAGTGTTATCTCCTCGACTAATCGGTATGCTCGAGTATTACTACCAGTGTTTATTGAGGATTTTGGGCCTAGCAGGGGGTTTGGATGGTAGACGGAGATTATAGCTCTGGCGAAAAGTTGATGAAGTGTCAACTACTACTTGATCAAGCTCTGGTGAAGCAATGGGAACTTGGCTGTTGAGAGCCATCCGTATCCTTATACTTTGACATGCTTATTACTTATCGGGATATTGTTTCTTTTGAACTTGCTCATTTTGAGATTTGCTACTTGAAGTGTTATTGCTCACTTTTATGAACTTGTTATGCTCGCTATTTTACTATGTTGATACTTGTATTTTTAAATAATGGTCAACTTGCTATTTGGAACCTCACTGGGCTTGTAGCTCATTCCATGCCATTTGTTTTTCTTACAGGGGATACGAGCAAGGCGTGAGACTGGTACAAGCTAGCGTAGTCTAGTTTCTAGGAATTTTGTAATTGTACTCGCATTAGTCGCTCGATTAGAGTTGAATGTATTGAGAACTTAAATCTTTTGATGAATTTGGGATTGTATGGATGTTTGAGATAGAGATGAATGTATTTGTATGTTCCAAACTTGGGAACTGTTATTTCCTTTACTCTTGAGGTTGCACCCTATTTTTTTTTGAAGTGAGTGAGTGAGTGTGACAGCCCCACCACACCCTAAGGCGAACCAGAGGGTTCGGCGGGCCGCCTGCCCAGCTCTCGCCAGGACTCAGTCGAGCTGTTACAAGAAATCGAAAACGCTCAGGAAGGAAATAGCGCGCTCAAACGATTCAAAGTCGCCAAATGGCAAAACGAAAATCAACACCAAGTATGATTAGTGGTTGTCACATCACCACCCAGCCAGGAGCCCAACTCATACAGATATGGCCATATGACTCGGGAAAACATTTCCAATCCAAATAGATTACATGAACAGGGCAAATAGTTTTATACACATACGGTTGGAATTTACGAAACAAAAGAAGATAATTAGATCAAAATACATTTAGGGTTTTCCAACTATCGAGGAGCTGTACAAAAATATAAGAAAACTAGCTCGACTCGTGCGTCAAAACATCTTAGCCCCAAAAGTGGTTCCCTGTAA